>NC_068376.1:29254010-29592135 GCF_023724105.1 Carassius gibelio
AGCAAAACAGTAATATTATGAAATATTTTTACTATTTAAAATAACTGTTTTCTAAAATGTATTTATTGTTGTGATGCGCGGCTGTATTTTCAGCATCATTCCTCCAATCTTCAGTGTCACACGATCCTACAGAAATCATTATAATTTCTGATTTGCTGCTCAAAGAAACTTTGACTAAACTATTATTATTTAAAACAGTTGAGTATACCTTTTTTTCAGGATTCTTAGATGAATATAATTACATATTTATAAATTATATAAATTAATACTTTTATTAGCAAGGATGCTAAAGACATTTATGGTACAAAAGATTTCTGTTTCAGATAAATGCTGCTCTTCTGAACTTTCTATTCATCAAAGAATACTGAAAGAATTCTACTCATCTGTTTTTTTTTTTTTACATAATAATAATAATAAAAATGTTTTTTGAGTGGCAAATGAGAATATAAGGATGATTTCTGAAGGATCATGTGACACTGAAGACTGGAGGAATGATGCTGAAAAGACAGCTTTATATATATGTGTGTGTGTGTGTGTGTGTGTGTGTGTGTGTGTGTGTGTGTGTGTGTGTGTGATAAATAAAACAAAATAATTTGAATGTGCTTTATTAAGATGATCAAAACATTTGCAGTATACAACAGCATACAAAAAGACATTCTGAAATCTCAAATAAAAATAAATCCTATTAACAATTGAAATCGAATACAAATTAAAGTAACAGTGCCAAATAAACTAAGAATTAAACAAACTGTAATAAAAACTGTACGAAACTTTGATAATAGTTTTTATTTACCAGTTTTTACAGACCGGTAAAAGATCTCTTGGTATTCGTAACGGTGTGTTTTTACGGTCGCTCGCTGAGTCTCTCAAGGAAGGCAATAGACTGTATAGTTTTCACCTGAAGAGGATGAGATCCTTCCCACAAACTATACAACCTACTACCTCAGCTTGTAGAGACACACAGTTCAGAATGAAGTGTTTCCCGCAGATTCTTCAGTAGACAGCTGGTTAATCTGTCTCCGTAAGAAAGACAGTAGATTGTATAGTTATCTCAAAGGGAGGTTTAATACTCCACAACTATTCAATCTACTACCTCAGCTTTACAGGGACAGGAACAAACACGCCGCTCGTTCAGTTTCTTCACCCAGTCTACACAGGAATCAAAGAAAGAGGGAGGGAGAAAAACGACTTACATTTTACTCATAAAGTCATACAAAATTACATGATAAATTTGTTGTATTTTTTATTTATTTTTAAAATGTATCTAAAATGTATATTATTACTTGCTTTATTATTATTACTTTATTTTACAATGATTTCAGTTTGTTCATTAATTCATAAATACATACATTTTAACATATGATAAATGCATATGATTTTTACTTGACAAAAATCAAAGAAAGTATCAAAAATAGAAAATGTAACACTGGCTCCACCTCTGAATTTCTAAGTTTGCTGCAGTTTGCTGACCTTCAGGGTGCAGAAGGAAATTTGGTCCGTTGTATTTCCTTCTTTATCTCTTCCTGATTTTGCTTTAAAAAGATTAGTGCAACAACTACAAGTCAGCAATAGCAGCGGTCTAATTTGTTCAACTCTCTGGCACGCAGCACTCCTGGCATGAAGCAGAGGTGAGCCGCACCAGGAAATAGAGCCTGTTTTCTCACAACTGGCTCTTTGCACTCTTCACACGCCTGGGGTGTTGCATGTCGTTTAATCGCCTGAAGTTAATCGCTGCATTTGAATGCAGTTTTCCCAGCTGTCTGTTTTTAAATAATGCTACGTATTGTCTGCTAGCAAAGCATGAAAAGGAGGGAAAAGGACCAAACAAAATGGCAGCCTTCCTGCCGTCTTAAACCAGCGAGCAGTTGAAGGTCAAAAACATGTGTGAAGATGAAACCTCAAGAAAGGGGAATGAAATCACTCATATTCTTTATGTTGTGCAGAAGGAACTGTAAATATACTGTGAATATATCACAATGCTAAAATTGAAACCTTTAGAACCCTAACAAAATGACTGTAGCAGTACCGTGTTTCAGTTACAGTAAAACCACGGTACTGTGTGATTAATAATAAAAAGGTAATGTTTAATAAAAAATAAATAATTTAATCCATTTATATGATTTCAGTACAGTAGTGGACACACCATTATACTTTTTGGAGACTTTTTATTATAGGCACATACTTTTTAAGAATCTAAATCCTGACAAATGATGTAGGATCAAATAATAAAAAAAAATAATATAATGTGTGTTTTTCCCGCTTAATATTTTTCTTGAAACCATACATTTTTTTCCGGGATTTTTTAATAGAAAGGTCAAAGGAGCCAATTTTAATTTGTATTTTATTTAAAACATTTTAAATGTCTTTACTGTCACTTTTGATCAATTCAATGCATCCTTGCTGAATAGAAATATTAATGTTGTTTTCCAAATCAAAATATTAGAATGATTTCTGAAGGATCATGTGACACTGAAAACTGAAGTAGCCTAATGATGCTGAAAATTTAACTTTGATCACTGGAATAAATGTACAAATATTTTCAGATAGAAAACTGTTATTTTAAATTGTAATAATATTACATGCTTTTTTTTTACTGTATTTCTGAACAAATAATTGCTGGCTTGCAATTGTAGTAATGCATATGGAATACTTGATTCTGATTGGTCAATTGCAGCATTTTGTGGTCAGATATTTGTGTGTAACGATGCTAACATTAATGATGCTAACATTATTGTACAGGTACTGTATAACCAGCCTTAATAATGAACAGTCAGATTATCACAAAACAAACTTGTTCAGGGTGAATCAGACCTGTTTCGGTCACTCACAATTATCTGCTCACTGAACAGTAGCCCATATTTATATATATATATATATATATGAAAAAGAAATGTAGCATTATTATAATGGCAGTTAATCTACACAGATGATGGCCACTCCAGCGTGATGGTGGTGAGGTCAATGCCTGGCAGACGGGGGTCACCATGGACTGGTGAAAGAATGGACTGCCATGGCAAAGGGGCGGGACGGTGGCATCATGTCTTTGCATAAATTAGCATGTGAACTGCAGGACATTAACATTCTGAATTCCTCTTTGGCCTAATTAATGGCAGTGATTGAAAGGTTTTAGCCTGGCATTTGGCCGAGAATGTGGGGCAGCGTGAAAAAGATTTGGCGGAGAGTCTCAGAAATGTAGATGTTGGATCACTTAGAGAGCTGAGAAATAAATAAAAAAAGTGATGCACTGCAAAATAAATAAATAAATAAACTGTTTTTGCATACAAATATCTAAACATTCTTTCATCAAGATACATTCACTGTATAAGCAAAACGACTTAAGATATTACGTATTGTTTTCTTAAAAAAATAATTTATGATCGGAATTGAACAAATTTGTTTTTATGTTTTTATTTTTTTTATAATTGTTTGCTTCATCGAATTTGAAGCTGTGAACACACACACACACACACACACAATTATTTGCATGATTCGGATATGTTAAATGGGTCAAAAAAATAAAAAGGGAACAATTGTACATTTGTGGGCAAAAATAGCTCATAAAATGTTTTTAAATATTGCATAAAATCCCCTCAAAATGTGAAATAATAATATTATTGAACAAAAATATAAGACATTGATGTTCCTGAAGTAAAAACAAGCATTTCAAGGCTTCAGAGTTACCAAGTGTGACCCAAAAATGAAGAGGTCCAGAGGGTTAAAACAAGAAAAATATCTGCCAGTGGTGTCATAGTTTTGCACCTCATGTAAATGTATCTTGATTTTAAAATTATTAGATGTTTTCCAGAACAAAGAAGTCAAAATCCTTTTTTGCAGTGTGCATTTGAAATGTTTATATATATATATACCCTTATGAAACAAAAATATATTGCAGTATATTGGAAAATATCATGTAATATATTAGCATAAATTCTTATATATATTTATTTTTTTCCAATATATTGCAATATATTGAAAGCGGCAATCATTTGTATATTTTGCAATATATTATATAATTTATGTATCATCAATATATTATTAAATGTATTCAAAAATATAAAATATTAGAAAATAAAAAGGGAAAATAATATATTACAATATATCACAATATATTTTAAGAAATATATTGGTAAATATATTTTCCTTTCGTAAGGGTATATATAGTGCTAGCGATTTTTGTTGATTGCAGCAGAGTCCGATGTAAGCATGTTGCTAAGTTAACTTGCTACTTTAAAAAGCACAAATATTGGGTGAAATAATTTTTTTTATTCGATTTTAGGTTTTACTTTTTAGTATTAAATAAAATTTATGTTTATAATCATTATTTCCCCCTGTCTTTCAGCTCGTTGCAGTGCATTCTGGGATTGCCTTACTCAGGAAGGACACCAGATTCTGGCCAAAACAAGTACTATATGATTTCAGTATTTTTTTTATTTATTTTTTTGAGTGTGCTTATAATACATAAAATGTTTGGTGTGTTTATCTGGTCTCATGGCCTTGTTTGACATTTTTCTCGGATCTCAAAAGGGCTATTTGTTATTTCATCACAGTATATGGACCATGTCTCACTGAGTCCATGGATCATTACACAAAGTAATGGCTATGTCAACATGAGGCTAAATCTTCATGTCTTGTGAGAGTAAAAGGCATTATAACTTAAAATCTCTCCTTCACCAGAAAGCCGATTCACATATGTATAACTCATCATATCTGCGATTCAAACAGCATTTGGTTTAACATATTGGTCAATGAGCTATCTGTGATAAAATGGTGAAAACTAGAAGACGTTTGTCAGTGGAAGTGGTTTGGTTAAACCCAAAGATGTTTGTTTTTATGTCACTTCCTCAAGAGTTTAGATCAATTAAATGTATTTCATTTTAAATTTCATTTAGCTGTAGAATGCAAACACAATATAATTTGCACACAAATGCTTTTACATTTCACATATCATTTCAAAGAATCAAGTAATGCATTTAATAAATGTGAAATTTTTAAATAATTGAAATATTTTATAATTTTTTATAATATATATATATATATGCCTGTGTTGTTGTGTGTGTGTGTGTGTGTGTGTGTGTGTGTAAGTTTTAGAAATAAATGTGTTGAATTAAGCTTAAAATCTGTTTTATATTTAATGCAAGAAAACATGTAACCAATATGTTGTCTTAATCTTTCAATTCCACACACACACACACACATGTATATAAAACGGATCTGTTGTCTAAATATAAATTTCCTCTTTAGTCTACCTTAAAATACATTTTGATAAAAGATTATGAAGACAATTTTTTATTTTCTTTTTTGGTTAACATGCACCTATGCATCACAAACAATGAGACTAAATTGTGCATTTAGAAACAAAACAGGGTAAAATTAGATTTTTCCTGGTGCTTTATGAAACCTTAAAACACCAATAAGGCTCTTTTATCCTCATTTGTTGAAATTTTTAACAAGAAAAGCCACAAGTACTGCAGTAAAGCATTGCGTTGATGAACTTTTTTAGCATGCTTGCGCTTTAAATATCAAGTAAATGTAATTAAATGCATCGTGACCATTACTAAAGTGAGTAAATATAGTCCTACCTGCTCATTTGAAGTGGGATGACACTTCACTTCCCACATCTGAATTAGTAAAATCGTCCATTTATGCAATGTGTTTTAACCCACGGTTGTGCAGTGGTGCAAATCCAGAGGTCTTTTCAACATGCTTATCATTTGCAGCGACCCATGACAATCTGCAGTACTTCAGCACTACGTCCTGGATGCAAAAATAGCAATTCTAAACAGGAAGTGCCTGTTGACCTTATTTGCGTATGCGTTCAGTGTAAGTTCAGCACTTATCATTAGCGATAGCTGTATTGAAAACAGATGCAGCTTGCAACATTCGGCAGCGCAGTTGCACAAATAGTTTTGTCATGTACTTATTGAATAAATAATATTATTGGAGTTTTTTTTATAAAACACTGAAACCAGCACTAAAAAATTAATTAATTTCTGCATTGGAGTTGCAAAAATAATTATTGCTTCCAAATAGGTTTCCTTGAACACCGCCTGCGTGTTTTATTTGCTCAGAAAACAGATCGCCCTGCCCACAAACTCACACCATTGGTTTGAGAGGGACAAGATTATCTCTCTCTCAAAAAAAAAAAAAAAAAGAAAAGAAAAAAAACTATTTGTTATTTTTCAGGGAAATCAAAGTCTGAATAGCTTACTTATAGTTGTCACTTTGACCAAAGACAGAAGAAAGTACTGCATCATTGAAAATACTACTTTTGCATGTGGCATGTGCAAGTAAGAAGCCATGTGCTTTCGAAAGCGCATAACTTGATCTGTTAACTCTTTCTTTCCGATACCTTGAGACAAATGTGATCATCCGAACTGCTACAGAAAGAGACCTCGAATCACATTAGTGACAAATACCTGCTCTGGTGAGTGTCAGGCAGCCGTAATTACAGCTGGATGTCCAAGGCTTCAGCTGCTATCCACAAGGCTCTTTTTCTTCATAATATGATGCTGTTTGTGATGTTATTGCTTCAGAATTGCAGGTGATTACCAAATATTTTTCTCGATAACAGGTCTGTGACTTTGTTACCACACCAACACAAAGAGAGAAAGAGGGAGCGAGGGAGGCAGCTCAAAAATAGCAGGAAGTAGAGAAGGCAGGCCAGAAAAAAAAAAAATCAAGTAACGTGACAAGTTCATCTGAGGATAGTGAAGGAGGGGTGGAGGAAGTGTTTTCATTTTTTTCCTCTATCACTCCGCCCCCCTCCTTACTGCATTTTTTCTTACTCTGTTTCCTCTTTGTACAGTGTTCAGGGCAGTTTTCACTTACAATAGTTTCATCGTCTCTAAAAAAAATATGACTCTTTGTTGACTGCGTTAATGAACTAAAAGTAGTGAGGTGCTTTGGAATGCAACTGTAATTTATAATCAAAATGGCATAAATAATCTCCAAATGTGTATTTAGTTCAATCGTAGATGAACAAAGACACATCAAGTGTGTGTTTTACTATTATTTGGGTTATTATTATTTGTTGTTTACACCATTCTTTTCTGTTCTTCTCAGTCTTAGTCACATCTAAGGCTCAGTTCCAACTTTCAGTTGTGGTGTACCACTTATCAGCCAACCTAGAAGTAACAAACAACGATTATGAAGCTTTTTGCACCAGCTTTAGCGACTGTAGGGTTAATTTTCTTCTCCTGGCATAGTTTGGCAGGTAAAGCGCTGCTCTTTGTTTTGAAGGCCTCAGACGAGTAACTTAGCAAAAAAGAGCATATTTACCCTCGGCCGTACTGTAAATAGCATACCGCAGGTTTGTATAGCTTCTGAAAACATGTTTTAAAGCTATTATGCAAACAGGTTGCATGAAAAAAGAAACCATGGTCATGCACTGTCGCAAGACAAACAAAGCAAATAAAACCAAGCAAAATCACACATTACTTTTGCTCAAACACATTTGGAGATTAACTAAAAATATCTGTTCTTTATGAACAAAAAAAATGTTTAATGTCTCATCGGAAAGAAACAAAACACGCGCTATCATGGCGGCGGCAGATAAACGACATGTGCTGGAGGAAGATGAGGGTGAGGAGCGGCGAAAGTCGGAGCAAAGCGACGTTATTGCAACAAAAGAATGTTAAAAATGAAAAATAAGGATTCAAATGGAAATCAAATGCTGGAAGTACCTGAGCGAAGGCTTTTCACGGGACGTCGCGGGAGACTCTAGATAGGGTAAAAAGTGCAACTGAACTGTACGACGACCAAAAAATAAAAAACAGCAGGGAAGAAGAAGGAAGAGGAGAGACCGTTTCCACGTCGCTCGCAAGACAAGGGGAAAAGCAGAGAGAGAGGTGTGCGAGGAAACAGCCCTTCTCACACAAACCCCTGCCAAAGCCGAGCAGATTCAGCTATGCCCTCCTATTCGCCTGCCCACTTCAGCCCCGCTGCCAAGAGAGAGAGAAAGACAGAGAGAGAGAGGGCACAACAGCATGAGAAAGGAAAAGAAAACAAGGTGGGGACTTTTGTGACCACCTTGCATCTTGCTCTTTGGCTTCATCTGTTGTTGTTGGGTTAGATGCCAGTCCTCGATGTTTAATACCTCTGTGCCTAAACACCATCACCTGGCCTGGACCCAGAGGGAAGGAGTGGAATTGATCCCAAACCAAGAAAAATGAGCAAATCTTAACCTATTTCTCAGAAGCGTGGCGTTGCTTAAAGCAGCGACAGAAAATGTTGATATCAGGATCATGTACTTACTCAGAGTGCCAAATTGAGTCGAAGATATGACACACGTCCTGCAAAAAAGAGTTAAGGCTCCCGAAAGAGTCTTTTGTCAGCATTTGGCATCTGTCCTAGTTGCAAGCCTTTCGATTCCTGTTTTACAGAAGTCATTCGCAGCATCTTTAGCTGTCCTTCCACTGCCGGCATGTTTCATGCATTATGCATTGATGTTTATCCGTAGGCATTCGTGCACATCAACTTTTGTTAGTGCCTTTGCTATGTTCAGATTGAATCAAACGTCTGGATACTGAAAGACAGTCCACGATTGTCAGCTTTTCCAGGTGAAACTAATTCAAGGTTTTTTATTAAAAAAAAAAAAATACTTTGAGTCCTTTTCAAAGAGATCTTGCTGTGCTGAAGCAGGAGGGCAGAGTGAGAAAGTTAAACCCGAGGCGCCAGGACAAAGAGTGCGAGACAGCGTCTTGTCACAGGAATTGTGGTGAAAATTTGCAGTAGCGCTGTACTTTATCCTGCTCAGCTGTGGAGAAAGCATGTCTCAGCCAGACCAGTGCAATAATCACCCACTGTCACCCTTCCAAAAAGTGTGCCGTCGCTTTCCTGACGGGGCAGAGATGGTGACAGAAAGAAAGAGAAAGATTTGCAGTCGTACTTTCTTCCTTTCCTTTCAGGCATTGTCATGGGCAGCACAGTGTGTGACGTCAGCACCCCCCTTTCGTCCTTTTGTTATTTGTCCATTTATTTCTCAAAGTACTGTCCTCATGTCACATTTTCTCCCACTTTTGCTGTGTAAACTCTCTGGAGGAGAAGAAAGAACCGTTTCTTGATGCCCAACTTGGGGAGAGAGAGAGAGGGACATGGATATAAATAAAGCACAAGCGCAAGTGAATAGAGAAAGAGAAGCTGCCCTTACAAATCTCTCAGTCTGTCTTCCTGCCTTCCGACCGGAGCGCTTGTAAAACTTTCAGCTGTGGCGTCCAGGGCCAGCCTCCATTGGCACCGGTTCAAGAAGAGAGCTGGCTGCGTCTAAAGCTCCCGCTGACTGTCTCGGAGGAAGACGAGCTCACAGAGAGAGAGAGAGAGAAAGGGGGTCAGGCTGGTACCCATGAGAAGGGTGTTGGTGCGGACAGTAGGTCAGGGTAAGGGGGGCGGCAGAGGTGGCACATGTGCCAACGGCAGCTGCTCTGGGAGTTCAGACAGGGTGCATGAACCAGAGTAGAAAGAGGACACTCTGCATTTCAAAGTTCTCCATTACTGGTGATGCTCTGAACTCAACACGCTTAAAAATAAAGGTTCCAAAGGGGGTGGAGGGGTTCATAACAAAGTCATAGAAGAACTGTTTCTGGTTCCCCAAAGAGCCAGTTCTTAAAAGTGACAAACGTTTTGTGCAATGGAAAGATTTCATGAATGTTAAAGGTTGAACCATCAGTGTCAGTAAACTTTCTTTTTAAGAGAGCGGGACAATCTTCTGTGCACTTTCTGCAATGCGGCATTGTGAAACATCTTATATTTTGCAGAAAAATTATTGATTGTATACTACTGGCCCTTTGGAACGCACCTTTTTAAATGTATGTAATTATACATTTCAAAGAAATGTATATAAAATATTTTTATACAAAAGTGTGTATACACAAAGTGTGCAGGTTGAATGTTGGCTCAAAAATAGATCGATATACAAGTATACAAGTATACAGAGATGTCATTTTATTAGATGATGTTTCAGGAATGAATTTTGTACATTGTTTATTTGTTTCCATCTTTGAAAAGTTCTAGCATACATGACATATACAATACATTTGCGTTACAATTATTTAAGGTTTCATTGATGGATAGAACGTTCAAAAGAACAGCTTTTATTATACATTTTGAAATCTATTGTAAGATTATAATAAATGTCTTCATTGTCACTTTTGGTTCATTTAATGCTACCTTGCTGAATAAAAGTTATTGTTGTTTTGTTTTTTTAATCGTACAGATCCAAAACTTTTGAATAGTAATATACGGCAAAAGAAATAAAAAGAACAGTTTTCTGAGTGCCTATCTTGCCACTCAGATGGCAGCATCCGGGTCTAGCACATCCAGGACTGATTGCACCAGCTAGGACATTGCCATTGAGCTAAATGAATGCTACATGATATCTCCTTCAGGTACATTATAACTCCTTAGGTCAGACTAAGCAATGTTTTGAAGCGTGTTTAGACTCCGCTTAAACTTGTCTAATGTTGTATGAGTTGTATATTAAAAAGCAAGTAAAATAAATCTTTATTCTTTATTTATTTCAGGGCTTTATTCCACCTCAGTTCTACATGTGACCTCATCTGACAGTGCTCTAGATGGCAAATTGGCTCTGATAGACAGATAGTCTGGCCTTTTTCTGAGAGACCTCGCCAAATGGCCCCAACTGCCTTAATGACACATAATGGCTGGAGCTAAAGGACGGCTGCTGGGGGAACGTCCTAGGCTCATTACTCAAGTCCTGGGGGGGGGGGGTCTCTTCAGCGCCAGCAGCTGAAGGACATGGCCTCTCCCACAGGAGCTATTACCCAGAGTCCCTCCACACTGATGTCATCCTGTGTAACGCAACGCTGAAGCTGTTCACTTCCCCCATCTGTATGCAGTGACATTCATGTGAAATAAGCATCCAATGAGAGCCACTTGATTTTAGGAATACCATCAGAGGCTTGTCACCTGCTTTGTACAACTGGGCAGGCTTTGGTGACTGCCAATGTAGTCTTTGCACATTTACACATTAAATTAAGATCATGTTTCCAGTTTTCTTTCGGTGCGATGTCAGAGGTTCTTGCTGTGAATTATCACATGATCTTTAAGAGTCGTTCTGGGTAATCAGTCCCTGACAAAACCGCATAAGTTTGAGTTAACTGTTTATTGACCAGCTGGTGAAGGTTTGGCATAGTTATTACATTGCATAACAGGGACTGAGCAAAAGTATAGACAAAGTATAGACGTATTAGTATTATGTGATTTCTATTGCAAGCATTACTGTAACATCGGTCACATTTTCTGAAGAAAATAAATCAAGACACATTAGCAAGCACCCAGAAAAACAGAAAATAAAAGAAAGAGAAAGAACAATATTAACATTTCAACAGAAAGATAAAAATCTGTTTTCAATATAACAAAGCTTTATTGAAAATACATAATTTTGTAATACATACGCAGTGGAAAGCTTTATTGAAAATACATAATTTTGAAATACATACGCACTGGAAATTTTAACTCATCAAGCTTTCTAGTGATTTCACACGAGGATGCCATTGGATCAGTTTTGTCAATAAGATTATTGTAGCCAAGGTCAAAATATTCATGGAGAAATCTGATCTTAGATCAGCACTATGATGCGGTTTCAGTGGCGGGACTCTGGTACTGCACAGCAGAACATCTACGGGCACATCTATACGGTGAAGTGGCATCCTTTAAACCGCTTTAGATACAAGTATCTGCCAAGTCCATATTTAAGGTTAGTGATAAAAAAAAAACAACAACACTCAGAACTTAGCAGCTGCATAGCAATGACCTGATAACATCTCATAACATTCAAGGAACTACTTGTAACTTTGCACTTCCAACTGCCTAAAATACTACAATATAGGAGTTTCCTTCCTATACTATAACCCAGTGTTCTGGCAGAGGCCATCGCTTTAGGAAAACTTCTATTCTGTGAAAGGAGGACACTTTCAGACTGTATTTCCCTGTGTGTGTACATCTGCTGCTGGAACTAGCATTTGTTTTACAGTGTGAGGCAGTATCCTGTTGCCTTTGTTTTGTTTGAGTCACACACACACACACACACACTTGTGGATCCCTCAGGAGTGTGTGCACTCCTCTGACCCACATCTCCATGGGTTGTCCTTATTGTTTGTGATGGTGCGTGTGAGTAATAAAGCCGCTGGAGTGAAGTCACATCCTTAAGTAGCTGTTCTTCTGCTTCTGCATTATTTCACAAAACAGTTTCAGTGTGTAAAGATAATAAATAACTTACGTAAATATACATTTACGATATGTGCTATCTTTTTTTGTTATTATGTATATAAATATGAACCAAAATAATGTGTAATTTTTTTAACCTCAGAGGTTCAAGAGAAGCATCCCCGGTGCTCAGTTACATTTGTTATAAACTTGGTTAACTGGAAAATACCATGCAGTTAAATCATTAACTGCACTGTCTCTTTAAGATCTTGAGCTCCACCTCTGAAGCTCCTTGAGTTCACTGGCCCTCTGAGAGCATGATCTGTGAAAGGGAAGAAGCGGAAACAGCGCCATCGTGTCACCGGATGAAGTACTGCAGCTTTAACAACTTTAGTTCACCATGGATAATGATCTTGTATCAATTTCCACATTTAATTTATTGTATTTAGCAATATCGCCACCTAGTGTCGGGGCAGGAAACATTTAAACAAACGATACAAATAAATAATATAAAATTATACATTTTAGTCTATATGTAATAATACACATTTAAAATGGCACAATTTGTAAACAAAATATAATAATAATAATAATAATAAAAAGCAAAAAAAATTCTATTTATAGTGTGCCTTTCTCAAACTCAAGGCGACAACATATACACAAATGAGATAAATCAACGAAGTAAAGCATTCATCATTCATATATATATATATATATATATATATATATATATATATATATATATATATATATATATATATAATTTTTTTTTTTTTTTTTTTTTTACGCAGGAAAGGGGAATGCAGAAAAAAGCCTTTTTATGCAGGAAAGCCTGTAGAAGTGAATAAAATATTGCAACAATAATAATAAATATATTACAACAATAATACAACATAATAATAATAATAATAATAATAATAAAACCTTGTAAGCTAATGTAAATCCTGACATTAATTCCAGGCATGGAATTTCTAAAATGATATTGGTATTATTGTCACTGGAATCATGCACCATCTTTACTTGCCTGTAGGTGGCGCAATATGACCATTCTAACAACATTAAACTAAAGTCTTAAAGTGTTGAGTTTAAAGTTTATTACTGTGCAAAAATAAGAGGTACTTCTTTTTCTCAGTTCGTTTCAACATATTTGATTTTCAGATATATATTTACACTATTCCAGCTTTTCTTGATGGCTGATCAGCCAGTGGCCTTCATGACCTGCTTTTGCACAAGTCAAGTAGAGCTAAACCAATAATAGGAGAAAGCTCTGTGTTCAGCCCAACGATAAGCTCGTGTTGGACAGATACTCTGGCCTGAATCTGCTGTATATCTGCTATCAGAGCACACAACACACGTCTGATCTTTGATCATCATCTTTGAACGGGCAATTTTCTTCAGAAAATGCAAAAATGAAATTATGTTCAGCAATAGCAAAATCAAATGTTTGTTTAATGTGTCAGCAAGGGGAGTGTTTTTTAGCATTTAGCAAGGAATCATTCAACTAAATTTAAACATGATGACCAATCAAGGCAGCAGCAGGTGACTTATAAATTCAGCAGAGTGATGTGAATCATTAATAATAGTAAGAAATCACAGTATTTACCTTAATTACACAAATGTGTATTACGATGACTGGGTCAGTCCATTGACACATTTAGTGCATGCATGATGCTCAGGAGTAAATCTACATCACATGCAGGACAGGAAGAAGATGATCTGCAGGGCTGGATGACAATATTACATTATTTATTAAATAAAAAACAAATGGAAATAAACAGAGTTAAATTAATAAGCAATCAAATTAAGTCCTGTGGAGATCAAGAAAGATGTTACATCAAAGATGTTGGATGTTACTTTTAACTATTGATTAAACTTTATGTGGATTTACTTCCATGTCCACTAGTAAAGGCAAAATGTGATTAAAAGTGGTGAACATTTAATTTCAACCTACATAAAAATCTTTAAGTTGACGTCCATTTGTCAGTGACCCATCTATCCTCTCTTCTCTGTTATTTCTTCTTCTCCAGTGTCGCTCGATGTGTGAGTTTGACAGATGGGACAGTGGGAAAATCCGCTTAGCAACTTTCTGCTGATGGAGGTTCATTGAGTAAAGCCCCACACTTTCTCATTCAATCACCGCAGCGAGGCCTCGCACGCTTCTGATCAACTTTATCAGATACAGTTTCAAGATCAGGGACATGTCTGCCGAAAAGGTGAGTTTGATTTAATCAATCAATTGCATAAGGCAAGTTATGGCTTTTATTATTATTATTATTATTATCATCATCATCCAAATACCTGTTGATTTACTGAAGAACATTCAGAGATTCTGTTTTAAACTAGATCTGTCATCAGAATAGATTTAATCCCAATTTATATATCTAATATTGATAATGAAAAAATATAACAAACATGCTATCATTGGCATGTTGGTTGATGTCACTTGTCTAAATAGTGTGTTATAATAAATAAATAAATAATTAGTGTGTTATAGTGAGGTCACTCCTAGTTTTACAGGAAAGTTCAGTGATATCTAATGGATAATTGCAAAAATACATGCAATTTAACATATCAAACACGTCCAGCCATGAATTTCACTATTATTAATCACTTCAGTTCTGTTGCTTGTGATTTGGAAAATGCTAAATGGCTGTAAAATATTTAAGTCTTATATTTGCATCAACTAAAATTACTACTAGTATTTTTACCTTATTTTTAAAGACTTATTTCAAAACTGTATTCAGTAAATGTATTATTTGGTGCTGTTGTTATTGTTGTTTATTTAATGGAAACATTGAATTAGGGTTTTTTGTTTTCCTCCACACCTCATGACAGAGATTGACTGAGTTGATGCTATTAATAGCCTTATTCCGGCTGTGTCTTAAGTGGATCACACACGCTTACACACACATACACACACTTTCAGACTCACAGACAGTCAGTACAGGATCCCACAGAGAGTGTCTCCTGTTTTAGGCCATATATACGAGGGTGAAAAGATGAGTGGAAAGATTTAACACACACATATTTGTGAAATAAAAGAGAATAATGAATAGAAGTGAGGTTTTTGCAGCTTAATCACTCACAAACAGGACGAGTTGAATAATCACTGCTGTTATATAAAAAAGATAAAGCAAACCTCAATGTGATAAGTTAATTATTTTATCTAAAACTTCAAATGCATATATATATATATATATATATATATATATATATATATATATATATATATATATATATATATATATATATATATATATATATATATATATGTATGTATTAATAATTTTTTTTTTTTTTTTGGATGCAGTTTAATAAATAATGCATAAAAAATCTTAAAATCCGAAGAATGATATATGTTTTTGGATGCAGTTTTACCTGCATTTGTTTGCCTTTTGTTGTTGTTGCTTTTTTATACTTTACATATAGCCTAAAATATCTTTCATGTATAACATCCTCCACATCAGACAGATTGGTGAGCATGTTTCAAACAAAAATAAGAGTATTTAGTAAATAAATTGCTCAGAGAACAAAGCACAAGTTGTACACATAAACTCAAATCCAATAACTGTGCATTAGCATTCTTTAGAATTCATTGAATAGGCTTAAAGTCACAAATATATTCTTTTTTTTATTTGTTGCTATCACTTGCATCCTTACTGGTGAGTAATCTAACTTTCTAACTTTGATTAGTTTTAATAATATCTACTGTCCAACATGTCTATTACAATAATATAATTTTATAACTGCACACATCAGGATATTGCAGAAGCCCAAAAAGAAGAAGCCCGAGTCGACTCCAGCAGAGACCAACGGGACCGAAGCCAAACCCAAAAAGACCAAGAGCAAGAAGAGCAGTGATCTGCCGGCCGAGAGCAGTTCGGTCACTCAGAGTACGGCAGAGAGCTCATGTCCTGATGTTACATCACTGCGCTTCTGTCAGTCTGTTTACACAACTCTCACAAACCTCCCTCACAGATGGAGAGAAGGTGAAGAAGAAGAAACTGGAGAAGGACAAAGAATCAACAGAGAAGGAGAAGGAAATCAAAAAGAAAGCGAAAAGTGCTCCAAAGAAGAAGAAGAGTAAGTTTTTTTTTTTTTTTTGCATGTGTGTCATCTGTGACCCTGGAGCACAAAAGCAGTCTTGAGTCCCTGGGGTATATTTGTAGCAATAGCCAAAAATACATTGTATGGGTTTTTCTTTTATGCCAAAAATCATTAGGATTTTAAGTAAAGATTATGTACCATGAACATATTTTGTATATTTCCTACTGTAAATATATAAAAACTTAATTTTTGATTAGTAATATGCATTGCTAAGAACTTCATTTGGACAACTTTTTGTGGATTTTCTCAATATTTTTATTTTCAAAGATGCAACTATTATTTTCAGATTTTCAAAAAGTTGCATCTCTTGCAATAAACCATTCATAAATGGAAAGCTTATTTATTCAGCTTTCAGATTATATATAAATCTCAATAAAAGGTAAAAAAGCCCTAATGTCTAGGGTCACATTCATATTATTTATGTTATTATATTAAATTATGTTTGTTATTTATTTATATTATACATTATTAGATTTTCTATTTATGTGTTTCCTTTTCATTTTAACTGTAACTTAAGCTTTTTTTTTAAATAATAGTAATCATAAATAAATAAAAAGTCTCTTCAAAAACTGAAAACAGTCAGAGTTTATAGAGCTATAAAATGTTCATGTATAGCAGCTCAGATCTTGGGAAAAATTGATGAGAAATGTTTGAGATCTTTACATTTTGTTTGCAGATTTTTTATATTTTGAGCTTTGTTTGAAACAAGGAGTTTGAGTCTCAGTCTGCTCTTCAGTTCGTCTGAAAGAGAAACAACTGTGATACTAAAGACGTGACATTCAAAAATCAGCCTGAACCAGATTTTCTGAGCACTTAAATGTGTTTATTGCAAAACAGGTTCTACAGATGATGACGATGATGAAGAAGGGCATGATGAAGAGACCACTCCTCAGAAGAAGACAAAGAAAAAAACTTCAAAAGAAAGTTCTGATGGAAAGGAAAAAGATAAGAAGTCCAAAGCAAAAGGTTTTAAACTACAAAGCACTTTAAACTTTCTAATCTGAGATATAATGTTAGTTTAGTTAGTTTCAACAATATCTGCTAACTTGACTCATTTATGCTTGCTTTCTGATGATATTAAGATGTCAAAGAGGACGCAGACAGTAAAGGAAAGTCTAAAGCCAAGAAGAAGGAACCAGCCTCCATGTTTCAGATCAACGGAGACAAGCCTGAAACCAAGAGTAAGAAGAAAGGTAATGTTTTGAGAGCTCGTCTATGTGCATGTGTGACTCTGTTTGATGATTCAGAATAATACATGCGTTTGCAAATGTGACGTGAAGCAGCTGCTAAATCTGAGAGTGAAGAGGAGAGCGAACCAGAAACCAAAACCAGCAAGACGAAGAAGAAGAGCAGCTCAAACCCAGCGTGCATGTTTCAGACAGGAGGGGACAAAGACAAGGACAAGGACAAAAAGACAAAAAAGACCAAAAGTAAGCCCTGATCCTTTCAAGACATTATGGTATATGCAATTTTAAAGCTTCAATAATATATAAAACATTTTATGTATACACACAATTATATCACTATAAACAGTTCATTCAATAAGTAAATATTATATACATAAATTGATAAACAAACAAATAAATAAAATAGAATCTGCATGGCATATGTTATATTTGTTTTCTGAATAGGTTTATACCATGTCACAGTGTGAGGAAATTAAATATGAATTGTTATTATCTATGTCTGAACTGATTTGTTTCCATAAAATGGACATTTCCATGTCTAATTGTAAGCATACTCCAATCAGGATTTTTGGAGCTGGTTACAGGAAGCAGTATCTATATGATTCGATCATCGATACCAATCTTTTTGAAGCTATTTTTTATCGTGTAGAATTATTTATAATGATGCTCCGATTAGGATTTTCACTCAGAGCCTGAATTTAATTTGCGTGCAGCGTGCAGCTTTCTTCTAGTGCAGACAATCTGTACCTCACCTTCAGCATTGAAATAATTTTACCTGTGTCTTTAGCTTTAGATTTGTGTGTGTTGCCTTTATAGAGAGCGCCAATCCAAACCATTATCAGCTGGACCCCTATCTAATTTGATTGCTTCTCATCCTAAGCTCCTGCTAAAGCAGAAGAGACTGAAGACTCTGATTCAGAAGTGACAAAGAAGAAGAAAAAGGGCAAAGGGAAAAAAGGAAAGAAGGTGAATTCATTATCTTCCACATTAATTCTCACTGCAGCAATCATTTCCGATGATTTTATTTCTCTAGTAACAAAAGACTATGACCATCACAGGAAACGTTTCTAAGATTCCTCTCTTATTCCTCTGAAGGAGGAGCGAGCACCTTCTCCTCCCATCGAGTTTGACAATCTGGAGGAGTTCGTTCTTCAGCCTGTACAACAAGGCGTCACGGTAAAGTGCAAAGTGACCCGTGACAAGAGAGGGATGGACCGAGGCCTTTACCCAACATACTACCTGCACCTGGACGACGAGAAGAAAGTACTGACATTGGTTTTTATCTCTACATATGGTGTGCTTTTGTTTTTAAAGAAGTCTCTTATGTTCACCAAGACTGCATTTATGTGATCAAGACTACAATTAAATTTGTAATTTTATGAAATATTTTTATATAATTCAAAATAACTCGTTTTCCAAGTGAATATTTTAAAATGTCTTTTATTTCTGTGATGCGCAGCTGAATTTTCAGCATCATTCCTCCAGTCTTCAGTGTCACATAATCTTCAGAAATCATGAAAATATGATAATTTGCTGCTCGAGAAACATATCTGATTATTATCAGTGTTGAAAACAATTGTGCTACTTCATATTTTTGTGGAAATAGTGATACAATTAGGATTTATCTTTGATGTATAGAAAGTATAAAAGAATGCATTCATTTAAATAGAAATATATATAGACAGCTTTACGCTACTGTTATACTCTTGATCGTTGTAATGGATCCTTGCTGATTAAACATATTGATTTCTTTAAAAATCTTTTTTTTTTATAACAACAATATATGTCAGTAATTTTAGCTTTGCAAACAGGAGTAATATGATTTTTGATGTGACACATTTTTCTGTCCATCTTATATCCAGGTATTTTTGTTAGCGGGAAGGAAAAGGAAAAAAAGCACAACCTCAAACTACTTGATCTCCATAGACCCGACCGACCTCTCCAGAGGAGGAGAAAACTTCATTGGGAAGCTGAGGTAAGTGGGTTTGCATGCATTACCATTATAGCTGCTCCTCTTGGACTCTTTTGTAGGTCTGTAAGACAGTCTTTTTCATGTAAAGGTTATTTGCATGTATATTTCAGGTCAAATCTGATGGGAACCAAGTTCACGGTGTTTGATAATGCACTGCATCCGGACAGAGCTCTGCCGGACATGTCTAACGCACGGCAGGAGTTAGCAGCTATTATCTATGTAAGGCTGCTGTTGTTTTAGTTATTCAGTGCTTGCTATATTTCATAGCATTAATTTCAAATTGCATTGTGAATTTAGGAAACAAATGTTTTGGGCATGAAAGGACCAAGGCGAATGATTGTAATTATTCCTGGCATGAACAAAGATGGAGAACGAGTCCCTATGCGGCCACGTAGTGTAAGTAAAACACAAATATTTGTAAAATTATATTTTTTTGTTTCATTTTATTTACTTTTTTTTTATTTATTGGATGTATGTATTTGTTAAAATGGCAGCTGAATCAACTGCTTCCCAACAGGAAAATGATGGCCTCCTCATTAGACACCAGAACAGAAATATGGAGAACTTGATAGAGCTGCGCAATAAGACGCCGGTGTGGAATGAAGAAACGGCGTCACACGTGTTAAACTTCAACGGCAGAGTCACACAGGCCTCCATCAAAAACTTCCAGATTGTGCATAACAAAGACCGTAAGTAACTTAACCATATCTCTGCAGCTCCAAAACATAAGCTACTGTATATTTGTTTTCTCTATCTCTATCAAACTTTTTTAATGGATATTTTATAAATTTTATTATTTCAAATTTTATTCCAATCATTTGCCAGATCAACATTTCTAATTGATTGATTTTTTTATAAGTTCCTTTTTTCCCCGAATATTTTAATGTTATTTCAGCTTCATTTAAAAAAAAAAATGTATACATATGTTTAACTAATAATAACATGGTTATGATAACCTGTATACTTTAAATCCTCTGTAATACGTGTTGACTAAAAGTGTCTGGCAAATCTTTTAATGCAACACACTGTATCCCACAATGCAATGCACTTGATCTCCCCACCCATTACCATTGTGACAACTGTACCACAAATAATATCAGCAACTATTTTAATCTCTTCATTCATTAGTAATTACAAAAAATTTATTATTAGGTTACAAAAAATTATTAGAAATCCAAAATAATCATACCTTAATTGAATTAAAAATGCAAAATGCTCAAGTGTAGCAAAGCAGTATTTGAAATGTTTATTGTTCCATGTTGCATACTGTTTGCATACTGTTTCACTATGAAGTGTGCAGTGTACTTGTGCAATATGCAGTGTCTGTCAGCAGTTATACAATTTTATTGCAAAATAATAACCAATGCTATATTTGTATGTTGGCTGAGTAAATAAAGCATTACATGAGCCTCTTTTTCACTATATTTCAGAGGACTATATAGTGATGCAGTTTGGGAGAGTAGCAGACGATGCCTTCACTCTGGACTATAGGTATCCTCTGTGTGCTGTACAAGCCTTTGCTATCGCTCTCTCCAGCTTTGATGGCAAAATGGCCTGCGAGTAAAAGTGTAAAGACGTCCGTGATTTTGTCAAATGCAAAAAATGGGAAATGTTCTCAATCAGCATCAGCACAATTCACGACGAGAGGACCAAAACCCATAAATCTGTAAGATAAAGCCACCATTGCTAGTGGGGTTGCATGATTTTACATGCCATAGAGAGATCTGCTGGTGATACCAGCTTTGGCTTAAAATAAGTAATGGTTGTACAGTGGATGTACTGAGAAGGGAGGAAGTGTTTTGAGGTGTTTGATTTTGAGTTTGAAAGATGTAAATGACCCCTGGTGGTGAGGAGGTCATGCTAGATGTGTCCTGTGTTTGAAAAGGGCAAAAGAAACAATGGATTTATTTAATGGTTTTATTGTTATGCATACCATGCAATTAGGAAAAATGTGTTTTAACATTGTCTGCTTTACATTTTAGTAAACCCGGTTAAAATTGGTGTTATCTAATCCTAGTAACATAAATAAAAATAAAAAAACTAGTTCACCCAAAATTGCTGAAAATTTTCTCACCATCAGAACATTCAAGATGAGTTGATTTGGAGAAATGTAGCATTGTATCACTTGCTCACCATTGGATCCTCTGCAGTGAATGGGTGCCGTCAGAATGAGAGTCCAAACATCTGATAATAACATGACAATAATCCACAAGTAATAATCAATACCACTCCAGTTCATCATTTAATGACTGTGTGTTTGTAAGAAACAAATCTTTTATTAGGGAGTTTTAATTTTTTTAAATAAAAACTCTTGTCCAAAATCCATAATCCATAATAAAGTTAAAGAAGTTAGAACCATCTTAATGATAGATTTGTTTTTTTATAAACACAGCTTTTGGCATCACAAGATGTTAACTGAGTGCTGTGGATCATTTGTGGATTATTGTGATGTTTTTATCAGCTGTTTGGACTCTCATTCTGACGGCACCCATTCACTGCAGAGGATCAATTCCTGAGCAAGTGATGTAATCCTTAATCTCTCCAAAACTTTTCCCATGAAGAGACAAACCTCTAAATCTTGGATGGCTTGAGCACTCTGGGTGAGTACATTTTTAGAAAATGTTAATTTTTGGGTGAACTATTCCTTTTAAAAAGGGGAAAAAACATGTATCTGTATTATTGGTGTTTTGTGTGAGTAACAGTGTAAGAATGCTTATCTGAGAGCAAGCGAGAAAGAGGGCCCAAGATTAAAGCAAGGTCCAGGGTTGTCAAAGCTGATAGTAAATTTCTGATTTTTGCACATGAAATATAATTGACTGATGCTTGGAGTAGGCTATGTCAAACATTTCAACCGCTTGTGCAGTTTGCTTACTCAAGCAAAGATGATCTGGAATACTGAGTGTCAATACAGGAATACCAAATCACTTGATGCATATGTGAACACCTGATGTTTGGTGTTTAATTCTTTTGTTTTGCCTTGTACGTGTAATTGTAGTTTGTTATTTGTGTAACATAAGATATTTGATAAAAACCCATAACTGTCTTAATGCACACAGACAAAAGTCATTAGTCATGTCATTCCATTTTTACCTAATGCAAATATAAATGTAGGAAGACAAATTTGAAATTTACTTTGAAATGAAATAAGTGTTTGTAAAAATGTGCTTCGTTTAAGAGTTTCATTTCTGGGTGTTTGATGGATGTGTGAAAGGTTTTGCTTTTGAGAATGCAGGTTGCCTAAAGTCAATATGAAATAAAAATGTACTTCCTTGCACCTTCTGTGTATCTATGGTATTTTTTGTTTCATTTATACTTTTTTTTTTTTAATGCTTCTCTTTGACTCTGAAATTTATTTTTCCCTTTAAGCCACCAAAGCAGCTTCAACATTGAAAACTGATGTTAACCAATAACCAAATATTGAGAAATGTTTTAGGCTTTAACATTAATTTTACATTTAACATTAATAGATTCATAAATGCTATGGCAATAATAGCAAATTTGAAAACTTATAATGAGTTGGGAATGCTGATTTATAATGAGTTTAATAGCCTTTCAAAATCTTGTAAGGTAAAAAAAAAAAAAAAAAAAAAATACAGATCTTAATTCATTGCATGAGGCTGAATGCATGCACAGTATAACAGAATTAAAGTCTCGATGGGGATCTCTCTTTAAACTTTTAGCCTCAGGCAAGACCGGATGATCTGTCACAGCCTGCTGGGTTGGTTGTTCAAACTTGTAGGTCTCAAAAAAGTTAACACATTGAGTTGCTGTGATAGTTTCAACTATTTCCTCGTCATGTTCCTGTAGTTTTTGTAGCCCTTGTAATATTTAAACTTTTACTTTGCTAATCTTCATTCTGGACTGTACTCTGTTTCAGGCTTGGCCTACAGACGGAGCTCTACGTACGTGGAAGCAGCATTCGTGCATTATAATCTTAGGATCCATTCCAGCATATTACATCACTGAGCATGAGTGTTTTGCTCCCCTGAGAGGTTGGTTGTGGTGAAGAAGTTTTGCTGCTCACACTCATCGCTCTGGAATGTTGAATGGATTCTATTAGAAATGCTGAATGATGAAGAGTATGGTGATGATGGCCTTCTAAGGGTCTGGGAATCAAGCAGTATTTAATCTGCAAATATAATATAATGTGCTTTTAAAAAGTGTTTAAAACACAGTGTTTATCTCATATATATATATATATATATATATGTGTGTGTGTGTGTGTGTGTGTGTGTGTGTGTGTGTGTGTGTGTGTGTGTGTGCGTGCGTGCGTGCGTGTGTGATTTGTGTACTTGTTTTTCTATTCTGGTGGGGACTTAAACCTGAATACACACAGACTCATGGGGACTCGTGTCACGGTGGGGACCTAAATTGAGGTCCCCACGGGTAAACAAGCTAATAAATTACACAGAATGAAGTTTCTTGAAAATCTAAAAATGCAGAAAGTTTCCTGTGAGGGTAAGGTTTAGGGGTAGGGTTGGTGTAGGGCAGGCATGTACTGGCCATTGGGACTACCGGGAGATTCCCGGTGGGCCGTGGTCTGGTTGGGCCGGTGCGTTATGTATTTTGTTTTTAAATCATTATTTATCGCAAATATATTCGCGATATATATTCGATAAAATGACGCGTGCTCATGATGCTGATGCGAGCTGCGAGACGTGACGTGTTCACTGCTCATTGGCCAACCAGAATCAAGTTCTAGCCTTGAAAAGCGGCCGCTTTACAACTGCGACGAAATTCAATATGTTAAATAATAAAATAACTAAGCGTAAAGGAGGAGCCGAACGTTGAAAGAGAGAAAACGACAAGCACTTGAGGCAGATGCCACCAAATGTGTCAAGATAAATAAATTATTTGCTGGAAGGAAAAAGACTTAAGTGAAGACGTCAGCAGGGCGGGACTTGACTGCTGAGGTGAGACAGAAATGTAATGATACACGTAGGCTACTGCATTGTTTTGTTTCAAAAAGTTAGGATATTCCAGCTGTAATATGCCACCACTCACTGATCTATATAAATTACATTTAAAATTCTCAGCTCTCAAGTTCTGTCTATTTTATTACAAAATTCAGACAATACCGTTTTGGCGTCAGAGAATGTGACGTGACAGATCGCTTTAGTGCCTCAGTTCAAGTAAACCGATCATCTGTTACTTTCTGTTTAAAGATACAGTACAACTTACAGAAATTTATATATGCCGCAGAAATAATATCGATCAGTTATCAGTCAAAACAGCAGGAGAACAATTATTTCTCAGAATGTTACATTTACCTCAAGAAAGCCCTTTAAAGACCATAGCAGGTTAGTTGAGATTGAAAAATAGCCATAAGAAAGGAGTATTTTGCTAAATATGTGCATTACAGTACATATTTATTATATTTTCACCTAAAGTATTTTACATTTGATTATGCAATATCTGTACCTGAAAATGGTGCTATTTATTTGACTGTTCACTTGTCTTCATTAATGTTTGAACTTAATAGTTAGTGTTTATTGTGGTATTGAAATTACAAATGTGAAATGAGATTGCAGCTTATTTACAAAGAAAACAATAGCAATTTTATTTTTATCTTTGTTTATGTATTTATTTTTGGCAGGGCAAGAAAAGTTCTGAACCCTAGCATTGAGCTCTGCATTTGAATAAAGTGACTTGACATTCAGCCAAGTATGGTGACCCACACTCAGAATTCGTGCTCTGCATTTAACCCATCCGAAGTGCACACACACAGAGCAGTGAACACACACACACAATGTGAACACACACCCGGAGAAGTGGGCAGCCATTTATGCTGCGCCTTTTTAAAGGCCTTTGATTATGTTATGAAAAATGTAAAATAAATCACTACACAACGTTCTTTGTCTTAATTACTCTTTTATTTTATTGTATATCGGTGGTCTTTATAAATAATGCTTACTATAGTTCAGTGGTCTTAATACTAGCCTACTATAAGCAGCCAACAGGTCAGAGGTAATTTGTGTGAATTAATATAAAAAAAAGTGTTATGTTGCAGCACATGAAATATAGTTACAGCAGAAATTGTGTACCCTAAGCATTAATATTTCTATTAGAATAACAAGAAGCACATAAATGAAGACCTTTAGATATTTAAAATAAAGCCTGATAAAATAATTTACATTTTCTTTGTTTATTATTTTAATAGTTTTTTCTTGGTTTTGATACTTAATACATTCTAATCATTAATTTTACATCCAGATTAATGTATGTATAGACATGTAGTGTGCGTGTGTGTGTGTGTGTGTGTGTGTATGTGTGTGTGTGTGTGTGCGCGCATGTTACATGCATGGTGGGCCGGTCTGGATGAAGTCCAGGGCTGATTTTTTGTCCCAGTCCAGCCCTGGTGTAGGGCGATAGAAAATATGGTCTGTACAGTATAAAAACTATTACGCCTATGGAGAGTCCCCACAAGGATAGCTGACCAGACATGTGTGTGTGTGTGTGTGTGTGTGTGTATAAACATAACATTAAGCTTAGTACTGAAAAATAATTTGAATTATTATAAGTTTTTGTCTAAAATGTTGAACCTATGTTAGTTTTTATTTTTCAGTAAATGAGTATATAAGTACTTATTTGAATTAACACATTTGACATATTTTAACATATTTAAATCGGCAGATTTTTTTGTCTAAACTTTTTTTTGCGGCATTCGTTTTTATTTTCAGTAAATGAGTATGTTATTACTTATTTTGATGAGCATATTTTATTTATTTTGTTTATATAAATATTTTAAGATATTTAAAGTGGCCCTATTATAAAATAAAAATTCAGAAATTCCAACAAGTAGGCCTATTTCTTAAATCCACAAACGCAAAATAATACTAATTAAGTTATTAATGAACTAAACATTGTAAATGTTACTAGTCTAATTAGTTATGTAATCAACGTTAATGTACGAACTAATTGTGTGAATATTTAGAAAAACTTGCAATATCATATTATGTTCCAGATATTATCTACGCTGCGCTATTATTTATTGTTAAACGTAATTACATTAATCTAAACTTGGTATTTTTAACTCAAACGCACAGTAGCTCAAGTACAGCTGTCATATTTTCTTCTCTGAAGCCCAAAGTGGGCGGGCCTTTGGAGAAGTCCCCGCCCCCAGCAGCGTTGATTGACGCGCAACGGTGGCCCCTCCTTAAACTTTTCTCCCCCTCCTTCGTTTTCCACTGAAGTGCGTGAATTTCATACCAAACCCATACTTCGCATTCCACCTTTACTGTCAAACCGGGAGAAATATTACTGAAAACAATACAGCACCAAGATAAATATAACGTTAAAGAAATAAACCTCGTCCAGTTCTATCGGTAGAGGTGTTTGCCAATAAAGGTGAGTTTTAGATTGACTCGTTCCCTTTGTCTGATCGCGTTTTTCATGCCGCTCTAGCGAAGTTTTCAGATCTTTGTCATATTTCGCATTTTTCCTCGGAACTCCCTGCGTTGGGTGGGATGAGGGACAGAATTCCGTGTGGATATGCTGTAATTGTGCGTGTGTGAGAGCGAGGAACCGATTTTAGTGTGATAGCCCGGAACTTTTAGCCTTTGAATTAGACTTTTAAGTTAGAAACATTATTGCAACTAACGCTTCCATTGTTGCACGTAGAAGCGGAGTCGAAAATGTCCTGCTCGTCCGCACAGGCTCTTAGTTACTCTCATAGCAGGGTTTCCCTAACACTTGTGACTGAAAATAAGGAAAGAGGTTTTGTTGTTCCAGGGAATTGTCAGAGAGAAGCGACAGAAGTGTTTGGAGAGATCTCTCACCCCGTTTTCTACGTTATCAGGTAAGTCTGACTGTGTTTGTTTCACTTGACAGGCTCAATAGGTTTAATATTTACTGATTTCTGTGAGATTATTAGTGAGGTGGATTTAAGAGGAGAAAAGTACATGCATTAAAAGTTATGTTTATTATTAACAAAGTTCATTACACACTCTAAAAACATGATTGGTTGTTTTGTCCCAACATTGGGTTAAATATGGACTAACCCAAGTTCTGGGTTAAAAACTTACCAACATTTGGGTTAGTCCATATTTGACCCAAAGTTGGGTTGAAACAACATTTTTAAGAGTAAAAAAAAAAAAACTTTTGGGAAGAGTTGAACTCACTTAACCTTAGAAATAATGTAAAAAAAATGTATTGTAAAACTGTTCGATATGAAAACTGATTTTTTTTTTTGGAAATGGCCATATATGCCTTCAGGCACTTTACAGATTGGACATATCAAAACTGAATGAAATATTATTATGTTTAAGTATGGATTTTTGTTCTCTTAATAAACTCTTGGTTATATTATAATGATGTGTTTTTTTTTTTATTTAAGAATAAAAACTATTTTGGTTCCTCAGGTATAGCAGTGACGTTGAGTGATCTTCCCGCCCAAACAGCTCAGATTGAGCATTTCAGTATTAACCCTTCTATGTTTTAAAGATGATTTTAACCCTTTTTGGTGTCCTATCCCGACTTTGTGACATTTAAAAAAATATCTAAACAAAAAAATTCAAATGTGTTTTATTAAATAAAAAATAACATTTTCTCATCATTCCATTCATATTTATTTGTATATATTGTGCTTTTCAAGATACAAACTGTGAAAACTGTTTGGTCTTTATGGTCAAATTTGTTGATCTAATCATGGCCTTTGGTCTTTAAGATGTTATTCAGCTTTAAATAGTTTCTGTAAATCTATGAAAATTTTTTTTTCCATAATTTAAACATGAACCCTCATGAATGTGATTATTTTCAGTGTAACAAATTTTCCTGAGGGATCCTAGGAGGATGTAGTTTTTTAGGACAACAAGCGTGTTAATTAGTTCTCATCTTATCAAACAGTTTCATCTTATCTGTGTTTTTTTGTGATTTACTTTTTCCCCCCCTGGGTTAGTTGGTGAGACCCAAGTATTTTGAGTTCTATCCTCCACAACGAATATGTCAATTCATTTTTAGTTTGCTCAACACACATGTGAGTGTTTTTAATGATGCTCTCCGTATTTTTATCGTTCCTCTGAGTTACTATGAATGGACAGGTTTCGTTAAACAGAAATGCTGCACTTCAGGTTGGACTCAGTTCAGCTCAAACTGACTCTTCTAGTTCTGCTGCTTGATTAGGTTGTCTTATGTTTTGCCTCCTTTTAGAAAAGTTGGGCTTCTCAAAAAGAGTTTGAAATACAGCTAGATAAAGGTCGGGTTGTGTTTAGAAGTGATTGTTGTTGTAGCTTCTTAAAGAGACAGTACGTGGACTAGATGTTGTGCTGTTTTTTTGTATTGTTTAGTCAACAGTAAAAGTATCTAAATTGTAACATTTTCTCCTATTAAATTTTTTTGTTTACATTTAGATTTTGAGGCAAATCTCAGCCAAATTTTTTTCTTGCTCTTGAGTCCAAAACACATTGTCTTCTGAAATTTATTAAGATGTTACCCCATTATCTGATCAACAACAAATGAAACCCACCAAGAGATTTACACATCAGTGGTTCGGCTTCTTAAGTCTTTTACAGGAAGTTTAGTCTAGTTTAATTTGTGACATGCACTCCAGGCAACCTGTACTGGTATGTGCCTCTTACGTGATATGTAAGTCACTTTACTGTAAGCCTTCACTGTACGGAAATGTCTTTTGAAAAAAATATTCCTTGGGTAAATATGTAAGCTCAAGCCCACTAGTATTAGTGTTAGTTTTCCCTTATGCCATTTACAGTGGCCAGTACTGAAGAAGATCACAAGGCATGGGTTATATAATGATACATTTTCACATAATACAAGTTAATGATTACAAAAGCATATTTCTGAAATGAAAGTATTGTTTTACATAGAATTTTGAAATCTGAAATCTTTTTTTTTTTATGCACAAGGTTTTGATTTTTTTTATATATATAGTTTATAATTGTACATTTTTTCCTGATTGTTTTGAGGACAACACATTTTAAGCAAACACATTTTGGAGGTAAATTTAAACAAATGCCACATGTTGCCTTTTATGGCTTCTGTGATGGGCCACATTTGTTGTTCAGCTGCAGATATGCTGTTCTCATTTTATTTATGTATTTTTCCTCATACATCACAAACGAACCCTGAACTCCCTCCACTGTGGGGCTTTGCCATAAGATGACACGTCATTTCAACCTCTTGCTCTCCCGCATTACATAGAGCTTTACTGTTTAATAAGCTAACAAATCAGTTTTAATGATTTGTTTGTTCTTGCGCTGAGCTCTCAGTCCTGTTCCCAAACCAGTCCTGAAATTTGCAATCATCTCCACTGCATTTCTAGCGGTCCTTGATGCAGAAGGTCCAGCGTGTATCCTCCTCTTAAGAGATCGATCGTGTGCCATCGGAGCAGATTGTTTGTGCCATATGTGTTTACATTGCTGGCCGGTTGACAGTTCCTTTAGCTGGTTTGTGTTAAGGGCCCAGCATAGAGCATAATGAGCCTCTTTCCATTTGTGCGGATTGAAGCGGCCTTTTAGCACCCGCTGCAGAAGTGGCTCTCCAAATGGTGACCACTTACCTGTCTGTCAACAAAGCTCTGAACAAATCTCTATCTGTGTGTGTGTGTTTTCAAGCATTTGAGAGAGAGAACATCTTGAATGATGCACTGGCGTTTGGCCTCCCAACAGCCCCGTGTTTGCAGAAGGAAACATTTTACATGCTCTTCAGTTCCCCCAAATTAAATTTTTCCCTTTTAAATTAAAGTCCTTATCCACGTCGAGGTCGAAGGAGCCTGCGGTGAGACGCGAGTCACAGCACGCACAATGTGTCACTATGCTTTATTAATTATAATGGAGAGATGGCTTATGTAAGCGTGTTTACATTGCGCTGAAAATTAATGCCCGTTCTCAGGACACTTGTTTACATGCAATTCCCGCGCGAGGCATTGGCAGATAAGATTTTTTTTTTTGGCTTCTCCGTGGCTGTTTGTGACTCGAGGGAGGGGCGAGCTGTGGGCTTGAACAGTATAGCCTTTGTTTTTTGTCTGTCTGAAGTTGCTAAACTTTCCAGTTGTTCTTGAAACTAACTGTTTGTGGCAGTGCACCGGGGTTCACGCGGCAGTCAGATACGCTCCATGCAAACATGCACCTGAATTGGAGAAAGGAAGGCAAACTGGTTATTTTTGGCCTTCTGTATAGTGGTTGCTTTTATTTGTCATTCTTTGTTAAGAAGCTTTTTTATGTGACTGTTATCAGTGTGATAATCATGACAGTGAACATTGTTGCTGTTTTCATCATGTCTATTACATTATGAATTAACTTAGACTTAGTGCTCATTCTTAGGATTAGTCATTTGAATAAACCCTAAATCCTAAGTATTAATGGTATTTATTCAAGCATGTTTTTCCAAACCTGTATCACTTATAGAAGATATTTTGAAAAATCCAAAATAATCATCATAATAATAATTTTGGACCCCATTTAGTTTATATCATCATTTGTTTTTCAAAGACAAAAGTAAGTCAAGACGTGGGTGAATAAATAATGACAGAATTATCATTTGTGAGTGAACCACTCGTCTCACTTCTCACAACATTTGTGCCATTTGTCTCGTATAATGCGGCATATTAAAGAAATGTGTGGTATTAGTGTCAGGGAACAGACTTATGATTTTCACCTTGCGTATGATGAAACCAATTATAAATTCCCCTAAATTTACATTGAATGAGGGACTCTGACTTGGACTAGTACATAGCAATTACCCAAAACACCCTAGCATTGTGTTTTGCAAGAGCCAGTTACTTTTCTTCATAAAATATAAAAATCTGGTTTTGTTTTAAACATATCATCAAATGCATCTGCTCTAGTTTTGGAGGTAAATAACAGACAATTGATTAAGCTTATTTGGTGATTTGTCTTTTATAGTTTTGCCATATTTGTTTTAGAAATCTCTAAGAAAGGTTTCAATCTAATTTTAATAATACAATCTGACTGCAAATTTAATTTGTACACTGTATAAAAACAGTTTTGGAGTATATTTTACAAGAACACACCATTTCAGTCTTTCATACTACTTCTGTTAAAATGTAAATTTTAAATAGTGTGTTGTCTTTCTTTGTAATTATTCTCGGAGAAAATAGTTTTTACACCAAATCTTTGTGGGTGCATGAGGTTTTGTCTGTGTCTTCCTCTGTTTTTGGCATAGATGTGTGACTCAGAGATCAGCACATGGGGCCTCTTTCTCTCTGCCATCGCAGGAGTCCTGTGAGCATTCGTCTCTTTATGCATGTCTTTTCGGTCTTTGTGGGGTTTGGCTCGAGCCTCTACCTCATCCACTAAATGACCAAGTCAGGCAAGAGCACTCCTTCACAAATTCGGCTGATGATTTTCCGCAGGAAAGTGCTGAATCAGATGTTCGAGCGAGTCCTCTGGCACATGCGGCGCTCTTTGTGTCAGTCTTTCCTCTGCTGACTGAACCAGGACTAGAGTAAACCATATGGAGAGATCTGAGAGCAGACGGCCGTCCTGGAAAGTCACCCTGGTGGATAATGTCGAAAGGAATCGGGAATCGTTAATATCATGTTTAGCTGTCTCGTATGCGTCAAGGGTTATTTCCACTAGGTGCTTCTGTTCATGTAAAGAGTCATTTTAGTTTTGTAAAAGCCGTTTATTCCTAATTTCACTCTCTTAGTAATTTTACATTTTTTCTCGCCTGTCGAGCAGTTCGGCAGCTCTCTCTTTCTCTCGCAGGCTCTTCAACAGCTCTGATCGTTTCCTGAGTGCCGAGCCAGAGAGGAAGTAAGAGGAAGTTATTGGAGAATAAGGGAAGAATTTATTAAAGCTAAACACAGAGAGGAAAAGAAAGCAAGCGGGTGAATGAAAGTGATTGGGGAGTTGGTAGAAAAGAGAGAGTATGTGCTGAGACCAAAAAGGTTTCCTCTCTCAGACAAGCTGATAGTTCTGGAAGGGTGTTGAAGCAATCTCTCGCCATTGACTTTTAAACAAAAGCTCTCTATTAGAAGCTGAAAGTCAGTGCTCTGAGCTGCAGGACTTGGTTAAATGCTATCAAACATGATTACATTTGAGGCCCTAAACATATCGAAGCAATAACGTGTAGGCTAGGCAGAAATTGCTAGCTAAACAAACTTGATCATGCATTATTCCAACGTGTCCAAATGTATATTATATTGCTTTAGCGCTCATTAGATAAGTACCCTTTTTTTTTACTGAACAAAGTTTAAATGTTAAAGTGTTAGCATGTTTATAGCTAACTATGGTACCTGAATGAAAATGCATCTGGTTTAATACCACAAATATTTATTGGTAACTCAATCCTCCCTTTCATTTTTTTATTTTATTGCAGCAGTAGTGCAAGAGTGTATATTAAGTATGTACAATGGGGCTGCACGTGCATTGAGTTGACCAAGTTTCCGCATTTGTGTAGCATATGAAATGCTGACTCCATTTCTTTTCAAATGGTACCAATTTATCAGTACCATACACATATCTTTTTTGCCACTTAGATTTTTAAAATTCATCATTATCATTAATATTAGGCAATGCATGCAAATTTCCCTTTTATATTTTAGTTTTCTGTTGTCGTCATCTGATGCTAATTTCAAGTTTATTAATTTTTCTTCAAGTTAAATCTTATCAAATCTCAAAATGAGCATTAATTTTCTAGTTATGATGCCTAATTGACATTTGAAATGGTTGATTTTTTTGGTTTAATTTTTTTTTATTTAGACAGAATAAATTGAATAAATAGTATAATAGTATAGAAATAATATTCAGTACTGCCTATTTATTGATTATTGGCCATAACATGACTCATTTTTTTTTGCCATTATTATAATATTGGTGCATTCCTTTTTGTCTTTGTGTTATTTTATATTAACCTCCAGCAAATACTGTTTTTAACTTCTGAGATCATCCAGGCCAAGCTTATAGTTCCATTTTGAACTTTAATATCCATTACTGTATGTTGATTCCTATTCATTTTTTTAGGCTTTTCATAAAGCCTTGAGTACAATCTAGACAAACTAAATTGATCTTCTAAGTTTGTTTCTCTAGTTGGCCACCCATAGGTTTTATGATGGCCAGTTCCTGGTGTGTGGCATTGGGTTTGAAGGCCATAAACGGTGTGTAGACCATCAAATCCAATGAGTTAAAAAAAGAGAAACCGACTAGAACGAATGGCAGGTTTGCCTACATTTGTCTCTCTTGGGCCCACGTATATCCGTTCCTTCAGACATGTTCAGACTTGGACTCCTGCGACGATCATGTGAACAGACAAGTGTGAAAAAAAAAAAAAAAAGCTTGAACCAATCACTTTCTCAGATTTTGAGAAGTGTTTTTTTTTTTTTTTTTGCTTAATGCTTTTTAATGATCGTCATTAGCCAGCCAAAAAAGGCAAAAGTGATGCCGGCTATTCCCAAGAATAGATTGAGTCATACTCTCTCAACCTAGTTTCAGAGGTTATCTTCTGCTTTGATGAATCATACTAGTAAGGGCTGATCTCCAGCAGGAAGTGTGATTCATATTATTTTGGCCGTAGTTGGAAATCAGTAACGGACAATGAGAAGAAGAGAAGGAGACGCTCTAAACGTCTTTATCTGTAATCTGAACCCGACCAGCAGCTGCTGCTACACTTGTCCAGCCCTGTTGTTCTCCCGCTGCTGACTGTGTGTGTGTGTGTGTGTTTTCGAGAAGGAGCCGAACACACTGAAGAGTATTCGGTGTGTACGCTCTTGCGTGAGTGAAGGGTGGGTGTGATTTGGAGGCTGCCCGTAGGGATACGCTCCCTGGGGGCGACTATTGCCAACAAGTGTTCCAGCTGCAACAGTTTCCTAACAAATCTCACATTCTGAGCTGCGGTCGACCGGAAAACCAGTTGGAGGACATTTGTTGAAAGAGCTTTGTGCATTCGTTTGAATACAAAAAAAAAGGCAATTCTTACTCTTATAAATAATTAAATTCTGAATCACTCTTAAAAATAAAGGTTCCAAAAGGAGGTTTTCACAGCAATGCAACAGAAGAATCTAAGTAGTTTAAGGTTCCTCAAATAACCTTTCAGTGAACAGTTCTTAAAGGAACCACCGTTTTTCCCACTGTTTGTGGACTATATAGTGGAAAAAGCATAAAATGTTCTATGGTTCATTTAAGAACTGTTTGGGGAGCCAAAAAAATGGTTCTTATGGTATTGCTGAAGAAACCCCTTTATTTTTGTTCTTCATGTCACTAAAGAACATTTACTTTTTAGAGTACAGGCTAGTCATGACTCAGATCTCTCCAGCTCTCCTACATCTCTGTGTTTGGGTTTCATAACTTGAGTGTCCAGCAGAAGGGAAAACTAAAGGTAGGTTCTGGTGGTTAGTGTTGGCTCCCATGAAGTTCCCCAGCATCCTTTATTTTGCGTCCAGGGCAGAGTGAAGATCTTCCTCTTGAACAGCTTGTTTTCTGCCAAAAAATGTCCGCCTGAGATGACTAACGTGCAAATGGACTCCAGCGTTCGCTCCCTGTGCTGGAAAGTCCCTCTGCTCCTCTGACAGTTAGCAGAGACCCTGAAGATGACTTATTATTGAGACTGGAAGAGACCTTATAAAAGCCAAGATGTGGAGATGCAGGATGGAGTTGAGATCTGTTGAGAGCTTCTTTGAGAATCCTAGCACCATGACTTCTCTTGTTTTGAAATGATGGAAAGTCCAGATTTGGATTAAATCCCATGATTCAGTCATGAATCTCTCTCTGGTTAAGCTAAAACTTGATTTTTCTCCTCCATGGCATTTTCTTGGTATTGGCCAATAAATGTGACTTTTTAATATTTTTGAATCTGTACTGACCTGAATAAGTAAAATAAGATGTCTAAACTGATCAATATGATCACATTTCTAGTTAATTTCTTTATCATATTTATTCTTTTTTACTTATGTATACATTTATTTTGTAAAAATAGTTTATAGTAGGCCGAAATTTATTTAATAACCTTTGGGATAAGATTTTTTTTAAATTGAAAATTTGTTTTCCACTGACTTTGATGCCATTTGAAGCATGTGGATAATTTTTTTATAGATCTGTGTAAATCTAGTAGTTATTAGTTATCTGCTTTGAAATGTCAATCAACTTTTATTTTGAAGCTGATAGCCAAAACTGGCTTCAAAATTAAAACAACTCTTTAGAATGTATTATTTTAGTAGTTTTAGTTTAAATAAAACTGACTTCTTGTACTATTTAATATTTATCATTCTTTCATCATTTCATCAAGCTTTTTTAAGTGCTAACGAAAAGCAGACAGTACACATGAAGTGTATCAGTGTTTTATTTGTGTATTTTATCTCTCTCTTCCTGTCACAGAGAATTATGGGAAATGTAGTTAGGTGGCTCAAGTTGGTCTCTTCATAAACCAAGCTTTATTGCTATACTTCATCAACAATATACAACTCATACTTGCTAAATTATATGTAGACTACAGTGTATTAAAATTTAAAAAACAAGCTTAAGTAGTGGCTTATATTCTTTAAAAATGTCATCTTCTAGATGTTTTCACTGTAAACCATAACTCCAGTGAAAACTTCTATATCAGCTGTGTGATTTCATGTGCTAGGTCATGAAATCACCATTCAGTTTTTGTTCAGTCCTCTGTTTCTTGAACATGTGTGTCTTGTGTGTGTGACCACAATGTCTGACTTTTTCCTCTCTGAGAGGAAAATCTGAAAAGGCCACCAAGTAAACATCAATCAGTGCCCCTTTTCCTGGAACAGCCGAATGACTAAGTCTTCATGATTCTGGTAACCATAGTCTGTCAACTTCCGTCCCCCCATAAATGCCCCCCGTACACACCAGATTCCATGGTTGGAAGTGTCTGCTTGGGTAAAAACTGGCTGTAAGTCCATGTTTTGTAATTGATATTAGATCATACTGAAGTAAGTTTCCCTGGGCTTTCTCCTACAGAGACTGTGAGGAATCCAGTGAACCCGGAGAATCGTGGCTGGAGCCAACTCAGTGCTTCAGCTGACAACAATACGTACTGTGTTGGAGCTCTGTGAGATAGTGGGCAGGGAGGGCTTGTGTTCATTCAATGGAGACTGAATGAATGTGTGTGCTGCATGGCTTTCACTGCATTATTTACATTCCTGCACCACATGGAAATTCTTCGGCATTATATACTGACTAAGAGCTCTGTTTGGTTCGGCAGGGAGAGAGAGAGGAGGCGGGAAAGAGGAGGTTGTTGCACTAAATATGTTTGCCATGTCATTCAAAGTTAAGTTCCAGTTGCCTTATGGGAAAATTAAGTTTTTGTGTTTGCATCGGCTGCGTCGCATAGAGCTGAATGGGCTTCAGCATTGCAGGATGAGGCTGGTTGTTTTGCAACAGATGTTTTGCAGTTGTGTCCATCTGACCTTATTCTTGCTCACTTGCCCTGTCTCTTTTTGAGAGTAACTGGACGTTCATGTTCGCAAAGTTGCTTTAAGATGAAAGCGTAAGATAGAGAGAGAAAGCCTTGCCAGATGTTCGTTGCAATTAGTATTAAAAATAAACTTTGTTCTTTGTTGGCAATGCATCAGTGTGTATTGCAACGGCTGTTTTTTTTTTCCCTTCAGGAAACAGTTTTGTGAATTTGAATTCTTATTTGCTACCACTGTGGGATTAAACACTTAAATGTGTATATGTGTATATGTATGTATGTATGCATATACAGTACAGACCAAAAGTTTGGACACACCTTCTCATTCAAAGAGTTTCCTTTAATTTCACGACTATGAAAATTGTAGAGTCTAACTGAAGGCATCTAGGGCTATTTGGGCAAGAAGGAGAGTGATGGGGTGCAGCGCCAGATGACCTGGCCTCCACAGTCACCGGACCTGAACCCAATCCAGATGGTTTAGGGGTGAGCTGGACCGCAGACAGAAGGCAAAAGGGCCAACAAGTGCTAAGCATCTCTCGGGGAACTCCTTCAAGACTGTTGGAAGACCATTTCAGGTGACCACCTCTTGAAGCTCATCAAGAGAATGCCAAGAGTGTGCAAAGCAGTAATCAAAGCAAAAGGTGGCTACTTGACATATTTTCAGTTGTTTCACACTTTTTTGTTATGTATATAATTCCATATATAATTCCACATGTGTTAATTCATAGTTTTGATGCCTTCAGTGTGAATCTACAATTTTATAGTCATGAAAATAAAGAAAACTCTTTGAATGAGAAGCTGTGTCCAAACTTTTGGTCTGTACTGTATATATGTGTGTATATGTGTATACATTCAGTCTGTCAACTATATGCACACACATTTATATAAACACACACACACATATATATATATAAATATATATGTATATGTGTGTGTGTATACATATATATATATACATGATATACACACACATTTATGTATGTTCATATGTAATTTAATAATTGCTAAATATTTAGAATTTATAATGCTATTTATAATGCTAAATATCATTTAATTAAATGATATATCATAAAATTAAATTACGTTTGTGTGTGTGTTTAATATATAATTTACATATATAATTTATTTAAATTATATGGATTTATTACTTTTTTATTATTTACTGATAATTTTAATTATTGTTTAAAAATATATTTTGTTATTAGTTTTAATTGTTTAACTTTTTTTGTACTTTTAATTTGTCTCTCCCCCCGAAACTTGTTTTATGGCTGCTGTTTTTTTTTTTTTTTTATTAACACGCTTAAAAAAATATTACCATGGTATTTGCATAAAAATAAGCCATAGGGATTTTATTCTACCATGAAGTTAAAGGGTTAGTTCACCCAAAAATCTAAATTATGTAATTAATAACTCTATTAATGTTAATAACACCCTCTTGTCGTTCCAAACCCGTGAGACCTCCGTTCAGGAACACAGTTTAAGATATTTTAGATTTAGTCCGAGAGCTCTCAGTCCCTCCATTGAAGCTGTGTGTACGGTATACTGTCCATGTCCAGAAAGGTAAGAAAAACATCATCAAACTAGTCCATGTGACATCAGAGGGTCAGTTAGAATTTTTTGAAGCATCGAAAATGCATTTTGGTCCAAAAATAACAAAAACTATGACTTTATTCAGCATTGTCTTCTCTTCCGTGTCTGTTGTGAGAGAGAGTTCATATCAAAGCAGTTTGTGATATCCGGTTCGTGAACTAATCATTCGATGTAACCGGATCTTCTTGAACCAGTTCACCAAATCGAACTGAATCGTTTTAAACTGTTCGCGTCTCCAATACGCATTAATCCACAAATGACTTAAGATGTTAACTTGTTTAATGTGGCTGACACTCCCTCTGAGTTCAAACAAACCAATATCCCGGAGTAATTCATGTACTCAAACAGTACACTGACTGAACCACTGTGAAGAGGGAACTGAAGATGAACACCGAGCCGAGCCAGATAACGAACGAAAGATTGACTATCTTAAATTGTGTTCCGAAGATAAACAGAGGTCTCACAGGTTTGGAACGACATAAGGGTGAGTTATTAATGACATGGTTTAGATTTTTGGGTGAACTAACCCTTTAATACACCATGGTTTTTTTTTTTATTACCTTACAAATATAGTTTTTCAGTTCCTCATGTATGAATATGGTATTAGTTTTCATTTTTTGCATTGATAAGTCACCTCCAGGCCACTTTCCCTCTGTTAGCTATACTACTAGTTCTTTCTTTATCTGGAGTGCCGAGAATGCTCAAGTCCCCGAGCATGCTGATGTTGCGTTTTGTCCAAAACAATCCCACTGTTTTTCAGACTCCGAATGGATGTCTAAATTGGTCAGCCCTCCCTTCCCTCCTGCTTTGCCCCCCGCCCCCACCCCATCGACTCCCTTTGACTCCAGCACTCCTCCCTCCCCCTTCACCTCCCCCTCCCCTCATCCTTTGCTCACCTCTCCTTATTTGGGCAGACTGCTTGGAAGCAGAGGGTGGGGAAGAGGGTAGAGCGAGAGAGTGATCGGTTGACATAAGGGAGAGAGAGAGAACTAACTCTGCACTTCCTTAATAAGGACATGTCTGGAATTTAAGCCCTACTCTCCAATAGAATGGCTGCTTTGCACTCCCCATGCACACACTCGTCTCTCACCCTCTCCCTTAGTGCACACACACACACACACACACACTAAATGGAGAGCTTTTTCAGAGCATGCAGTCATGCGCTTTTACTTAAAGTTTGCTTGTTTGTGTTACTTTGCATTATATGATTCTGTTTGGTGACATGGCAGAAATCTAGGGCTAACTCTTTAGGCAAAAAAAAAAAGATCACAATAACATTTTTCATATCAGTCAATATCAAAATAGTTATCACGATACATTTAAAATCTTTATTACTTTGAAGATTAAAGGCAGATTTTTAAACAAGGTGTTAATTCAATCCTGCTAAAACATATACAAATACTATCCAAATTCAAAATGAATGTTTATTCCATAAAAGTATGCACTACTTGTATCACCTTAGCAAGCACACTGTGAATCACCTACAATACCCTTACATTGTGGCACTAAGTTTTTCCATGCTTACTTCACTTTAATCCTAGATCATAGTGTTTTATAACTCAATTTTGATTGTTTTGTATTTTAACCTAGTGTAGCTCATGCTTGAGGTTAAATGTCTGCAGTGTGTGACTGATACAAACAAGTCTGTAAAGGATATTGAGAAACAAATGCGTAGTTGTTCCAAATGTTGGTTCTACTGCAGCATTAGACATTCTGTAACTTCTCTGGAACATCCATTGACTGCTGCCGTCCCGATTGCATGGGATGAACAGTGTTGCTTGTCACCTGAGAGGCAAATGCAATTTGGAAATGAATTGCTAAGTGTCCTCTCTACAGCATTAGATCACGCTGCAATGTCCTGCAATGTCGAAAACTTATTAGTCCGCTTACATATTCCAATGCTCTCTGCACCGTTGTTTTACTCACTCTGTGTCATCGGGCTGCCAAGTCAAGCTTATTCTTTCAGTGTGCGTGTAACCAGAGCATTTGAATATCCCCAAAGGAAGGTCTCAATCAGAGTCGGCCGTATTTACCCAAGCTGCGTTTTTTCGTCAACATCAGCAGAAAGTGAAATAAAAGAATGAAATATGTGGGCACACCAGTGAAACCCGGGTCCTGGTCCTCATGAACAATACCATGCGAAAAAGAGGCAGCCTGAAAAACACTTAAGATCCCTTAAACATTTTCAGACATTTAGACGGCCACATTGGACCGCGTGCTCCCAACCACAAGCATTTTTGCAGGCTAGTCCTAATTATCAAATCCTTTTAAATGGAGCTTTATATAATGTTTAAAATCCATTTGTCGTTTTGGAAGCTTTTGAGAAGAGGAAATGGTAATAAGAGTTACAGTTGCTGTTGTCTTCATCAGCTGGTCCCCAAAATTGTGGGTGCGTACGACTAAAGGGAGCGCTTTTGAAAGGGGATTTATTATGGCCATAATAAACTAACGTTCTCTTTCTGTATGCTTCTCTTTCCTTGTTTCTTTCTCGCAGAAATTGCGTAGCGTGGGGGCTCGTGGCAGGGCCCGGTAGGAGCCGGCACCATTGCGTCCAACAAGTGGAGTGCCAACGGCAGCCCGGAGCAGGGGCTGGAGGATGGAGTTGATGAGCTGGACAAGGCCATGGATGGAGACGCCGAGGGAGTTTGGAGTCCCGACATCGAGCAGAGCTTTCAGGAGGCACTGGCTATATATCCACCCTGTGGCAGGCGCAAGATCATCCTGTCAGACGAGGGCAAGATGTACGGTGAGTGAGCTTCCACTTTGCGATGAGTTCGCATCAACTATTGACAAGTTACTATGCTGTTGGATGCTAGTGCTTGATCTTCATGCTGAATTTAAACTTTGTGGTCTCATTTAGGGCTGCAGCTTTCATTTGTTTTGGTAACTGGTTAATATGATCTCACTAAATTAGTTTCCTGTCTTATTGTCATTTATGATAGCCTGTTATTCCACATCCGGCCCAACATTGTCCTTCAATTAACAGACAAATTGAATCAGAATTTTAAAAAGTGTAAGAACATACTTGATTGTACGTATTGGTTGATGCATCCCCTCTTCGTGTCGCCTCAAAATTGTAAATGCTCATTGAAAATGAATCAAATGAATCAGTGCCAGTGTGAACTGTATTTTTGTTGTAGTGGGTAGGCCAGTCATCATGATGACAACAAATTGATGTATTTGATATGAGGGAAGCAATTTTTGGCTTTAAAACTTCTGCCCCCCCCCCCACCCCCCCCAAACAACCTGAATTTTGCTGGAATTTCACATTGTACTCCTCAATTGAAGAGAGTCTTAAAAACACATGGTTCAACTGTTGAGATTGTATCGCTGCCTTCAGTTTTTGTGATGGAGGTGTTTTTGTGCTTCTAGATAGAATGGCTTATGGGAGGGGTGGGAACTAGAGAAAAGATAAGAGGGCGGGAGATAATGGGCTGATAGAGCCGGCTTGTTATACCTGACATGCTTTCATCCACACACACAATCCACTCGAGGATCCCTTTGTGCATACCATCATGAAAATCCATGAAGTGTCATAAAATGTCTCATGCTCATACGCCATCTGCTCTCTTACGTAATCTTGTATTTAGTCATGCTGAAACAGCCATTCACTAGCAGCCATCAATGGCTTTGTATTAGGATATAGGTGTTTGGTTTTGTTCGATAAACTGAGGTTCCTGTTTTCTAAAACACCCATGTAACTTAAAAACACACAAACATTGCATGTCTTAGCTTAGCCAGCAGTTGTGTTTTTTCAGAGCACATAAACAGGCCTACACTTGTCCCAGAGCACCTCTGTGGACTACAGGCCCGACAGAAGACAGGTTTCTCAAGAACATATCGCTTTTCTGTCTTTCTGTTGCTTTTCTGTTCATGCTTGCTTGCTTCCCCCTCCTCTATTTTTTGCGTTTGCCCTGAAACCGATTGTATTTATCATCTCTGCTCATTAGCAGATCTTTTTCTTTTCCCAGCCCTGTGAGAGAGTTGTCGTTTATTTTCCTTCTGCCTCCCTCTCACCCAGTTGAAAAAGTGGCAAAACCAGCTCTGTTTGTCTTGCTCAATCAAGGTTTTTTCCCCCACAAGATCTCACTCACCCTCCCGCCTCCATTTTCTTGTACTCCTTTTTTCTTCTTACTAGTTCTTCCTCCTAAACAAGGTAGGTCTGCCCCTGAGGCAAAGCACTTTAATAACTCCAGGTGCAAAGGAGTAGTTCCAGTGTAAAAGCGTTAAACTCTCATTAGACTCAACAACATGAGGATAAGAATTTGTGAATGCAAACTTCTTTTTTTTATCAGACTTTTAATCGTGTTGCATTCCAAAAGCGAATAATTAGTCTAATAACATGAAGTATTCTCAATGTTTCACTTTAGAGGCCATTTGAGTATGTTTTCTGTTTCTATTGTCAGTCTTCAAAACCACAGATCAAAGATAATCTTGCTTTGCAAGTTGGTTAAACTAATAGATATCTATCTGAAAAATGACTCTGACCTTTGAAGGTAACGTTATCGCTCCTATTAAGGACGTAGTTGACACGCCAGGAAAGCATGTTAAGTGTTGCGTATATTTCAAGTCTAAGGCTACGTTTACACTACAATGATGTAGTCAAAAACTTAAAAGTTTTCCCCTTGCATTTATTTTCATTTTCACGTATACACAACAATGTCTACAAAATTATTCTCTTTTAAATATACGCAAAAAGGTAAAAGACACTGTATTATGTATGTCAGGCCAGTAGTTGGTGCTCTCACCTTGTTAGTAAACCGTACCTGTAGGGAAGTGCCGATTATGTGTTGTATATGATGCGTCTCCTCTGTTGGTTGTAATATTGAAGTAAATTCACACTTTGCTGAAGAAGCGTTAGCAAACTCTTGAGAAGCAACAACAGTACAATGTATTCCGACATTGTTGTGTATGTTTGTTCGCGCTTGGAAATCAGCACGTACTGCACATATACATACCTAAAACGTACTACTCATGCGCAAAAACCCGTTTTCAAAAATATCAGTTTTCAGTCCCCAAAACACCGTTGTCGTGTAAACAAACATGCAAAACGCATAAAACGTTTCCCGTTTTTGGCTGAAAACATAGCTAATTCGAATTGATTGATTTACAAACTACAAAACAGCTGTATCAGAAAGTTACTGGGACAAAACGAGCAAATCTGTTGCTGCAATTTGATGAATTGCAAAAATGACCAAATGTGGTTTTAACTCTTGGCTTGAGCAATACGTCTCTTTTTCAATGCACTCATAATTTGCAGATGGATACTCCAGTTTGGCTGGTTTGGGAGGGTCCAGGTGTTTGGCTTTGGTCCCCTCCTCCTCAAACTGCTTGCCTTTCTTCTCCTCAGAGGAACAGACAAGACAAAAACCCAAGTGCTGGTTTGAATTAGCAAGCCAAGCCTCAAGATACAAACCAGACTGGGAGAAAGCACAGCAGAAACTGACAGTAAGCGTCCCAAACACAGCCCAGTTTTGGTGAAGAAACATTGAGGTTCTTTTAGGGTTGCGGTTGTCTTTTCCTTTGAAGAACTCCATTAAATGCAACTGTTGTGTTCATATGTATTCTTCTTTCTTGTGCAGTGTTCTAAAAAAAAATATGTTAATTCAACATGTTTAATGTAAGCTTGATCAGTTCAGAAGACGGGTATGTGAGCTTCCTACTTAGACAGCATCTGTAGATGCTATATGCTCCTAGTGCAGAAATATATAACAGTAGTCAACAAAACAGTGCAACCATGTAACATCCTTTGATTTGGCCATATTGTAGGAAAGTCCCAAAAAGCATTTCGACAAAACTTTCATAGACTTATCCAAATTTTGTAGGCCAGAGGTGCCAGTTCTGCTCTTGGAGGGCCATTATCTTGCAGAGTTTAGCTCCAGTTCTAATTAAACACCTGAACCAATGACTAGTCTTAAGAAATACTGGAAACTCCCAGAATTCTTCCAGTAAAGAGCTGGATTTGTCACTGCTGTCCCATTTGTCATTGTATAAAGAGTGGTCCTTTTGGCTAAGGGAAGCCTTTTGCCAAATCAGTGCTAGCTTGGATTGGCAATCTCGAGTGTGTCATTTGGGACAGGTTCTGAGTTAAAGGGAAATGTCAAGTTTAAGCAGGGCTATTAAAGTATAAATGGGAAAACCTATGCACTTTTTATGCTCCGTAATAGTGGTTTTCACTAGATTAGCAACACGCAAGTATCAGTCTGTTAGGATCAACTGTGAGAGTTAGTTGCATCTCTTGTAGACCCTATGCAAGGTCTTTCTTTTATGCAGCATGTGTCAACAAAGCAGCTGACATTTTTCAAGCTATTAAATCCGTTTCATCCTCTCTTAGAAGGTGCGGCTGTCTGTGTTGGCTGCAGACGACAAGACAGCACACTAAATCTGGCAAGCAAGCCTCCTGAGTCTCTTCTTTAGTCTGGGATTACATCATTCAGGCTTTATCCTCTTCTTGCAGTAGATCTAAACATACTAACTGACTCACTATGAAGTCAGAAAGACGCTTCAAATGCGTGTTTCAGATGCCATGACTGGCTGATAAGAAAATACTGGAATATTGACATTGTTTGATAGGACATCATTGGCATTTTCTGGAAGCTTATGCCTGATATCTGTTGTGTATCTGTCTTTTTTTTTCATTGAGGGATTCCCTTGAAATCATGCGGCCTAATGGCGGTATCCTTGGTTTCGTTTTATATCACTTGTTCTCCATGGTATGTTTGACAGATAAAGGTTTAGTGGTTTATTTCCAGTGAAAGTTGTTTTGTGAGATGATTTGACATGTTAAGTCACTGTGCCAATAAAGTGAAATTCCACAAATCGGATTTATTAATAAATAATGGACTCTCATTGCCATCTTCAGGAAAGCGAATACCGACCTCATGGAGAGCCTGTTCTCTCCTGTGACTATAAACACGTTATCCATTTACATGTAGTCATCTGCCACTGAAGGAGCCCCCTCACAAAGAGAATGACGACAGCGCTCATAATACCACCGCTGATGTGAGGCCTGGGGAACGCTGTCTGCTCTGGCCCTGTTAACACCGCCTGGATCGAGATTTTTTTATTATTACACTAACTTTGATGGATGGAAAGTTGTTATGCTTTGAATTTTTTTTCAACCCTCCAGCAGGAAATGGCTCCAAGAGTTTAACTTGAGTTTTGCTCCCAATAGCGACTTGTTTCTTCTAAACGTGTAAACGTTTCTTGTAATGGTGACTATATTGCAGAATTATACCTTTATATTTTTTGGATCTCTCAATATGACATTAGGAGAGCCTGTTTACGTCTCAAGTAATAAATGAAGATTTGAGGTCACAGCAGTGAGATGTACAGTTGCGTTCACAAGAAATGAAGTTAAGTGAACTAAATTCTCTTAAACCACTGGAGAGAACACACACCTGACATCTGTATATGTTGCATGCCAAATGTCAAGCCATTTTTCACAAAATGCTAAATTTCTGATGCTACCAGGCCTTCCTTTCCTCCCTCATCTCCTCTTCTCAGCGTCTTGGCTCTGCCCGGGGGATTTACAGCCCAGTTGAATGGCAGAAATGCCGTCTGTCTGGTTTCATAGTTGTTATAGCTTCAAGATATTTTCCCCCTGTGCTTCAACGGGAACGGAGGCTAACAAAAATGCCCTGCAGCATGATGATGGAGCCAAGTACCATCCGCTCTTCCGACCCAGCTTGAGTCTCATTTCTGTTCAACAGCACGTTCTGGTAAACCATCTCAGCAGAGAGCGTGAATGGTGTTTGAAGGACGAGATAAGTTTGTGTTGATTGTGGTTTGGTTAGTGGATCACAGCTCATTCCTTGCAGGAATTGATCCAGCAACCTTCCAGTGACCTGCTAAAGTTTTCAGGTGTTATTCCTGAATTGAAACAGTCCTGCTTGAGCTTCCTTTACAGACATGCAAAGGTTGAGAAGAAACTCGATGAGGGAATTAGAGCTTGGAGGTGGGAATATGGGACATAGGGGGTCCGTGTTATTCTTTGCCTCCTGCCGGAACGGTTCGTGGCAGGTGTGGGTGTCCGTTTGGTAAGACGGGATGATCTTCAGCTGCCAGTTGTTTGCAGAAACAGCAAAGCTCTTTGTTTCTCTCTTACTCTCTCCCCCCTCACTTTTTCGGGCCCTTCTCTCGCTCTCTGAACGCATGCTCCAGGCTGTTGGCCTCATCAAATCAAGTTGTGTGGGGCAGATGTCACAGGCGCAGTGGAATGTGAGGAATGCGGAGGCTCGGAGAGAGAGAGAGGGTGTGTCTGGGGAAGGGTGTGCAGAAACCAAACTCAAATCACTGCAGTGGTCTCTTTTCTGTGGAAGACAATTTCCACTTCATAGTTAAAAAAATAATAATAATAATAGCAATTTGCAGCTTTAATACTCTTAATTGCAACAATGTTTTCCGAAAAATTTGTATATACAAGTTGAGACTTTATTTCTGACAATATGTTTTTAAATCTTGCTAATTATATTTGACTTTATATCCCAATTTTTTTACTTCAAGGCAGATATGGCCATTCATATTCTACTTGGACTCTACACTGAACATGTCTATGGCTGCTAATCAATGAGCGGGAAATGTCACTAGCTAAAATAGTTTGATAACCTACTGTCTTACTGAAGGGGGCGCCGAATGCCCCATGCATTCAAATTTCAGGACAGTTTTTGTCTTTAGTGAGAAAATTTGAACAGTCGAAAGTGTTACTTTTTTTGTTTTTGTTGTAATTGAAAATTTAGATAACAATAATAACACATTATTATATTTTTTAAATATTAATATATAATAAAATGACATATTCTCCAAGCATTTCTCAATTAAATAGATATTAAGTAGAAATATATATTTTTTCTAGTATTTATTATTTTTATTTATAGGCATTGTTTATTTTATATACAGGTAAATGATCAGTATTTAAATAGATAATGGAAGTTAGTGTTTTTAAAGGTACAGGTTGTAGGACCTGCCACTAGAGGGTGCACCAAAACAATAACAATCGCATGGTTTGATGACGCTAAGGAGCGTGGAATGATGGAATTTCTTGTCTTCTACCCAACCGCTGACGGCCATCAATCAGACGGAAAATAAATCATGGATTTAATTGATTACGGTTTAGTCAGATGATATGAAAACGATTACCTCTTGTTCAACAAATATATTCACTCATGTACATTCAAACACAATAATTGGGCATACATAGCACACGCGAGTTCAACGATTTGCACTAGTAAAATTACATACAAAGTCATTGCAAAGACTCAATCAGACTATGGATAAGACGCGTCCTCGCGCGGGTCTAGAGACGCGACGCCCCGCATTTGGTGTGTATGCCCCATAATATTATGGGCCACAATACTAATCTTGTTGGTCGTTATAATAGCATACATTTTCTGTAAAGATACGAATCAAAACAACTCACCTGTCGAGTAAAACACGAGCGAGATCGGCATCTCTTTCTAGTTGAAGTTTGTTGCGAAGCTCTCACCATCTTTGAAATGCAACACCGAGTTTGAATCTCGCTCCTTCTCTCCTCTTGTCCCAAACTCTTCTTGGGTCGTTTGGTTGGTCTATACGCTTACGTTTACAGGAGCTGTCTTTGTTGACAGAACCAGTGGCAGATGGTAACCAGTAATTATGTTCCATAAATAAGTAACACAATCCACCATAAAATGTGCAAGAAGTAAATAAGGAACTGCTTGAAGCAAGTTAGTGGTTTGCTGGACGCTAGACACTACTTCCACATTTGTCCACGACACTGTTGTCATGTGGTTTCTACATCAATAAAGGCGGTTACTAAGGGTAACTAATGTCATTGACAGGCGAATGCACCGTGTCACTGTTTAGAATGGGAATTTTCTCATGATTTACAAGTAATTGAAAACATTAGAGATATTGTTAGTAATCAGCTGGACAAAATATATAACACTAGCCTAGTGGTTTTTGGATATTTTATGCTGTTCACACCAAACGCGTATAGAACGTCTGGCACAAATGATTTCAATGTTAAGTCAATGCAAAGGCGTTTATGCGCGTCTGGAGGTCTCACGGCGCGAATGAGGCATTTAGCATGGCGCGGAATTGATGGACGAATTGAGCGTTTTACACGATACGCGCGTTGAGCACGAATGGTGATTTTTGTGCATTTAAGCGTTTGACGCAAATTTGCATTTGCCGCCCAAGTTGAAACATTTGAACTTTGGTGTCAATTCGCGCCGCGTTAACCAATCAGGAGCCTGCTAGGAGTCACTTATTCAACATGGAGGAATGACTGATGTTGTCAGTGAGCAGTCAACCGGAGCTATATGACAAAAGTTCATATTTCTATAGATACAGGGATAAAAAGGACCTATGGGGAAGTCGTGGCCTGATGGTTAGACCGCCGCAGCATAAATGGCTGCCCACTGCTCCGGGTGTGTGCTCACAGTGTGTGTGTGTGTGTGTTCACTGCTCTGTGTGTGTGCATTTCGGATGGGTTAAATGCAGAGCACAAATTCTTAGTATGGGTCACCATACTTGGCTGAATGTCACTTTCACTATATAGGTATATATATATATATATATATATATATATATATATATATATATATATATATATATATATATATATATATATATATATATAAAACATATTAATAACCAACCCTTTAATTATTTTAAACGTCTCATGTTGTTATGAAAACATTCGCATATTAGAATGATTGGGAAAGATCACGTAACATTTAAACAGCCTTCTGTCTGTACCGCCTTCATTTACTTGCTTGTTTGCATCACTTTTGCTTTCATTCTCGGGCACTGACTTGTTCGCTAAACTGAACATCCAATCAGAGCTCTCACTCTCGCCGACGGCCCCGACATGTTGAATCGGGAAAACTGCCTTGGAACTTGCCAAACCAACTAGCCCGACTGTCGGCTTGGTGTGTCCTGGCCTTAAGCCATAGGCTCCTTCAGAAGTTTCACAGTAAATTAAAACTACTTAAGTTACTGCATTATATAAGACCAAAAAATTGCAAATATAAAGCATTGGACATTCATACTGATTTTTTTTTTTTTTTTTTCTTAATTAGAATTATTTTCCTCCTAATCAAAATGTTAACATCCTTAAAACAAACATTTACTTTAGAAGAGATTAAGTCTTGTTTTCAGAGAAATCTAACATATTTGTTACTGTCATAACATGTTTTGTCAAGTTTAGCATGTTTTCTTTTAATTTTTGAATACTGCTGCTGTGAAATACTAATAGGTATTTAGTTTAAAAATGTGATGGCAAATCTATTATATAAAGCCAAAAGCCTGTCTGTATCAGTTCTATTTGTGGTTTCAGTCTCGTGAATTCTGCCAGTGTTGTTGAGAGATGCGTGCTTCTCTTGCATTGCTTTTGTCGCCACCTTTTGGTCACTGTAAAACTTACAGGAACTGTTCTTTTCTTCTCAGGTCGCAATGAGCTTATTGCCAGATATATCAAGCTGAGAACAGGCAAAACCCGCACAAGAAAACAGGTATTTAATGCACTTCATATATGTATATATACTATTGATTGCAATAATTATTTGTTTGCATAACAACAACTTTAATAACAGTTCTCCGTTTAGTAGGTGAAATAAATGTGTATTTTTGTTAAACCATCTCAAAATTCTTCAGGTATCTAGTCACATACAGGTGTTAGCGCGGAAGAAAGTTCGAGAGTATCAAGCAGGTATAAAGGTAGGTTGGAAACGCAGATCTTGTCCCTCTTTGGTTACGGCTTCTCTCTCTCTTTCTCCTCCTCCTTTTCTTTTTCTTTTCCTCCTCTTTGGCTTTTCTGTTCTGCAGGTTTCTAGCCATTTGCAGGTTCTTGCCCGGAGAAAATCTCGCGAGATACAGTCAAAGCTGAAGGTATGCGCTTTCCTGCGGGTGGGGGCGGGGCTTGACAGCATTTGCCTTTGCACAAACCAATGAGAGATCGCTAGAAGTTCCATTTATCTTTGGCTGAATGAAATCTCGAGGAATGAGTGCTTTCATCAATATTTGGCATAAAAACAAAGCAGGAAGTGCTATGGAAAGCTGTGCCATGTAGCGTAGTGCTTGTGTTTGGCGCTGCTGAAGGTGCATGAATGCCTGAGATCTTTGACTGTCGGCTTTCCTGAAGCTCACTGTTTCTTCAACCTTCTTTCCTTGCATCCAGACTCCATGTGTGTGTCACCAATATTCAGTTTTGACTGGTAAAGTCTGTCTGAGAAACTGCTGGATGTCACAATACTGTCATGAGAATTAGCGGTCGACCAGTATGGGTTTGTCAAATGCAGATTATTTTATGAGTCTGTCCGAGACTTAAACATATGTTGAAATTAAATTAAATCGTATTATTATCTGTCTGTGTGTGAATAGAGGGAGATAATATGTAATGTAGTTGGTTTATGGTAAAAATACGTTGTTTAAAGGATGACTTGAACATTTTTAAATTTGTAAATTGTGTATAAAAGTTATTCTAATCAGGATTGAACAAAGTTAGAATAAAATGCTGGATTATTATGTTGAAATGTTTTTACCTTACATTTAGGATAAGTCAGTTGGATTCCAAAGTTACATAAATATCATTTGCGTAAACACTGAATTCTTAACATTAATATCTAGAATTTGCCTTAATGGCAATGTAGTATTTTTGATTATTTTAAATTGTAATGTTTGGCGCCCCCTGTCAATATATTCATGAACTACAAGACAGAAGTAAATTATTTTCTGAAATGCACATTCTTTTTATTTTTTAATTCTTATTAGCTATTTTTTTGTTCAGGAATGTTATAAAAACATTGAACAAATCGAGTTAATGTGTGTGGCTTTTTTTTATGCACAAAGTATGAAAATTTCTACCTATTCATAGGCGCTTTTTCACAAGCAGTTTTAATGTCTAGGAAATAGTTTGATAAGCTCTAGAATAGAACTGACTAGTTGGCATACATCCAGAACTTTGCTGTCAGTTACAAAAGGTTTAGTATAATTTGCCCTCAGAATATTGTACTAATGGTGTTTCTTTCTTTTGATTCAGGCAATGAACTTGGTAAGTGTGGATTTGAATGGTGCAGATTATTGTTGACTTTTTATTTTTGCTTCGCTTTGCTTGGCTGTCCTGCACAGGTTCAGCTTACATCCAGCACTGCCGTTATAAAGTCCTCTTCTCATAATTCTTGTGTCAATAATGTGCCTGGCCGTTTTGCTCTCTGAAGTTTCCATGTCGTCCCTCTATTTTGTGATGTACTGCAGATCATACAGCCATTATTAATTCCAGAAACTTAATTGCGAAACAACACCACATATTGTGGTCTTGCTTCCGAGTTAGCTGCAAGTCTTTTTATTATCCACATTCATTTATTGTGATGCAAAGTGACATGCTGCACGCTCAGCCTCTGGAAAACGGAAATGTCATGCCAAACGTGTAGTTAATTTCTGCTTTCATTTGTGGGCATAATTTAATATCCTTGAAGAAGAAACTTGACCAGATTTAGTGAATGACTGGTGAACTTGAAGACAAAACTGGAATGTAGTTCAAAACCGTGTGTGTTTGTTTGACATCCCTTGCCAGTATGTTGCTTTTGCTTTGCTGGCTGCCCAATAATTGATATCTTTCAGATAACTGTATTGCTTTTGCCCTTTTCCTCTTCTTATTGAAACTGTTATCCAGAGACTCTTATTAAACATGATTTTGAAAGGCTTAAAGACAGTCTGAATGTTCAGTTACTAATTATCGACTACATAATGATAATGTTCACAAGGCAGAGGACTAGTTAATACAAAAATAAAAATTTGCAATATTTTCAGCCTTAATTTAAAGGCCTATTTTTTAATACATTTATAGATGCACAAATTTGAGATTTAGTTTGAAAATCGTTACATTTTTAGAATGTTCAGAATCCTAAAATCGTTACATTTTTAGAAATCGTTACATTTTTAGAATGTTCAGAATCCTAAAATCTAACAGCAGTGACATCATTATATTTGCATACTGATTGGTCTTCTGTTTGTATGCTATATTGTGTTTAGTTTTTTGCATCCATTTACTCATCTAAAGCTGCCTTTATACTGCAGAGATAGTGTTGCAGTTCTGTGTGCTGATGTTAATGCACAGCTGAAAGAAAACAAGATATATGAAGCCTTAGACATCAATTTACCTATAACAAATGTCCTTTGTTGTCTTGCATTCACTGTAAATGTGAATCTTATTCTCTTTGTGATTCATATGGTGCTCTCTGATCTTCTGTTGTTTCCCTTTCTTGCTTTATCATAAATCAGCAGGCTGCTTTGCATGAATTAAAATTAACAATGATTTAGTCATTATTGTCTTCTGGATTATTCTGCTCACCTGTGTCTCCATCTTCTCAGGATCAAGCGTCCAAAGACAAGGCTCTCCAGAACATGGCAGCACTTTCCTCCGCTCAGATCGTGTCCCCTAGTCTAATCAAAAGCCCTCTTCCGCCTCTTCCGCAGTCCCCCTACCCCCCGTCTGCACGGGTACAATTTAGATAGTTGTATTTAACCTGGAAGTAACCTTTTAGACAAATTATAGAGGGATTTGATTTTTTTTTTTCACTGTTGTTTTCCAGTTCTGGCCGACCCCCATCCCCGGCCAACCCGGACCCTCTGAGGAGTGAGTAACTCATGAATTCATACGTGTTGCTCTGTGTGTTTGTGTATCTGGCACGTTTAATGGATTACATTTTATGTATCAGGCTGGTTCTTAGGCACAATCCAGGAAGAAGTCCTGGGCTTGGCCGCACCAGCTACGCGTAAGTTCCCTCCACAGAGCTTGAACTGATCTTTCTGATCAGTTAGAGTTAACATTGATTCACTGCTTCAGATGGGAATCTGCTTCAGATTCTATTGACAGTAGTATAATAGGTCCAACCGTTTCAGTGACTTATTTGACTGATTCAAACTAGTATATCTTGCATTTGAGAGAGGGTTATTTTAGTACTATAGTTTTTATTCATATTTTTCAGATTTTCAGTTTTAAGTAAATTTGTCTTTTTATTACTTTTTATTATTTGTCTTTTTATATATATATATATTATACCTTATATATTTATTATATTATATTTCTTTCTAGTTTTTTTTTTTTTTTTTTTTTTTTTTTTTTTTAGTAGCTTAAACCTATTTCAGTTAATGGCCAAAGCAAAATTTCGGATTTTCGTTAAGGCTTTCGTCTAATATTTATATTTTATTTTAGCTGTATTTCAGTAAACAAAGAAGTATTTTAATAGTTTTAGTTCACAATAACAACGTTTGTTTGATGTGAGAGACAAAATCGTCTTAAGAGACATTTGTTTGTAAATAAATCAGGTTTTTTGGAGGACAGCTCGTGAAAACGATGCATCGGTTTATTATCTGTGCAAGATTACTATGCGTGTGGAAAATATAGAAAACTATGTATATATAATTATATAACAATACATGATAATACACTAATACATGATAATACAAGAATAATTTCAGGAAATTTACTGGAAAAGTCACGGAAATTAATAAAATCATGAAGTTATGAAAAACTCATCCATTTCTATAAAATAAGTTGTTCTAGTTATGCTTGGCTCTAAATTATTTAATCCTACATTTCTCTGTGCAATGTTATTGAATAGTCTAGTAATTACAAACAACTGAGAAAGTCATAAATTCATCTGTGGTTAAAAGTATTTTTTATTTTTTATTATCTCTTATTATTCTGTGGTGGCCACTCTTTTCCATCACATTCAGTTCAGATTTGAAACTCACAGTTTCACTAAAACTTGGTTGGATTTATGGCAGATTCAGTACGGGTGCAGGAAATCCCATTAGAGACCGATTTTAGTATGCTGCTCTGTCTGGGTTCTGCTTTTTACTCCCATCATTATTCACAGGCAGCTTGCTAAACTAATTCCTCTCCACATGGTGGGCTCTGTGGTCTCCGCTTCTGTTGAGATCTCTTGAGCGCGTGTGTTATCAGACACACAAGACTGTTGTGATGTTACACTTCCACTCTGAAGTAGGTGAACTTACGCTTAGCTGAAACGGCCAAAACGAACAGTTGTGGGACAACTGAAGTGTCAAGGTGTGAAATATTGCCACCTTTAAAGCAACACATGACCAAAGGGTTCCCACTGTCATGGACAACTGGAAGATACCAGGAAAACTGTAAAACGATAGTTCACCCAAAAATGAAAATCTGACATTTTTCACTCAGCCTCATGTTGTTCCAAACCTGACTGAGTTCCTTTCTTCTCCAACAAAGAAGATATTTTAAACAATGTTGGTAACAAAAAAGTTGACAATGGCCATTGACTTCCATAATATAGAAAACAAATACTCTGGAAGTCGGTGGCTACCATCAACTGTTTGGTAACCAACATTCTTCGAAATATCACCTTTTGTGTTCAGCAGAAGAAAGAGTATAATTTTTTTTTTTTGTTATCCTCTCCATCTGGAATATTAATTAAATAATAATGTGCTTGTTATAAGACTTAATAAGACTTGTTTAGAAACCATACTGATGTTTGACTTGTGAGTGAATCTTTTTTTGTTGTTGTTTTTTTACTCGCTCTTTGCTTTCGATTCAGTTGAACTGGTTACAAATTAGTTTCATCAAAATTATTTTTAACAATCCTTATCCAGTGGTTCCAAATGATTGGAAATGGTCTAAAAGTGTGGGAACCCTGACAAGTTGACGTTTAACCCAAGTCAATAATCTTTCATGTGCAAAAGAACTTTGAATCTAACAAATCCTGAACGCTTTTTCAGCATCAAGCCATTTGCACAAACTCCTTACCCAAACCTTTCAGGACCTGTTCAACCACCCTTATGTAAGTGTGCTAGTGCACTAGTCCACTAGTCCATTCACCCCCCCAACCACACACACACACACACACACACACACTTCCATTTCTTCTGTTAATGTACCAGGTTGAGTCTTAACTGGCGCCCCCTTGTGTTTGTGCAGCATATGAGCCCCTGGCCCCTCCTCTCCCGCCGGTTGCCACCGCAGTGCCCGTGTGGCAGGATCGCACCATCGCCTCCTCCAAACTGCGTCTTCTGGAGTACTCTGCGTTCATGGAGGTCCCGCAGGATCAGGACTCTGTGAGTAGACCGCAGTTATGCATATCTAGAAGAGTCGAGGAAAGAGTGAAATGGATTATGTGGAAAAATTAATAGATTAATTCATGACAAGTGTGCACCTCAAAAAAAGTCTACATCATAACAGGAGATCTGACCTTTGTCAAAGAAAGCCTTCTTAGTTGCCTTTTTCCCTATCATGCTTTAGAAATCCTACGAAGGTATACATCAATTGAAAACCTTAAAATGTCAAAATTCATCCTTTGAAACCCATTTTAAAATCAGACATTGCATTACCATGAAAATGGTACATCAAAATCATGTTACAAAATGTTTTCGTTCATGAAGTATAGAAATGTAAGTTTGGATAGCGCACTTTCCACGTCTACGTTCCAAAATGTGTTTTTAGGACCTGCCACTAGAGGGCGCACTACCAAAACAATAACAATCGCGTGGTTTGATGACGCTAAGGAGCGTGGAATGATGGAATTTGTTGTCTTCTACCCAACCGCTGATGGCTCTCAATCAGATGATGTGAAAACGATTACCACTTGTTCAACAAATATATACACTCGTGTACATTCAAACACAATAATTGGGCATACATAGCACATGCGACTTCAACGATTTGCGCGAGTAGATTTCATACAAAGTCAATGCAAAGACCCGATCAGACTATGGATCAGACGCGTCCTCGCGCGGGTCTACAGACTTGATGCCCCGCGGTTGGTGTGTATGCCCCATAATATTATGGGCCACAATACTAATCTTGTTGGTCATTATAATAGCATACATTTTCTGTAAAGATACGAATCAAAACAACTCACCTGTCGAGTAAAACACAAGTGAGATTAGCATCTCTTTCTAGTTGAAGTTTGTCGTGAAGCTCTCTCCATCTTGGAAATGCAACATCGATACTGAATCTCGCTCCTTTTCTCCTCTTGTCCCAAACTCTTCTTGGGTCGTTTGGTTGGTCTATACGCTTACGTTTACGGGAGCTGTCTTTGTCGACAGAACCAGCGGCAGATGGTAAACGATAATAATGTTCCATAAATAAGTAACACAATCCACCATAAAACCTGCAAGAAGAAGTAAATAAGAACAGCTTGAAGCAAGTTAGTGGTTTGCTGGACGCTAGACACTACTTCCACATTTGTCCACGACACTGTTGTCATGTGGTTTCTACATCAATAAAGGCGGTCACAAAGGGTAACTAAAGTCATTGACAGGCGAATGCACCGTGTCACTGTTTAGAATGGGAATTTTCTCATGATTTACAAGTAATTGAAAACATTAGAGATTTTGTTAGTAATCAGCTGGACAAAATATATAACACTAGCCTAGTGGTTTTTGGATATTTTACTACAAATATCTTACAAATTGTACCTTAAAGTGGTTAATAATATATTTATTAATACACTTTTTTTATTAATAAAAATAAATCTAATTTTAAACAAAAAAAACCCTGAATTAATAAACATTTTCTCATTTTGTTAATTTACAAAGAATATATAAATCATGTATATATAAAACGTGACCATTATACTATACATTTTTCTAGCTATCGTATGCTAAAAATTTATCAGTTGAATTTATAATCCGATATTGCTCTTTGTTTTAAGTATGTTATCAACGTAACTGTTTCAGTCAAAGTTTAACTGATGAACACTCAAGAATTTCTTAGTATTTGGTTTGTCTCCTTTTGCTCTAACCAAATTGTTGCTGACTTTTGAATTAATTCACTTGTTTTTACATATTGATATTTCTTCTTTCAAAATAAGACTAACTTTATTGGTTTTAATAATGAACCTGGCGTTGCGCACAGAAACACAGACGGCTCACAATATATTTGACTTTTTCATTTTTACAGTACAGCAAACACCTGTTTGTTCAGATTGGCCAGACCAACCCCTCGTACAGCGACCCTCTGCTGGAGGCGGTGGACATCCGACAAATCTACGACAAGTTCCCCGAGAAGACGGGAGGACTCAAGGAGCTGTACGAGAAGGGCCCTCAAAACGCCTTCTTCCTCGTCAAGTTTTGGGTGTGTGCATGTGATTTCTGTCAATAAGCATGTAACCTTTCACTGAAAAGCACTTTAGTGGGGCTTCTCCAGACATGACTGATTCCTCCAATCATGCAACTTGAATTTAGTTGGTTGTTTTTCTGTCTCAGGCGGATCTGAACAACAGCGGCTTTCAGGATGGACCGGGCTCCTTCTACGGGGTCAGCGGTCAGTACAGCAGCTCAGAGAACATGACCATCACCGTCTCAACCAAAGTCTGCTCTTTCGGGAAGCAAGTGGTGGAAAAAGTGGAGGTGGGTGAGAGCAGCATTTAACTGACTGAAAAGCGCTGGCGTTTCTCACATCTGATCACGTTTCTTTTGGACTTCCAGACCGAGTACGCTCGTGTCGAGGGAGGGAAGTGTTTGTATCGAATCCACCGCTCTCCCATGTGTGAATATATGATCAACTTCATCCACAAGCTCAAGCACCTGCCTGAGAAATACATGATGAACAGCGTATTAGAAAACTTCACCATCTTACAGGTAAGAGACTTTGAACAGCCTGTCATGTTTAGATTTATCTCTATTGTTTTATAGACAAGTCATTTTTCCAGCAAAAAGAAAAGGAAAAATCATATATAATGAGCAATATGGATGTTCTAGAATTAATTGAATTCATGAAGTCATTTTCAGAAAGATATTTTAAGAATACTATAATTATAATTGTGAAATTATAATTATGAAAAAATATATTTTTTAAATATAATAATGATGGAGTTGGTGATGCTAATCTTAATAATAGAAATATATATTTTATTATCAGAAAAAATATAAAAATTATTGTAAGTAGTTTCCAAAATTAAAATTTCTTTAATTACACACACACACACACACACACACACACACACACATATATACATTTTTTCTAAATATATTTATCAGATAATTCTGAAAATGTTTAATATTTAATGATGATGATGATATTATGATGGTTGTAATATATTATTTTATTTTATTGTTTAATGCTTGAAAATAATCACAATCATTATGATATTGTTAATATATTTATAGTTATATATAAATTTATGATCAGAAATTTTTTAAAAAAAGAATTCTGTAATTTATAGGAAATATATAAAATTATAATTTTATAAAAATAAAGGTTACAAAATTCAATTAATTTATTAATTTAAATGTTGTGTGTGTGTGTGTGTGTGTGCATATATATGATGATGGTTATAGTGTATAATTTGACATTTATGTTTATTGCTTGTAAATAGTACTCAAAATGAATATTTTCTAAAGGCTATTTAGCTTTGTGAAAACTGTCAGAATTGAGTTTCTGTAATAGAAGTGCTCTCTGTGTTTCTTCTCTGTTTGTCCTGCTGCAGGTGGTGACCAACAGAGAGACCCAGGAGACTCTTCTGTGTATAGCGTTTGTATTTGAAGTGTCGATGAGTGAACACGGGGCACAATACCACGTCTATCGGCTCATTAAAGACTAGCGCTCGCCGCTGCCAGACTTCGGTTACTTTGCACAGTCCCTCCGTCACACGTATGGAGGAATCTGACAAATTGTCCAAACATCGGAGGAATACGCCAAAATGTTACAAAAAACACTAATGATTTGCTTTAGTTTTAAACCTGGTAAAGAATTTGAGTCTTTGAGGACATAAAAAAAATATAGTATTACTCTGTTTAAAAAAAAAAAAAAAATCAAAAAACACTTTTTTGTATTTGTTTTTTAATGTCTTAAATACAAAATGGGTCATTTTGGTTTTGTTGCATATACAGATCAAAGATGTCTTTTAAGCTTTGTTATGTCTCCACGGAGGGAATGTGAATGTGTTTGGATGGGAAGGAATGTCATGAAAGACGATGTGTGCCATTTATGCAGCATTTTACGGTGATTTAAGGGTGAATCTCACATAGAAATGTCTCTTTTTACCCTAAAATCAGAAGAAAAAAATCTACACCTAATATATACATATTTTAAATAAAGAAAATTAAGGCTATTTTAGGACAAATTTTGCATGTCATTTTCATGATGTACCCCCTCCCAATTCTTATTATAAAGCAAGAGAAAATACTATTCTCATTAATCCAAAATTTTTAAAATGAAAATTAGCACAAATGCAATGCTTTTCTGCTTTACAGTAAAAAAATAAAAATTATATTGAAATTTTGTCAATATAATGTCATGATGCAAAAAAACATTGTCCCAAAAATAAGCTTGTTTTCTTTATGCATTTTTTTTTTCATAAAGAAATATATTATCTTTTATTCTTTTGATTTTGGGGTGAAATATGACCTGGATGTGTTTGTGAGGTTTACCTGATTTGTAAATGAGGACCAGGTCGGTCGGCCAGCGGAGGGTTTGTGTTCATCTTTCTAAAGGACAAACATACTGTAAACACTGCAGTTAGATATCAGGAAACCAATGCCTTTATTCAGCTGAATTACTGCGGATGTTACTAGTTTCATCAGCTGTCCTTTGAACAAGAGAAAAGGCGTCAGAAAGCATTTTGCAGGTACTAAAGGATTTTGAGTAGTTGACCCAAATGTGAGTGCCTTTCTTCAAAGAAACACAAATAGATTGATACTCTGAAGTGCCTTTTGACTACCTCTTGACGTGAAATAGTAGGAATAGATAAAGCGATCAATTTCTTTGTTACAACATGACATCGTATTTAACTCTGCTGTTCATCAAAGCTTTCGCGAGATGCACGAACTGAGAAAAGGTCAGATTGTTTAAGAGTCAAGCCTGAATGCCACTCTGGTACAAAGAAAATGGCTCCACAGTTGCTGCCCGTCAAAATTTTAAGCATTTAATCCTGGAACAATACCTCGAAAGAGTTTGTGTTTTAAAATTGGAGGATTGCTGTTGCATTGCTGTCGTATCTGGTGCTTTTTAAACCCTTGAAGAGAATGTTCATTTCCAAGCTCTTTCTTACTCATTTTTTATCTTCAACTTCACAATATATTTGCTCTGTGCACCACTTTTTTTTTTGTTGCATCAAGTAATTTTTTTTTTGGAATTTCATGTCGGATCCTTTAGTTTTTAGTTAAAGCATCTGTTTTTCATTTATATCTGGTGTTGAAGTGTGACAGAGAAGTCATTAATGTCACCCCATATGTCAGCACAGATGTGTGTTTTTGTGGTTTGTGCATCTCATTTTTAGATGTAAAAATACAAATCCTTTTTTATGGTAAGAATGCACCAGGTGTTTGACATGAAATTACAGAAATATGCCATTTTAACGGTGCTTAATCGAGATTTTTGCTACTGAAAATGTAATGTTTATTTTCCCGTTAGAGAACTAAAACTTGAATTTTAGACCAGATTCGATGTTTTAAATGCCTGTTTTTGTTGAAGCCATGTAGTATTTTTGTTCCACTCACCCTTAAAATTGAAAGACGGTTCCTGGGATGGTTGTTAGACATGAGACGGTGCTCGCTGATAGTTTTAATGTCAGATGTGTTCAGAAGGTACTGCTAAATCTTGGGTACACCTTAAAAATGGAAATTTTATGTATATTGGTACAGCCTTAACCTACTTTTTCGTGTTTGAACTTCAATGACGACAGTTTCCTCAATTGTATTTTTTCTTACAGGTTTTCTTTTTGTTTCCTTTTTATAAGTATTTTTATTATAATTATTAATTTTATGTTTTCTCTTTGACTTTCGATTGATGCTATATGCATACATTGAATATGTTGTGTGTTACTGTTATTTCTTGCCATAATCTAAGTGGTGTTGGCAAAAGCTTTCCCTCTGTTTTTAACCCTTCATTGTGGCCTTGGTTGCCAGTTGTGCATTGCAGTTATGTATATTTTCAACGTTAGGGGTTTGTACAATATAATCAAAACAATGTATAGCAATACCAATAAAATGGCATGGGTCTCCTTGGACCATATTTCTTGAAACACACTTACAACTTCGTACAAAGTGTCTTATTGTACAAGTGCCAAAAGGGACCGCGGATGAAAATTAGCAGTGTTGGCTAAATCTGCCGCATTTTACATATTGTATGTACTGTTAATGTGCATTGTCCCTGATTAAATAAAGAAAATGAAAATCTCTTTCACATCAGTGAGGATGACAAAATCTTTGTGGAAGCCAAAAAGGAACAAGATATTTATTTATATGTCTGACATTCAGTAAAACGGAGTTAACATGATTAGTGTTTGGTAATTAACTCTCATCATCTGCTTCCACTATGTTGCAGAAGTTCTTCCTTTAGAGGGCATTTGAAAAAAGCCTTTTAGGACAATTATTAGCCTATTTTTTTATTTTGGTTAAATGTAGGCTATTGAATCTTAAGCACGAATAAAAACCTCTGCCCAAATAGCCTAATTTTAAAATAATTACCCCCGAATAGCGATTTAATAGCTGTTTAATTACAATTATAAAGAGAATACTTAAAATATGTTGATTAATATTTTGAGCCATTGTACTTAACCAAAAAGAGACGATAATAAACTCATTTTCCCAGCATTCCACTCAACGTGGCGCTTGTAATGACGAAACCGTGATGTCCGAGAGTAGGCGTTCACGCATTTAACAAGTTTCATGCATCTGCTTCAAAGTAGCTTTTGCACAAAAAACAAACACTGTATTGCAAAACTCGATTATACGCGAAACAAAGTCAAAGTCGTGTGTCAGTGACAGGAAGACACTTTATTGTGCGCTTTGCTGTTGAAAAATGAACACGTTTTCTAATTCTGTTTCTTTCCTGAGCTGGTCAACACAATCAATGAAGCTCGCACTGATGCAAAGGTGAAGGTGGGTCTCCACTGTGCTGAACGCATGCGCCACACCGCGACACGTACAGGCATCATGGGTCTGGTCCTGTTAGTGCTTGAGCTGGCAATCGCTGCTGTCCCATTGTTTGCTCTGGGAGCTGAACAGTCCTCTCCCAAAGCCTCTTTCTACCTGCTAGGGGGCGCTGTGTTTTGCCATCCTCCTCTCCACATGATGTTTTATTAACAAAGTTCGGGAGAAGCACGAGCAGATAATTAACACAGGTGGAGAGCACTCAGCAATCAATGGTAAGAGGTGTATATATACAGCAGTCTCACCTCAATTCATTTGACAGTCTCGCAGCAGTTAGTAGCTTTTGGTTCCAGCTCTGCCATTATGTCACAATCGAGCTCTTCATCTGATGAGAACGGAAACACCACCAAGGATGCACGTTCACATTCCGCCGGTCCAACGACCATCCCTCCAACGCCGGACGTCGCACCTGAGCCCCAGGCTTCTTCACGCGGTCGCACACCGGCCCGAAAAGCCCTACGCTCACCAAGACGTCGAGGCCAGTCTTCACCGCCCCCGGCAAGGCTTCCACCTTCTTCCCCGGCCTCCTCCTACCGCTCGGCCGTCCCGACGATCCCACCTATCGGGAAGTGGACCGTAGCTGGATTGAGGGAAGCGCTCGGCAACTCAGACATACAGGCTTCGCGAAAAATGAACAAAGCGGAGCTGTATGATCTGTACGTTTCCCTACAGTCGACTCCAAAAACGACCCACAGGCAGAGCAAAGCCCGCAGGGCCCAAAATTCGCCTGCCCAGCTACCACCGTCGTGTTCCCGCACAGGATCTGGCTCGCTTCGCCCATCGAGCCGCAGAAACCGGTCTTCAGCGAGCCTAGGCCGCGCCCCAGATTCCGCCATGGCAGGTCCACACCCACCTCCCGATGAGGCCCAGCCCTCCACCACGGTTCCTGCTGCCACAGTGCCGCATGCAGCCAGGCCCAGCGGCCCCCCCACAGCCACTCAGTTTCATAATCCTGCTATACATAACCCTTTTTCTTTTCAGTGGCCTACAGCCCCCGTTGGAGACACTAGCGCGAGGCCATCGCTGCTACCAGCACAGACCCAAGGATACCAACAATTCTACCCACCAGGTTATAACCCCGCCCACTTCCAGTGGCCTGCGGCTCCAGTAGCTCAAACAAGCGCAGGCCCGCCTCCGCTTGCAGTTCAAGCCCACGCTTCAAATTATTATGCTCCTCCCTGTTCGTCATACCCTCCAACTAACTTTCCTTTTCAAACCACAGCAGGTCATCTAAGCGTGAGGCCGCCGCCGACATTCGCAGCCCCGGATCATACCTTTCCTAGCTCTCTCATACAAAATAAATCACCTTATTCTCTCTTCACAGCGACTCCGATGCCCGTGCCATCCAACGCAGTCGTCATGGAACCACCACCGGTATCCCAAAGCATCCGAGCACAGATCTTATCAGGTGCGGACATAGATCTTTCCTCTCTTCTCCCTCTACTCCCCGCAGCGGAACCAGACCGCCGTATAGATTGCAGTGATTTTTCAGTTACCCTAAAAAATACAAACACACACTCATCTCGCGTTCTTTCATTTCCTGAGTTTGCAATTGCTTTTTCCCGTTTCACTGAAATCATCTGTTCAGCTTTCCCCCACAGGCGGCGCGAACTGAACGATTATCAAGCAATCATAGCTGAGCTCGCGCTGTCCTATGGGGGTGGGCATTTCTACACGTACCATAAACTATTTTCAGCTAAAAGTGCAGTGCGAGTCGCACAGTGGAATCAAAGCGCATACTGGGGCGCACTCGACTCCGATCTCCACAGCAGAGTGTTTTTAGGCTGCAAAAACATCACTTGCGCAGTTTGCAGGTCAGTTACGCACGCAACCGCATCGTGCCCGCAGGTTAACCCTTCGACTCTTCCCTACGAGGGAACAAACACCGCTAAATCCACCAGCTACGTGCCTCGGGCAGCAACCACCCACGCAAACCAGGATTCTCCCTTCGACGAAAGCCGACAGCCCTGTAACCATTTTAACAAGGGTAAATGTCACCGAGCGCGCTGCCGGTTTATGCACATCTGTAATTTCTGTGGCGGTGCTCATGCCCGCATTGTATGTCCAGTTTACAAATCTGTGAATAAAAAATCAAAAAATTATTTGGCGACTCCTGTAAATATTTCGCGCATGCACTTCGAACTAGCTCATCATCCAGATGCCGAATTTACTCATTATCTGCTATCAGGCCTAAAAAATGGCTTTAAACCCGGCGTAGAGTGCCCACTCTCCCAAAACATCACATGTAATAATCTTCAATCTGCCCTCATAGAACCTGAAGTCGTAAACAAACTGATCAAAAGAGAAGTTGAGTCAGGCTTCATGATCGGTCCGTTTGACAATCCTCCATTTGATCTGTTTCGTATTAGCCCCATTGGAGTGGCTACAAGGAAATTCTCGGGTAAAAAACGCCTAATAATCGACCTGTCAGCCCCGCACAATTCCCCGTTCCCAAGCATAAACAGCTTGATCCCTCTCGATGAATTTTCGTTGAAATACCACGACATAGATCAGGCTATCGACTTAATCAAAATCGTAGGTCGGGGTGCTTGGCTTGCAAAAATTGACATTACATCTGCTTTCAAAGTAATGCCTATACATCCAGATTCATGGCATCTATTTGGAGTTTGCTGGCTCGGGAAATATTACTTCGCAGTGCGTCTAACCTTCGGATGCAAAAGCAGCCCAAAAATTTTCGACATGCTATCAGAAGCCGTCTGCTGGATTTTGGCGAACAACTACGCCATTCCCCACCTCATTCACTTGCTAGACGATTTTTTAATAGTCTCGCCTCCCAATGCCATCCCAGCCGCGCACATGCTCACAGTCCAAAACGTTTTTTCTGAGCTAGGAATTCCCATCGCAGAAGAAAAAAACCATTGGCCCTGCTACATCAATCGAGTTCCTAGGAATTAATTTAGATTCAGACAAATTCCAAGCTTCCCTGCCCAAAGAGAAAATTGACCGAATAATTCTCATCTCCTCTGCTTTCCTTAAAAAATCAAATTGTTCAAAACGCGAACTCCTATCCCTACTTGGACATTTAAATTTCGCAATGCGCATCATTCCGCAGGGCCGCCCCTTTATATCACATCTCCTCTCACTCGCGTCCTCCGTTCACTCACTAGAGGAACTTATTTCCATAAATCAAGCATGTCGCGACGAACTCAGGCTATGGTTAACATTTCTAAACCAGTGGAATGGCCTATCCTTTTTCTATAACAACTTGGTTTCGTCCCCGACCGATATCCAACTGTACACAGACGCCGCCCCCTCAATCGGTTTCGGGGGATTTTTTCAAGGTCGTTGGTTCGCGGCTCCGTGGCCACCGCAGCTCCAGGACATATCTCAGTCCTCAGCTCTATTCGAGCTCTACCCTCTCGTAGTAGCTGCTTTCCTGTGGGGGAAAGAATGGGCCGCTAGTAGCATTTTAGTGCACTGCGACAACGACGCAACAGTGCATTGCATCAACAAAGGCCGTTCCCATTCACCTGCTCTGATGCCACTGTTAAGGCGTCTAACCTGGATTTCAGCTTGCGACCAATTTATCATAACTGCTAAACATATCCCTGGGTCAGAAAACCAAATCGCTGACTCCCTGTCTCGTTTTCTGTTTCAGAAATTCAGGACGCTGGCTCCAGAGGCGGATCAATTCCCAACTCCAGTACCTCGCTATTCAGAACTAATATTCCCGTAACCCACCCGTTAAAACCCCTGCTTGACGCATCGCTCGACACTATCCTCAAAGCAGTTTCTCCCAGAACCCTCCAATCCTACGTGACGGCTTGGAGATGTTTTAAAACATTCCATGTCTCTTATAACATGCCTTTCCCTGATTTCTCTCTTCTTTCAGTCACCTCTTTTATTACCTACCTTAATAGCATTAAGGGCCTCCAAGTCGGGTCCATCAAAGGATACTTGAGCGGCATCCAGTTTTTCCATAAATTGATGTACGGCGCTCCTTCCCCCGAGATAAACAACTCACAAACCTCCCTCCTGATCAAAGGGATTCAAAGATCCCAGCCCAGCCGTACCGACGCTAGACAACCTATAACGTTAGACATTCTCACCAAATGCATTCGCGCCCTCCGCACAGGCTACCAGCCCATCAGTACCGCTCGCACACTTGACGCTATGTTTGTCCTAGCCTTTTTTGGTTTTCTCAGATGTTCGGAACTCGCCATCACGTCCAACTTCGACCCAAAAATCCACCCCACCATCTCAGACTTATCAGTAATAGATGGGGAATCAATTTCATATTTGATTAAACAAAGTAAGACCGACCAAACCAAAAAAGGCCATTTCATATACATTTTTAATCTCCCATCGCCAATCCAACCATACCAGTCAGTTCTGGCATATTCGCAATGGAGAAGCTCTCAGGCCAAATCTCCTCTGGAACCCCTATTCATAGACGAATCCAAAAAAACCTGTGACTCGTTTTTGGTTCCAGAAACACCTCAAAGCCGTTCTCCAACAGTCAGGCATTCCAGTAAAGAATTTTTCAAGTCACTCATTCCGTATTGGGGCAGCAACTTCAGCAGCCCAAAAAGGCCTCTCCCAACAGCAGATACAAGCCCTTGGGAGATGGTCCTCAGATGCTTTCCATAGCTATATCAGGACCAACCGATTCCACATTAAAAAAGCTCACCAAACCCTCATTGAATGAGAAGAAAAAAAAAAAAAATATATATATATTTTATCTTTCGCCCAGCGAGCATTGGTCTCAAAGCGGACGCAGTGTGAGAAAATCTCCCGGTCAAGGTCTCATTTTCTCTCTTTTCTGTTTCTCTTTCTGTCCAGCGAGCATTCGGTCTCACAGCGGACGCAGCGAGAACTTTTCCGGTAGAGCACTTACGTTTTCTCTTTCGTCCAGCGAGCATTGGTCTCAAAGCGGACGCAGTGTGAGAAAATCTCCCGGTCAAGGTCTCATTTTCTCTCTTTTCTGTTTCTCTTTCTGTCCAGCGAGCATTCGGTCTCACAGCGGACGCAGCGAGAACTTTTCCGGTAGAGCACTTACGTTTTCTCTTTCGTCCAGCGAGCATTGGTCTCAAAGCGGACGCAGTGTGAGAAAATCTCCCGGTCAAGCTCTCATTTTTCTCTTTTCTGTTTCTCTTTTTGTCCAGCGAGCATTCGGTCTCACAGCGGACAAAGCGAGAACTTTTCCGGTAGAGCACTTACGTTTTCTCTTTCGTCCAGCGAGCATTGGTCTCACAGCGGACGCAGTGTGAGAAAATCTCCCGGTCAAGCTCTCATTTTTCTCTTTTCTGTTTCTCTTTCTGTCCAGCGAGCATTCGGTCTCACAGCGGACAAAGCGAGAACTTTTCCGGTAGAGCACTTACGTTTTCTCTTTCGTCCAGCGAGCATTGGTCTCACAGCGGACGCAGTGTGAGAAAATCTCCCGGTCAAGCTCTCATTTCTCTCTTTCCTGTTTTTCTCTTTCTGTCCAGCGAGCATTCGGTCTCACAGCGGACAAAGCGAGAACTTTTCCGGTAGAGCACTTACGTTTTCTCTTTCGTCCAGCGAGCATTGGTCTCACAGCGGACGCAGTGTGAGAAAATCTCCCGGTCAAGCTCTCATTTCTCTCTTTCCTGTTTTTCTCTTTCTGTCCAGCGAGCATTCGGTCTCACAGCGGACAAAGCGAGAACTTTTCCGGTAGAGCACTTACGTTTTCTCTTTCGTCCAGCGAGCATTGGTCTCACAGCGGACGCAGTGTGAGAAAATCTCCCGGTCAAGCTCTCATTTCTCTCTTTCCTGTTTTTCTCTTTCTGTCCAGCGAGCATTCGGTCTCACAGCGGACAAAGCGAGAACTTTTCCGGTAGAGCACTTACGTTTTCTCTTTCGTCCAGCGAGCATTGGTCTCACAGGGGACGCAGTGTGAGAAAATCTCCCGGTCAAGCTCTCATTTCTCTCTTTCCTGTTTTTCTCTTTCTGTCCAAAAAAAAAAAAAAAAAAAAAAAAAAAAAAAAAAAAAAATTTAATAATAAATAAATAAATAAAACGCCTGATCGGTCCCCGTTGCAAGTCGGCAGGGCCTATCAGTCCAGGCACAATGAGCCGCCACCACAGGCCCACTGGCCAAACTTTCAGACCCTTTCTAGAGACGCCAGCACGCCAAACGCGGCACTCAATGGGGGGTCTTTTAGTTCGGCGGCTGTCCTCTGCTATTTAGCTTTTTGGGGGAGTACTCTGGGTTCGGGCCGAACTCCGAGCTCGGAGCCCTCCCTCCGGACAGCACGCCAAATACGCATTAAATCTTACCCTCCCAATTGTATGTAAGTGTGAACTCGTGAAATGATGTTTTATTAACAAAGTTCGGGAGAAGCACGAGCAGATAATTAACACAGGTGGAGAGCACTCAGCAATCAATGGTAAGAGGTGTATATATACAGCAGTCTCACCTCAATTCATTTGACAGTCTCGCAGCATCCCCCCACCACCCCTTCTCCACACTTCTAATCCTAAACCACTTACATAGGGTAGGGGGGAGTACTCTGGGTTCGGGCCGAACTCCGAGCTCGGAGCCCTCCCTCCGGACAGCACGCCAAATACGCATTAAATCTTACCCTCCCAATTGTATGTAAGTGTGAACTCGTGAAACTGCTACTGTACATCTTTTACAGCATGGAGGTGAAGGCACTGCAAGGCACTGAGGACCAGATGAGACTGGCACACTAAGTAGCCTTCAAAAAAGAGTTAAGGTGTCCCCCAAGGTTTTATCCTCGGACCATTTGCGAAATCCACTAGATGGGAGTTTGTAGTCAGATAGATAAACCAACATTTATGTGTTTTTTGGATTTGTGAAAATCACAATTTTATGACATATTGTCTGGTTTTATTAACTATGAAGCTTTTTCATTCTGATATCAAGGATACTTGTTCCTGGGAGCATAGAATCCAGAAATTTGTCAAGATGTTTGTAAAATCATTACTTGCATTACATATATACTTAACTTTACTTGATTACTTCACAATGGTCCTCAACCAGGGCCACAGAATGACTTAAAATTAAATGAAAAATCAATAAACATAGTTAATATACAACTCAATATTATTATTATTATTATTATTAATTAATTAAAATAATGATTAAACATTTATTAATTCAACTATCTAAATTAAAATGCTAACAATACATAAAAAAGTCATATTTGTCACCTTATTTGAAGAACATACAATACGAATGTGCACGCACACACAAATAGGTTGAAAGCCACTGTTTTAGAAGAATGGTCCAGTTTGAACCATGTATGACAGGTTAGAATTACTTGCTCATTATATATTGATTTCTTTGTCAACGTTTGTTAATAGAGACCTGCTGGGGAGGTGTTTCAGTCCTTTATATGTTAAATGTTTCCAATCATCAGCTCGTGACATTTTGTCCATTTTGGGAAAACAAAAGCAAACTGATATCTTCAGTTATTTTCAGTTGCTGTTTGGGAAAGTCAAGCGGAGGAGAATAAAAGTTGTACTGCAACTGTGTATTTTCCTTTTGTTTAACCTGTCAACATCCTCAAGTATATCTAATATAACAGGTTCATTACATAACTGTACCTTTTGTAAAAAGATAATAAACAAAGAACATCAATTTTTCAGGCAAACTGGTGAGGTTTGGTTTTAATGTGATCTTGCCACAAGGGTGCAGTGTTGGTTAAGCATTATCACAGTCTTTAGGAACTTAAGAAATTGTTCATGGTAGATGTTATAACACAAATATACAGTATTCTGACAGTTGCTACAGTACATTTAGCAGTTAATAGGACTAGATCAGTTTTTGAAAATGAAATTTGACCTCTTTTTCTAAATGTACATCTATGAATGACTACTTGTTAGCGATAAAGATATGTATGTGTATATAACTTATATATAATGTTTATTCATCGTGTGGTACAAGTATAAGAAGGGTAAGTGACACTCCTCCTTGTTGTCCCTTCAGAACAGGACAGACCCATTCTTCATCTTAAAAGGTATATGCTGTCATTTACTGCTGAAGTGTTCTAACATTGATGAGGATTCATGTGTGGAGAGGGACTTGCCCATGCAGATGACTCGGGTGCAGTTTTGTTATGGGTGTGGTTGGAGCTGCTGTCTGCACATGTGTGCTTACTAATTCCTTCTGTCTGTTGTAACTCAGTCCTCGTCTTAGTCATGGAGGTTCTCAGCAGATGTGCTCATGCATGGCCTCAGGACTGCACTTACAAAGGTCTTTGTTCATGAGGAAACGATGTCAAATTAATAGGTAGTAACACATGTTTTATACTATGTGCAGTGCTAGTAAAAGGCTAAAAGTAAACGCTAAAAGTGAAATGGTACCTGAGAGTTCATTTGGGGTTGCTCAGATTGCTTCAACCCTCTGAAGACACCTTCTCTAAACCGTTCTCTAAACACCTCTGCAACAACTGGATTGGGAACGTTTCACCTAACTCCTCATAAGAAAGGCTTTTGGGATTATTGAAGGCTTACTAGAAGGAATCTGTGTGTGTGTGAGTGTGTGTGTGTGTGTGTATGTGTGTATATGTGTGTGTGCGTGTGTGTGTGTGTGTGTGTTTAATGTGTATATTCTATTATAAAGATTAAAAATTAAAATCTAACATGTCCAGATAAATCATCTTTAATTGATCTTATCCTAATCAACGTTCCTCACAAATACTCAGCAGCTTCTGTTTTTGCAAACGACATTAGTGACCACTTTGTTGTTGCCACGGTCAGAAACACAAAAATTCCCAAAACCAAGCCATGTATCATTATTAAGCGTGACACAAAACATTTTTCGGTACAAGGGTTTTTATATGACCTGTTTTATTTTGATTGGGATAAAATGTATCTTACTGCAGATGTTGAAAATGCTTGGAAATTTTTTTATGATGGTTTTACAGAAAAGTATGCTCCCTTAAGAAAATATAGAGTAAAAGGCCAAAACAGTGCATGGTTCACTGTAGATTTAGCCAACTCTCTTCATGAGCGTGATAAGGCCTGGGCAAAAGCCAGGAAAACAAGCCTGGATTCTGATTGGCTGCTCTTCAGGAGACTGCGCAACTTGTGTACTGTGGCTATCAGGAAGGCCAAAGCTGACCACTTTCTTATAGAAACTTCAAATAATTTAAATAACCCCTTAAAATTCTGGAAGACGATTAAATCCTTGGCTGGAAACAAAACTTGCATTGAGCTGCCACCATGTATTCTTAAGGACTCACATAAATTATCTGATAAGGCTGAGATGCTTGGCTGTTTTAATGAGCATTTTATTGCCTCTGGTTCATTATTTGATTCCCTCAACACTTCACATCTGAATCATCTTAAAGGTAATTCTCATGGTCATTCTGGAGTCAGTAATTATTTTAGTTTCAAGCCATTTTCAGATTCAGAAGTGCATAAAGCCTTCAAACTTTTAGACATTAGAAAATCGGCTGATCCTGATAACTTGGAGCCTTATTTTCTACAATTAGCATCTGATTTTATTGCACCGCCTTTGACTTATCTTCTTAATCTTTCTCTGGACACAAATGAAATTCCACTTATATGGAAATCAGCATTTGTATTTCCTCTGTTAAAAGGAGGCGACCCGACTGATTTAAATAACTATAGACCCATCTCGAAACTATCTGTCCTGGCCGAGGTTATGGAAACTCATGTGAACGAACAATTGAAAGAGTTTCTAACTATCAACAATATTCTGTCTAATTTTCAATCAGGTTTTCGTAAAAACACAGCACAACTACAGCAGCCCTAAAAGTAGTAAATTATTTCATTGACTCTTTAGATAAAAAACAACATTGTGCAGCTCTCTACCTATCGAAGACTTTTGATACTGTGGATCATGCAATATTAAAACAAAGACTTCTCAGTGTCTGGTTGACAGAACAAACAGTTTGTTGGTTTGACAACTATCTATCAGGTAGATCCCAGTGTGTACAGGCAGATGGTCTCACTTCCAGCCCTCTTAGTATATCCAAGCGTGTGCCCCAGGGGTCAGTGCTGGGACCACTTCTATTTATTTTATATATCAACAATCTTGATCAAAATGTCTCCAATGCAAATTTAAATTTTTATGCAGATGATACTGTGATATACTGCTCTGCATCAACTCCAAACCAAGCTCTTTGTCAGCTTCAACTTGCTTTTGATACTGTACAACGTACTTTGTTCGATTTAAAACTTGTTTTGAATGACGACAAAACAAAACTTATGTTGTTCTCAAATGCAAAATCAAAGTCACGGAACCTTCTACCCATCACTACTTCTCAGGGCTCCGAGATTGAGTCTGTATCTCAATTCAAGTATCTTGGTATCCTAATTGATGATTCACTCTCTTTTAAACCTCACATTCAACAGTTGGTAAAAAAATTAAAGCTGAAATTGGGTTTTTATTTTAGAAACAAGACATGTTTTTCCTTTGAGGCCAAAAGGAGGCTTGTTGCTGCCACTCTCTTGTCAGTGCTGGACTATGGCGATGTTATATACATGAATGCTTCCATCACAAGCTTGAAACTGTTGGATACTGTTTATCATGGAGCTCTTAGGTTTATCACAAACTTTAGAGCACTTACTCATCACTGTTCTTTGTATGATCGGGTTGGTTGGTCTGCATTGTCCACCTGTAGACTTAATCATTGGTACATTTTTATCTACAAGGCAATTCTTGTTCTGCTTCCCCCATACCTCCAATCTTACATTGAAAAGAAAAATACATGAAGATATTGTCTTGGTTCTGAGGACTTATTATTATAATCTGTCCCTCAAGTCCGGACCGAACTGGGAAAAGGGGCGTTCAAGTATGCGGCCCCCTGCACTTGGAATCAGCTGCAAAATGTCCTTAAGGAGCCAGTTTCATTGGCTGATTTTAAATTACTTTTAAATAACATGGAAGCTATACAAACTGGTTGTAGATGTTATGACTGATTCAGTTATGACGGACGATCCTTGCTGTTGTTTATCACTTGCGATAATTGTGAAATTCTTATGACTTTATAATTATTTACAAATTGTTATATGTTGATGTTATATGTTTTTATGTCTGTAACCTTAATTGTGCCGCTGCCTGTCTTGGCCAGGACGCTCTTGGAAAAGAGATTTTTAATCTCAATGAGTTTTATTCTGGTTAAATAAAGGTAATAAATAAATTAATTAATTTCCACATGCTTTTTATGATCATATTTACTGCACAATAAATGGATGTTTACCTTTATTTTGCTTATATGCATTTTATTTAAATAAAAAAGATAATTTTTTAACAGTGTTGTTGTTGTCATTATTGATATTATTAATATTAATAATAGAAAATATTATTAATTATATAACTTAATAAAAAATGCCATAAATGCTCAAGAAGTATACTGTAATCATATTTATTTTGTTCATTTATACTGTAACTATTGTTTTTAATCTAACAATATACAGTTCTTCTGGAGTATATCATATAATACTATAAGTGCATCGTTATGTTGTTGTGTTTAAATAAATAAACACTACATTTTGTATTTATTTTCATCAGTTTATATACATATATATATTTATATATATTCTTGTTCTTCATATATATCTGTTTTCTGAATAAATACACCCTGCACGTCGTGCCTAACAACGCCTTTTCATAATATTACATTAAAATCAAATACTTTTAAACTATATCTATTATCCTTATTAAAAGTGACTCTCTGTTGTATCATTAACAAGCTTTCTAAGTGTAATCGGGAGAGTGAAGAGCGGATGTAGAATGCGCTTTCGTTCTCTAGTCGGGCGTCATTGGGGCGTGGATGAGGGCAGGACCAGGTGAATCTCTCCGTGAGTCAAACCCTGAATCAAACACACAGCAGCCAGACGGAGCAGACACCTGGAGCTTTACGAATCGGACCTCACCTGTCTCTGGAGTGGAGACAAAAGCCAAAATGATGCCCGAGCCTTTAAGATCGGCTTTGTCCATCGGAGGTGTGGAGGACACGTCTCTCGCGGTTCCGTCCGATCGCGAGCCGAGATCCGCGCAGCAGCGAGTTCTGGAGCAGGTTCACACCATCAATAGGAGCAAGTCCAAATACAGCAGCAAAAGCGTGTCCGGAGTCACTTCCCCCACCAGTGAGTGCACTCCAGCTCATCCACTCCTGCTTATCACGGAATCTTCGCATTTTATAATTTGATAGAACTATGGGAATACAGCGGTATCCATTATTATCACTGGGCTTCATTTTCACAGACGTTTGTTTCACTTTATGGTGAAATTGTGATACTTTTGCAATTACTAAGTGCGTATGCACATGCAATACTGTGAAAATGAGCAATTTCTTTTTCTAAAAATGCCTTTCATATTAAACAAAGGTAGGCCTATTTGGTTTTATTCAGTCATATTTAATCATTTCTTTGACATGAATAAAACCAGTTTATTTAGAATTACATTACGCATGTTAAAAAGTCCATTGATTCTTAATATAAACTCTTATTATTTATGGTTAAATCACTATGTATAAGCAATTCAGTACTGTGAAAAGTGACAATGAGCATTTTATTTATTTATTATTATTGTATTATTTTAAAACCAACAGTATTGAACTATTTGGTTTTATTCAGTCATGTTAAATAATTTATTTGCCTTTTAACTTGCCAGTTAACTTAAAAGTACATTAAAGTACGCACAATAAATATTAAATGATTAAATAATTTAAACTCTTATTGTTAAAGGATAAACCACTTGGCAAATCAAAACTGTAAAAAGGGAAAATGTGCACTTTCTTTTTCTAAAAAGCAAACAAAAATCAAACACTTTCATTGTAAACTAAGATATTTGGTTTCTTTCAGTCCTATTAGATAATTTATTTAACTTGGATAAAACCATAATGTAAGTACCTCTTTTCCCAAAGTAAAACCTGTTTTCAGAGGACCCTCATTTTGTTATAGAGAATAAAGTGCCAAACTCTGTGAAATACGTACCTTTAATACTGTATATTACATGAAAATATCCCTGAATGCATATTTTATTTGTCGTTTGTCATAATTCAATCGCAGGCCCTGAAGGTAACAGTGTGTTTAACGACTTCAAGTTTTCTCCCGGCGCGTCTCTCGGCAGACCCTCGGTCAGCAGAGGAGGAACCATGACAAATGGGGTAAATGTCATCAAATATGTTTTTACAAACATTTAATTGTTTCATACGTGCTCTGCGTGTGTAAATCTTTGCACATCTTCAAGTGTGTGTAAATGAATTCTGCGTTTCAGTTTCCCACGGTTGGGTGGATAAAGCACATTTTTTTTTCCATTATTCACTCTTATATTCACTTCTCACTGAGTCATCTTTCAGGATAACAATAGAAACATGTGAAATGTCAGAGCTTTAGCTTGTAACTAAATTTCAAATGTTATTTTTTGCAAAAACAATAATAGTTACTAACACATGAGAGCAGAAAAAACAATCCATCAAGACGTCAGTGGATGAAAAGTAGTTAGTCTTAACTTAATTACACGTGGTTAGTAAGTCTGTAGTGTGTCCATATAGTCCTAGTTACTAGACAGAGGTATGCAAGAAAAAAAGGCTAAATGAAACCACTCCTCTCCTTCAGTTTTTATGACTCATCCCATTGTTTTCTTACCAAACGGTGTGGTTTCTAGGTATTCTGCTAACACTTCTTCACATTTGGGTGTTTTAAATGGCTTTGTTGGCTTCAGTGGACCATTAAATCCAGCTGTATTGTGTTACTTCATTATGACGTTCTCTAAAAACAGTTTTTTGTTTTGAATTAATCACGGACATACTTGTCATTTTCTCACCAGTGGCACACTGTTGCTGCATAGTTTGACTAGAAGTAAAATACTTCACTTGCATGTTAATCCATTGATTTACCTACAGTCATAATTCGTCTAACAATCATGTTTAGGAAAAACTGTGGCATGGATTAAATGAATATGATGGGTTTGAGTCGTTTTCAGTGTATAATGATAAGATTAGGATTGCATTTACAGTTGCATTACAAATAATGTTATCAACATGAAAACTGTCCAGGCTATGCAAATGAACGGTGTTTTAGTGTGTTATTATAAAATTATGACTTAAGTCTTATAGCACTATTTAAAATGTTTTAATTTTAAATCATAAAATGCTTTCATTATAACTTAAATTTTTGTTATATTAAAATATTTGCATTTAAATTTTTTTTTTTAATTACAATTTATATATTATATCAGTATGAAAATGCAAGTGTCCAGACTATGCAAATGAAAATGTTGGGTACAGAGTAGTTTCTGTGTGTAAATATAAGTTGGACCAAAGTCTGATGGCACTCATTAAAATGCTCTGTTTTGGATGTAATAATATATTTATATTTGCACACACACGCACACATAGTGTGTGTGTATGAGTGTGTGTGTGTGTGTGTGTGTGCATTTTAAATAGTTCTATTAGACTTAAGCCATAATTTTAGAATAACTCAATAAAACACCATTCATTTGTATAGTCTGGATGCTAAATATATATATATATAGCTTTTCAAATTTGTATAATTATAGGCTTAGGAATAAAGTATACACAGTATGATAACATGAGTTATTTTGCATTTAATTATAAATTAAAATGTGAATTTAATAATAAACAAAAACATTTGGATTTTACCAATTATGATATCAACATGAAAATTGAGTGATATTTTAATTTTTTTTCTCTTTGCATTAAATAATACATTACAATTTGCATTCATTAATTTTTTTTTATATATTTTTTTTATTGCATATACTTTATTTGGCATCCAGATTATTTAATTACAAATGATGGTATCAGCATAAACATTTTACTGAAAAATTGAAATGAAAAGCTTGACTTGTTTCCCTGTCCAGACTACGCAAAATCAAGGCTTTATGTGGCAGTCCACCAACTCTCACAGCTCCAGCGGTCAGCAGGTGACCAGTGGCTCGGGCAAGTTAGATCGTTACTACAACACTACTAGGACCCTCCCTGCCCAAACCCGGACCAATAACCAACTGTTCAACTACCAAGCCACCCGCAGCGCTCCAGACCTGGGCTTCAAGTCCAGCGTCAACGGCAGGACCGGCAGGACTATACGCACCCAAAGCACCCAACAGATCTTCAACAGGGTCCCGAACAGTCAACCTGCTCAGGCTCTCGGTAACGGCTCTTTAAACAGAATGTCTAACAGCAATCAGACCATCACACAATTCAGCAGACGCCCGTCTTCCCTGCTGTCCAACGGAGGAGAGTCCAGGATGTCCATGATCAGGACCGGACAGGTCAAGGATATCTCTGGGTGAGTTTTTTAGTGTTATGATTATTTTGTGATGATCTGTGACCGGTCTCTCACTCACTCGTTTGTTGATAGGATGAACGCAGAGAAGATTATGATGGATATGACGATGCAAGACGCGATCGACTATCTGTTCAGCGCGGATGAGAGCGTCCAGCTGTGTGGAGCCGCTTACATCCAGCACAGCACCTTCACTGATGACAAGGCCAAGCAAGAGGTCTGGACCATAAACTGTCTAAAATCTTTTAGACATATACTACTATAGAAGTGATGTGTGTTTTGGAAATTTGCCATGGTATTGACATGGAATCCTTTAAATATATTTGATCATTTGATCAACACCATAGTATATGAATTATATAACGTAGTTATGAATGCATGTACGACCAAAGTGTATGTGTTTTATGACAGTACAATGGTACAATATCCTTGGATTGACAAGAAACTACCATGTTTATATTTCTATTTATCTGTAATATTTCAGCTTTAGTGTTAGACATTGACGTACTGTACTTCAGCTTATTTTATTTCAGTTTTCTAAAGTTTTAAAGTTATCGGATTGCATCTGAATCCATCACTGTACTATGGTATCATTTCTCTGTCTGTCCTGCGTGACAGGTGCTGATGCTGAAGGGCATTCCTCCGCTGGTCAACCTGTTGCACAGCCCCAGTCCTCGGGTCCAGGAGGCCGTGGCCGCTGCCCTGAGGAACGCTGTCTTCAAAAACCAGGCCAACAAAGAGGAAGTGCAGCGCTGCGGAGGAATCACACAGACTGTGCAGCTGCTCGGAGACACCAGCTCTGAGACACAGAAACACCTGACAGGTGCCCATCATCTCTGTTTGCATTACGTTCAGCTCCACCATTCAAAGCACATGACTGGACACTAGACCACAGGACTGTATGTGTGTGTCCCACAGCATTAACTAGTGTCAAATTTGTACAAATGAACTAATTACATACATATACAATAAGCAAAAAAATACTAGGTTATTAGATTACTACAAGCTAGATTAACAAATGCTGTAAAACTATTTGATAAAATATTAATATTTTTTCTCATTGTTAGTTTGATACCAAATGCATTAGCTAACATTGATAAATGTAACTTTATTGTAAAGTGTAACCATTAAAATAAATTAATAGCAGCGATACGGTACAAATGTACTTCAAGTCAATCAAGTTTTATAGTTTTTATGTAGCTTTTGTTTGCAACTTAACATTATCCTGCTAAAAATTCATCTTTGCATCACAGGAATAAATTACTTTAATAAAATATATTTAAAGACTACACAGTTATGTTAAATTGTAATAATATTTCACAACATTACTGTTTTTGACCTTGGTGAGCAGAAGATACTTTTTTTCAAAAACATTAGAACACTTTTAAACAGTTGTTTGTTTTTTCTTTTCATCTCAAGCTCCCTGTCGGATGGTGTTTGTGTCAAACTGTCTTGAATTGGTTTTCTGTGGTGGTAGGTCTCTTGTGGAACCTCTCCTCTGCGGATAATCTTAAGCCGGATCTGCTCCGCTTTGCCCTGCCCGCAATCACAGAGAAAGTCATCGAGCCGTTTTCAGCAAGTTCAGATGACAGCTCCAACACCAGCCCGGCACCAGATGTCTTCTACAACGCCACGGCATGCCTTCGGTAACATCACACACACACTGACTGCTGTATGCGATGCAAACCTCACTACTGAGGCCACTTATAATACTGCTATTATTGTTGGAGCTCGTATCTAACACTGGCTATATTTTCTCCAGTAAGCTGTTAAAAATATTTTATCTGGATTCATATAGATTTTGGCACACCTACAGACCACCTAGAGTTTGATACCTGTTGGAAATTAAACTGTAAATCACTTTCTGGAATTGTTAAGCTCTAAATTGATTGCTTGGCATTAGGTACATACCTTTCAGGTGCACTTTTTTTAATGTTAAAATGTAAAAAATGCCCCATGATTTACTGAAGCATCCTAGAAGAACTGTATATGGCTTTCTTTTTTCAAACGAATCCAATCAGAGTAACATTAAAACAGGTTTTGGCTTTTCCAAGATTTGTAATGGGAGTGAATGGATGTTATTTTTCACTAGTCCAAAAGAAGCCCAAAGGAAGTTTTAAATATGGATATTTTCTTACAAAAATGCATCAGTTTACTTCAGGAGAATGTTATTCCCCCTTACAGCCAAGTGGTGCACTTTTTTTGTGATGGATGGATGCACTTTATTGGACTAATAAAAAATAACACTCATTCACTCAGAGCCAGGAATGCTTTGAATATAAGACTGATTGTATTTGTCTGAAAGGAGAAAGTCTTATATCTAGGATGGCTCGAGGGTGAGTATATCATAGGGTAATTCTCATTTTTAGATGAACTATCCCTTTAAGACGAGACAGTAAATGCAAACCATTGTTTTTCAAGCACTGATCAATTTGGAGATTTTGGGCAAAAAAGAACACATTTATTTGTTTTCACACTTTATCTATTTGCATCGATTTCAGTCACAATACATCTTTAAAGGCTGTTTTCATCACTTTATCAGTACAGTTTTCTTCCTGTTTGTATTCAAAGGTTTGTTAATGTATATTTCACCTGGCTTTTTATTTTATTTCATATTACATTTTATTTTAATTAGATTTCTGTTCTGGAAACGTACATTAATATAAAACACTGTTTTGTGATTAATCAAGTGGGAAAGTGCAGTGATTAGGGTAAGGGTGTATTCATTTTTTACCATTTTTACCAAAGGTTTATCTTGCCTTAAAAATTTAGTTTAGTTCTTAAGGAGAGTTCAGTTAAAAATTACAATTCTGTGGTTTTCTCAGCCTCCACCTGTTCCACAAGTTTCTTTTTTCTATTGAACACAAAAGACTTGCAAAATATGTTCTTTTGTGCTGACGAAAGAAAGTCATTCAGGTTTGGAACAACATGAGGGTGTGAGAAAATTGTGAAACAAATTTCTTTTTTGAGTGAACTGTCTCTTTAAGTTCTTGACCCATCAGAAATGTGGGGTTGGTCACTTCACGTGTCATGTCCTGTGTAAGTGGGCGGTTCTTGACCAGAACGAGCTGCAGTATTGACTTAAGGATTATTTGCAATGCATGACTCAGCTTTAGATTTGGCCGCAATTTGTATATGCTCAAATTAGTGTTTAAACATTGTACCTCACCTCTGTCTTCAGATTGTCTGTTGCTTTTCTGAGATCAAAACCACACTATGACTGTTTCTCCTGTTTGTCAACAGCAACCTGAGCTCCTCCAAAGTAGGGAACCGACAAGCCATGCGCAACAGCAAAGGCCTCATCGACTCGCTCATGCGCTACACAGAGAACTGTGTAAAAGATGGGATCTTTGACAACCAGGTAACCGTCTGATGATGATTATATGTGCTACTGAACAGAGGAACTGGAACTGTGTTTTACAGGCCTGGAGAAGCATGAGAGAATGTGAGAGAAAGCATGAAATGTGAATTACTCTATTATTCCTAAAATAGGAAAAGTCAAAAAGTGTGGGAACCTTGCGTCAGTGTTTTCTCAGTAATCGTGAAGTAAAGGAGTTTTAAGGTGGCATGAGATGTCAAGTGTTTTTTTTTGTTTTGTTTTTTCATAGAAAGCATCTTTATAGTCTGGGTGGAGAATGTTGGTGTGGCTTAGTGTTTTTATGAAGTAAAAAAGTGTTGCCCGAAACTCTAAACTCCCTGAAGGAAAGTGTGTAAGACACAAGGCGTTTCCAGGGGCTAGACGCATACAGTCAAACTCTATTGTTGTGACTCAAAAAAATGCTGCATTACTCGTATTTAATTGACTGCCAGATTTGATCAGAACCTTGCAATCATGTTTCAACATCTGATTTCATTTGATATGAAAATGAGCAGAGAATTTCAACTTCCTAAACCCAGGACAGCCACTTAGATCAAACTCAAACATGCTTGAAAATCTGGTTTTACATAAAACCTGACATAACATGATTTTGTGACAAAAAAAAACTATATATATATATATATATATATATATATATATATATATATATATATATATATATATATATATATATATATATATATATGTATATTTGTGTATATATATATATATATATGTATATATGTATATTTGTATATATATATATATATATGTATATATATATATATATATATATATATATATATATATATATATATATATATATATATATATATATATATATACACACAAACATTACAAATAAAAAAAAAAATTCTTAAAATATTTATGCATTTATATTTCCAGCTTGAATTTTTTTAAATATATGTATGTATGTGTGTGTGTGTGTGTGTGTGTATATATATGCAATTTTAATAACAAAAATAACATGTCATCAATAATCAAAAATGATTGCTTAATAACTATAGAGTAAGATTTATGATGGAGCAAAACACAGAACAGGACACTTCTGCTGCTGCTTATTTCAATGTCTGTTGTTTTTACCACTATATTGGTTATTGTGCTCTTGTTTTCCAGTCCTTGGAGAACTGCGTCTGCATTCTGCACAATCTCACCTACCAGCTGGAGACCGAGATGCCGTCTCTCTTCACTAAAATAAACGCACTGGCCAGTAATGCTCCTAATCGCGCCAGCTCCTCAGACACCGGTCCGATCGGCTGCTTCGGCTCCAAGAGCCATAAACTGCAGCAGGAGGTTTGTGGTTTTATGCTTATTAAAGCCTGCATTTCACAGCCAGTGCAAAAAGCTGACTTGCTTTGGATTTTAGTTTTTCTTAAGTGTCATCTTCATGGGTTTGTATTGTCGTGTTTGTTTGTGTTGCAGAGAATGTTTAACTATCCAGTGATGGAGGACAGCAATCCTAAAGGTGCTGGCTTGCTCTTCCACCCCAAAGCCCTGCAGATGTACGTCAATCTGTTGCGCTCCAGTGAAAGCAACGCCATTCTTGAGGCCAGCTGTGGAGCGCTGCAGAACCTCACAGCCACTGAAGGCTTGGTAAGACATCAACAAGTCGGGTTTAGTATGCACCTGGCCATAGTTTGGATGCAGAGAAAATCAAGAATTTTGCTATATTGTTTTATATATATATATATATATATATATATATATATATATATATATATATATATATATATATATATATATATATATATATATATATATGTATATGTATATATATATAAATACAGTGTATATATAAAAATACGGTGTGTATATATACATATTATATATATGTATAATTTATTATTTTATATATACACTGTAAAAATGTATTTTTATATATACACTGTATTATATATATATATATATATATATATATATATATATATATATATATATATATATATATATATATATATATATATATATTACCAAAGGTTAAACTTAATTACATATATATGAAATAACTTAATTGTAATTTAATTAAATATATATAATAAATATCATGCATGTATTTATTGGTTGCACTCAAACATTTTATTTTATTTAATTATCATGATTACATAATATTATGATTAAATAATGTTTTATATATTAAGCATGCATATATATATATATATATATATATATATATATAAAATATACCTTTATTATTATTCCAGATAAATCAGTGTGCTTCATGTCTTGTGTTTTTAGGTATCGAATGTGTTGAGTGATACAATCATTCAGAGGCTCAACGGTCTTAAGAGCATCAGTCCGCTGTTGCAGTCGCCCAATCCTGCTGTCCAGAACAGCGCAGTCGCTCTGCTCGGGAACCTGTCCAGATCCACAGATACAAACAAAATCATGGGTAAGCTAATATAATGGCTTTCACCTTGTAGTGTAATTGCTTTGAGGAGTTGCATAATGTTTGAAGGTCTTCAAGGCTCTCTGTTCTGACTTCACTTCAGATTGCATATGATTGACTTTTTTGCACTTAGGGTTGTATTCTTAGCATGGTGTTTTTGATATAGTGCGGTTGTTCTGATGAATGTTTTTGCTGGTGAAGCTCGACAGACTCTTCCTCAGCTGGTCGAGTTCCTGAACTCAGGGCTCAAGAAGGTCGACACCTCACCCGAATATGACAGCACTATGTCCACAGCTATTCATTGCACACACAACCTGATGAAGGCGGACCCTGAGATCAGCAAGAGTCTGCTGAACACCAGCCTGATCAACTCCCTCCAAACCACCAGTCTCAACATGTGAGTGCGCACTTCCTAGTGTCCCACACAGGGCTATTCTTGATATATGAATCAGACTCTTGACTTAACAAGGTAAAGGAAAATAGAAGAAGGTATTTCACCTTGTTTGTGTTTTTTTTTTTTTTTTTTTTTTTTGTGCCAAAGCAGCTGAAGAAAGCAGAACAATAAAGAATATTTAAAAAAAAAAATTCTAAGAAATGTTAAGAATTTATAATAACATATACTTTTATCTATTTTAATTTAAAATATATTTTTCCATTTTATATGTATTTTTTCAAGGCTAAATGTTTGTAATTTCTTGTAATATATCAGGGGTCTGCCAAAGACCAGCATTTCAGCAGGAGTTTTTCTTCACTCTCTGTGGTCAGAGAAGAATATTCAGAGTTTCCTTAAAAAGGTAAGACTGCAAACATAACCAATATCTGCTAGAAAGACTTTCCTAATACAAATGAAAAAAAAATACAGTTCCTCAGTGGTTCTTTGCAGCAGAGAATCTAAATCAAGAGCAAGTTCTCGATGCTTCATTAAAGGTTCTTCAGATCTGTTTTGGTTTATTGATTTATTCATACAGTGCTTCACATTAAACAACAGGAACATAACAGTGGAAATGTTGTAAAAGTCGCCAATTCTGAAACAAAAACTGAGTTTCAGTTATAAGCAGCTCTACAGATGTTAATGATGTCATTATTTGGCTCAGTGTCGATGCTGCAAACTTTATTTTAGAAAAGAGGTTAATTCAGCTGTAAGCAGCACTACAGCAGACAATAGTGTCATTTATTTTATTTTTATTTATTTATTTTAATTTATTAATTATTGAGCAATATGTTTATCTATTTTTTTATCTATTTCTTTCATGCTCTAAAGAACATAATAGTGTAATTACACAGCTTAGGTCATCCAGTGTTGATTTAATTCAGTTCTGTACTGTCAGAATGTTGGTAAATCTGTTCAGATTTATTCCTCCATAAATGAAAATATAATGTAAAATAATGTATGATTATAGTTTAGTTTATAAATATTATGAACAATATTTGTATCTATTTTTATTAGGGCCAGAGCACTGCAGTGCTTATTATTATTAAAATTGTATTCTATTTAATATGTATTTTTAAATGTAAATTTTAGTTTACTAACTCTTGCAAAGTTAATCAGTGCATTTAAATAAATATTACTGAAAATTCAATTTCTTTTAAACTCCATCTGAGCAAGCCAAAGTCGACAGTGTGGCAAGAGAAACACCTTTATGGTACCTTTATTTTACATAAGAAAAAACGATGTTTTTCCTCCAGAGTAGCTGGTGGAATCAGATCTCTCATTCCTGAGGCTGCTTGTAGGAAATTAATGTGTGTAGTTTAGTGTGTATGTGTTTGTGTGTGTCTGTGTGTGTGTGTGTGTGTGTGTGTGTGTGTGTGTGTGTGGGACGGTTGAGGATACTGGGTGTGGTGTGGAGAACTAGCCGTGAGGTGTGTGTGTGAATGCTCAAGGGTGAAAAGCAGCCACACCTCACCACACCGACCCTGCAGTCCTGGCTTTCTTTGTGTGTCGAGATGACCTGAAGAATCTAACCTGCCCTGTTTCTGATTATGCGATCAGACTCACATAATGTCATTCTAGCTCAAAAGTCAGTCTTAAACATACTGTAAATCGGCAAATACTGCTGTGAGGTCATGTTTACGTATATTTAATATTGATCTGTGTTCTATATTCACAGTAAAATAGCTAACCTGTGTGTTTACCTTGCAGAAAGGCATGAATAAGAGGATGTTTTTGTGAATGACGTCATCGGCAGCGTTCAGATCTCTTCAGGTGGTCGACTAAGAAATGCACTGAGTATTGCAGAGGAGATGAGCTTTTATTTCTTTTGGGCGGTAGATGCTTTTCATAACCATGCAATGACAAAATATGATTTGTTATTTTTATAATTTACATTTTTCAAGACCATAGTGTTCTCATTCAGTTAAGATGATTTTATATGCCTTTGTTTGTCTTTATAATTTTTTCTAAAATGCAAATGGTTGTATGAGAGTGTTATAGGTTGTTTGTGCAAGTTTAAGATATTATTTTTATACTGTATGATATCAAGTTATATATCAGACAATATAAATATACATATGTATGTCAGTCAGTCATTGAGTAAAAGCTCCTTTGGCTCATTTTGACATTTCTTGTGTTAAAGGTTTGGATCGATTTATATGTTTCAGCTCACAGTGACTTCAAGCTAAGTTTCAATAAAGTTTTCAACAGCGCTAGCTTGTTTCATGATTTACTGTAAAATGTTCATAACTTTTACAAAATCTATGCAAAAAGAAAGTGAAACACAGGGACATCCTTAAGCATTTGCTGTTAGTCTGAAAACTCATTTATTCTTAAAATATACAATCATGCTTGAAGATCTCTGAAAATGCATGCAATGTTTAATTATATCTGTACTTTCACTTCACTTATTATGATTCATTAACATTAAATCAACCAGATAATAATCATAAATGACAGCATTACACATCATGGCACTTTGCATATTATGACATTCATATAATTAACACCGAAAAGTCAATAAATTCAACTTATCATATTAATATGACAAATGTGGACTGTTATTTGTTAGTCTCTTAAAAACCAACTTCACTGTGTCATCTTTTATTCAGCTCCAAAAACATTAAATATGAGGATCAGAATGTATAACTATATTAAAGCACATTATTTATGCAGATATGAGTATGGTAGAAGTTTCTGGTGTCTCTGTGAAGCTGCTTTATTTTCGTAGTCCTCTCTTACTCCTAGAGCCTTTGGTACTAAGAGATAGGGGGAAAAAAAACATTTAAAAATACATTTGTTATTAAGTAAATGATCAGTGAACAATTTTATGGTTGCATTTTTTTAATGCTTGTTTTTAGATCAGAACAGACGTGTGATCTTTTTTATGGTCACAAAGAAGACTACAGTTTGCCGCTTGACTTAAACCTCATCTGTTTATAGCCTTTATTTTATGACATAAACTATACAGTGATGCACATGTTCTTTTATTGACGTGCCTCAGATTAGTCTGATTTTGCACAGGCATATGTTGTCTTGATCTCTTGCGGTAGTGATGTCAGGCCAGATCAACTCTCCCATTCTACTAGTGCTTAAAACGGGATCTTCCAGGAGCCCTGGGTCTGTCTGACCCCCTATAACTTCCCCGTTAACCCTTGAACAGCTGCTGGATCTGTCTTCATTCTCTGTGTGCCCTGGAGAGCCCTTCGATAAATCATCTTGAAACAGAATTTACAGTAGTGAGACTGTAAATGTTAGACTGGGAACATCCCAGCTGTGTTACGGCTCAGTTTAGTTCAGGTCACATTAGCCATAACAGCTCGGTAGGGGTGTGCAGATTTGGCATGAGTCAGACAGAGGGTGAGGGTTGAATGATGGGATCAAGCGCTGGTTTGGAATAGCAGCTCTGTTGTGTGATATTTTATGGTGATGGTGGTCTATTATTAAACCACCTGACTTCCAAACAGCTTAGTGTTGAGCAGCTGTTCACATGTTTACGAAAAATGACATATTCATACTACCAGACGTATTTTGCAATCAAAACAGTCCCTTATACAGGGTAAAAAGCAAAATGTACATTTAATTAAAATTATTTTGCATGAAATGAATGTGTCTTCATTTATTTTGTAATAACAAACTGTTAAAAAAACATAAATGTTATGTAACATATAAATGTTATATAAAAACATGGTTTGGGGCATTTACAAAATTTTATTTTTACATTTAATAACTATGGTAAATACATACAACACGTTGTTTGGTTTTATTTTCCTGATTATTAAATAATTTTTGTTGCATTAACTTAATATCGTGAGATTTTTTTTTTTGTAATATTATTATTTTTTTCTATAAAACAAGTGATTTTATATCATTAAACTTTTAAGTATAGTAAAAATATCTAAAAACTAGATTGTAATACCATGGTATTTTTGAGTACTATTTAAATACCATATTTTATTTGAATTGGATAATTCGGTGGAATTGTTTGTAATTGTTTTTGTAATTGCAATGTTTTCCAGATTATTACATTTTTATATTTTATTATTATTAATAATGATTAATTATTTATTTTAATTAGCTTAATTGCATCAGAATGATTCAGTAATATTAGGTTATATTTCTTACTTGAATTAAACCAGTTAATTTAGATTAATATATATTTATAAGTGACCAGACAATATTTTTTATGAGGTGTATTGTTTTGATCATTTAATCATGTAATATTTTGATTTAATCATTTAATTTTTTTTTTTTTTTTTTTTGTGGATAATTTAATAACAGATATTTTTCATTTGTATTTTAAGGCAACAACAAATAGTTTATATTTTTTATTTTGCATAAAAATATATGAAATAGAAACAAAGTTCCCTTAAAAACCATAAGGTGTATGGTAATTTGGGTATATATCAAAATGCAACCATGCTTCTTTTTCTGTTTACTTGCAATGTCCAGTACACAATCCTTCAGATATCTGTTTATTTCCTTTTGCATGCCTTAGGTTCTGGATAAAGGTTGTGCTAGAACAAAGCAGCAACTGTTATTCCTCACAGAGAGTTCTGGAAACATGATGCTATTCTAGATTAGTGGCATTATGCGCCTTAGCTTGGTCTTTACCAACGCCTTTCACACACTGAGGTCAATCCTGTGTGTTATTTCAGGACCATTGCTCATCACTGTTCACATCTGAGCTGAAGGTATAACGGGTTTTATTGTTCATCAGTCGCTTGATATTTGATATTTGATATTTAACACCTGTAGGGGCTACGCAGGTTTTTGGCAGCGTTGACACAGTTGAATGGGGCCCAAATCTGTATTTGTTTTTCTTTCTTATCTAATGACAATATCCCACTGAAATATATTTGAGCTGCCTTCATAAATATCAGATTTTATGGAACATGACTCCAGAGCAATCTTAATGTCAATCATAATGGCTGCTGGGGTGAATCATGCAATATGAATTGCACTATAAAAAATCAATACTTTTATTCAGCAAGAATGTATTAAACTGATCAAAAGTGACAGTAAAGGCGTTTATAGTCGAAAGTTCTATTCATCAAAGAATCCGGAAGAAATATGTTCCAGAAAAATATAACAGATCAGCAAATCATCATATTATTCTGATTTCTGATGATCATGTGACACTGAAGACTGGAGGAATGATGCTGAAAATACATCTTTACATCACAGGAATAAATTACATGCTAACATATATTACAATAGAAAACAGTTATTTTAATTTGTAATGTTATTTTACAATACTATTGGTTTTACTGTATTTTTATCAAATCAAAATGTTCAAAAACATTAAAAAAGGTAAATCTAGTGTACATTTCTTTGAATTTCATATAGGCCTAATGACAAAAATATGCTGATTAGTGTCTAAAATGTGGGCCATGTGAACCTCACAAAATGAAAGGAGGAAATCTTTGGTTTGTCGTATGAACAACGCATCATTCAGTCTTGATCAAACTTACTTTTTCTGATGGTCACTGACGCGATTCCTAAGGACTGTGATCTGGGAGACAGAAAATCACAGATATGAATCAGTCTCTGTGAATCTGCTCTGCTTCCTTCTCATGATTGATCTGCCAAGTCTGTGCTGTGTGTGTGTGTGTGTGTAAGTGATAGTTGTACTGTACTGTTCATCCCATAAACCCGTCTTCTCCTAATGTCATCATGACTCCTCTAACATCATGTTAGGTTTTGTGGTTTTGAATCCTCACCTCATATTTCTGGCACATGTATCTGTCCTGCAGCTCAAACCTCTCGGCTTCAAGTTGGCGCATCCACTTCCAGAGTTCATTCGCAGTTTCTCTGAATAAAGACACATGAGGAACATGATAAACCAGTCTATGAATGTGAAGCAACAGCCTGTGATGTCACGTCACGGTGCTTCTCGACTATATTTCATGCAGGCATTGGTGTTTTTTTAATTCCTTCACCTGAGTTTATCAGCACTCAGGTTTTCGACATTCAGTTCCTTACGGCGTTCACTAAGAATTGTTTTTTTCTTCTCCCTCTCTGTTTGCTTCCTAGGCCCTCCCTTTTTGTCTGTCTGTCAATCAAAGCAAAACAGAAAACTAGCATTTGTAGTGGTTGTGCACCTTTGACCTTTGACCTCTGGGCTCATTACCCTCTGCATGAATCCTGTGAACTGGAAGCTCGAGAGAATCTTTTTCTTCTTAGCATCATCATCGGCCTTCCTCTTAGCCTCTTCCTCCTCTTTTTGTGCCTTTTCCTCCTGGAACAAATTGATGGCCATATGTAATCTGAATTTGCACAGGACCTCAGGTGTCATTAACTTCCTGTTATTTTACGCAGTTTGACATTGCAAAGTGTTATTTGTTATCATTATACAGTATATTAATGTATTATCCTAATCATAAACGGACTGGTTTGTAGCGAAAATAGATTCAACTGCACTTTATCTGCGGAAGTCAGAAGTCTCACATTCAAAGAAAAGAGCTTTTTTCTTACGGCTAGTTTGTTTTGTCGCTCTTTCTCGTGCTCCGTCCGGATCCGGTGCTGCTCCGCTCGTTCTGCCCTGCGGTTCTCCTGATGGTCACAACACACAGACAACCAGCCTGAAGATCAACTAATCATATTTAGCACATCTAAAAGCTTGGAAACATGCTCAGAGTTCAGTTTCAGGCACTTACTGCATCAGTTAGAACAGAAGATTTTTACTGTTTTTGAAAGAAGTCTCTTTTGCTCATCAAGGCTGCATTTATTTGATCATAATACAGTAAAAAATTATCAAGAAACATTATTATTATCAATACTGAAAACTGTTTTTCAGTATACAGTACAGCTGCTTCATATTTTTGTGGAAACAAGACATTTTTTTTTTTGTCTGGATTAGAAAGCTCTTTTTTTAGTTTAATACCTCCTTGATTAATGAAAATACTAATTTTCTTTAAAAAATGTACTGATCCCAAAATGTTCAACGGTCATGTATCGCGTCAATCGATGTGTAACTCAAATGTAGTTCATTCAGAATTCACAATATACACAATACACAAACATTGACTGTGGTATATTTCAATCTTTTTTCTAGTTTTTTATGTTCCCTACACAGTTATGTCTTTATTTGAAAGTATGTATTTATGTAGCTCTCTAAAATGAGTCTCAGTCCTGCTGAAAAGAGCAGAGTACAGCATTGAGTTTCATGCTGGTAAACCAGTATAGTCCTGCTGTTTACCGACAAAACCTCGCGGCTCAATAGCATTTATCAGCAGGGTGATTTCTACATGTTCACTTGTTTTATTACAGTTGCAGCAGTGAAGGTTAATTCATTTGTTCTGCAATGTCTGACAATAATTATGAAGAAATGTATTTTGTCAAATATCTTACAATCCTTTGGGTGAGGTTGATTAGCTCCTCTTCTTCTTTCTTTCTGCTCTCGAAGTGAGCCTCGATGAGCGTCTGTAGCTCCGTCAGGTCTTTCTCCATGCGTTTGCGGTGAATATCCTGAGGATTTTGTTTTGAAGGTGATTATGTAGTATAGTGGTAATGTACAGTACAGTACAAACTACTCGTAGCACATGTTTTATGACAGCGCCGGTCATATAGGCTAACACTGTTTAGTTGAGTGATTTATTGGCATGACAGTTAACTTATATTTGTAAAAAATTTGCAGCTTTGCTGCTGACAAGGACGACAGTGCAAAGCAAAATTGCAGTAGTAAACAAATGAATGCAATGCAAATAAATTAAAGAAGTCTACTACAATAATTACATAAAATATGATGCACAATTAAATTAAATTAAATTAAATTAAATTAAATTAAATTAAATTAAATTAAATTAAATTAAATTTTCAATAAAATAAAATAAAATACTCACATCAAAATCAACTTTCTCTCCATCAGGAATTTTAGGAGGCACCAAAGCTGGCACAAAGGGTCTAATAATCAATAACAATGCATTAGTATATATATTTTTTCTTACTAATGGTCTTACATTTGGAAATATATAGTTATATATTATACTTTATATTTAACCTATTTTATTTATAATTTATTTCACAGAAAAGTGAAAGTTACACTCACTTATGCTTTGGTTTTGTTTCTCCTGCATCATCAAGTTGGCAAGAGTATAAAGAAAAAATGAAAATGTATAATTTAGTTGCTGGTGATTTTATTGTTGTTTCTTTTAATAAAGGGGTCAAAGGTTGCCAGGGCTCAGTTTGTAGAGTGAAACCAGTTTAGAGTGAATCTGATGTTATCGTGTTTACCTTCTTCCCCAGGTTCCTCAGAGGCATCTAAATAAGAAAAGACAGTCATGTCAGCTATGACAGCAATGTGGAGATCCACAGCATACAGATAAAGATAAAGGAAGTAGAGAAAAAGCCCCGAAGACACAAGCTATTTTGTCTAAACAGTTTTGTTTTAAAATCCCCATTGTTTTCAGAGTATTTCAGGTTAAGAAAGTCTGGAAGAGCTTGAAGCTTCTTAAATATGATGGATGTAGTCCATTAAGCTGACAATAGCAGACATTGTTCTAAATCTAGTTTAATCAGTGGCTTTGTGAAAGTATAATTATGGGTGTTGTTGATCGTATTATAAGAACTTGCTTAATAGTTTTAATTTAGTTTTTTCACCTGCTTGATGTGGATTGAGTATTTGCTTCCCACTGGACTCTACAAGCCCAAAAAAAAAAAATACAGGAGAATTTACCTGAAAACTCATTATGATCATTCTGAAGTCTTGCCTGTCTATCACGATTTGTGTACATTACTCATCACTATTAACCCTAAGTAACTCTAAGAAAAGTTGATGTAAGATTTAAGCCTGGAACTGTATTTTCTTGTCAAATATTCTCTAATAGTCTTTGTTTTATTTACAGTTTTACTAGTGAAGTAGTATGTTATTTATAATTATAAATATTTCACATTTATTTATATTAACATGCATGATTTATTTTTTAAAGTATACACATTAAGCAAAGTATGAGGACCAAATTAGGGTCATTTTTCAAGGAAATATCTATATTTCAGTCCTTAATTTAAGGAAATAACTATGAAATTCTATTATGCATGAAAACAATGGCCTTTATGGCTTAAAAATTAAGCATTACTTTCATTCTTTTAAATTCATGAATAAAAATAAATATTGTTCATTTGTATTTAATCCTGAATTATTTGTATTACTTTTTTCCTTTATGTATTTTCTGTATTTATTTTATTACATTTATTTGTATTCTTCACTTTTATTTACTTATTCTTTCATTTATATATAATATGACATTCATTATTGGCTGTAGCATGAGAACATAATCATGCGTATAGTTGAAAATGAGCAATGCATGCATGCAAAATACACAGACTCTAAACACACTCATATGAATGATTTTATTATTATTGTCATTTTGTTTTGTTTTTTAAAGAAAAATATATTCCTATATTAAATCATTTTTTTCCATTTGAGGGCATTGCTATATGTTTCCAAAATTAAGTTTGGACAGATTTAGTTCACCTTTGGTGGATAGTTTTGACACAAAAACTCAAACACACACACAAACGCATACTTCAGTCTCATTTAACACTTTGAATGCACGTGAGGAGTTAATGAAGGAAATCAGGCCTCGTTTTATAACGCCTTAGACTCGTGAATGAAGTCACTCAGGGCATTGCATAATGTTGTTTGGGAAACTGCTGGTCCTGATACTCCACCCTCGAACTAATCCAGCTACACATAACACACCTGCCACCGGCTTCTGCTGCCAAAGAACATGATCTCACAACACACACCCCACCGCTCATCCGCTCTCTCTCTCCTGTTCTACAGTGCATGATGGGTAGGTTTACAAATCAAAGCAGCCAAATGTCCTCCCAGAACAACAAATAGCTGGCACTTTCATTAGGACATTAGAAATAAAGCTGTTTTTTCAACAAATGATCAGTAAAAGGAGGTGCTTAACAATCTGATTTATTGAGGTTGAGATAAATATATAAACAAGCTTCACAAGTTTGATTTATTTTTCAGAATGGATCCACAATTGTTCCTCTCTCCCTGAACCAGTTTTTGTTTCTACAGGTCTATTTTCAGTGGGCTAAACACACATTCCTGTTATATGAAGGGATGGTTTGTATTCAAAATACATGTCTCTGTTCAGTGCAACCTCGTTCACTGTGAATCCCACTCTCTCTGTTACTGGGCAATAAAGGTAACATTTAACTGAGGCATCAGGGTAAAAGCCCAGGAGTCGAACTACAGCGAGGAAACCTGATTCTCGTTCGGGTCGGCCAAGAGAGGGAGAGACTGAGCCTGTCATTGTGCTCCAAACAACAGCCCTTCTCAACGGCCTCGAACACACAAACCTTTCTCTGCGTGAACACTGACCGGAATGTTCTAGCTGAACTTACTTCATCACGGCTTTAAGGAAAACAGCAGCAAAATCATAAAAATTGATGTCTATTGTGCATGCCTTTTTTATCATTATGAATAATCGGAAGAATAATAAGATGCCGTTTGTTAAGTGTCTCTAATACATGTTTATTAAAATCATTATTAATGAAACATCACTGCAATGCATTTATGCATTTGATCCCACAATTTGAGGGATTTAGTTTATAGCAATTATTATGGATGTAATTAGATGTCCAGGATAATAATCAGTAAATTTGTTAAAAAAGTTAATAAATAAAAAAAAAAATCTGTGTGAAAAGATAATTTCTCCCACATAATAATGACATAAATATAATAATGACATAATGACAAAAGTCAAAACTAAGAGATAAAAAGTATTTTGTGTGTGTGTGTCATAATGACTTCTAATGACTTCATTAATTCATCTTTTATGTGAGAAAGTTGACAAGTTAGTCAATTATGAATTATAGCATGATTGCAAATGTTTAATAAAATGCTCAATAAAAGGTGAAATGTGAGAGGTTGTTTACATCCTTTAGAATCTCATAAATTCAGCTTTTTGGGGGGCATAATTATGACAAATAAGCACGATTTCTTTCCTGATGTGACAGAAATGGTCTTAGATAAAAGTTGAAATTTTCTATGTGAAAGTTGTTTATTTTTAGTTTATCCGCCAAGATATTAGCTATTTCACTGAATTATTGTCTATATTAAAAAAAGTATTTTGTCAGGTAATCTAAATTATTATTTTCTATGTAAACATCTAAATTAACATTATTTAATTAAATAATATTGCTTTTACAATATTTGTATATTCTCTACTTTCAAACATTTTGTGTGTTGTTTTGGAGTATTTGATTTTAAAATTATGGTGGCTTAATAGACAAAACGGTGCGTTTAATGCAGATTTATGATTTACTGAGAAGCAAAACAGATGAAAACTTACCCTCTTGCCCCCTGCACAGAAACAAACAAGATGGAAATGTGATGTTAACTTTTGCGATAACTATAAACTCAGACTCAATGATTGAATGTGTCTGTGGATAAACTTTAATTTATTCCATCTTACACAATGAATATAAATGCTCTTAAATGAATCATAAAGACACTTACTCATGCTCAACGTCCTCTCTGTTTGACATGCTTAGATTAAGACCTGTTTCATATACCGATTACAGAAGATTTTGTCAGCTCTTAAAATGCCTATACGAGTCAAGACAACATATTAAACGATCAGTCTATCATGCTTTTGGTGGAGACGTGCAGATATTGCTCTTACCTGTCTGTAGGTCAGGATGAGGTTACTCACCGGTTTGTTACCAGAGGCTGTTTGCTCTTGAAGCTGAACCCCAATGATATATAAATTGTTGCAAGATCACATGACTATACTGTATATGAAATGATTTGTGATGATAGAGGGTGGGCTGGACGGACACGCCACATACATGCACATATCAGCACATATTAAAACAATACACACATTCTCTTTGTCTGTGCATCGTGTCTATTAATAGATCGGCTGACAACTGTGTGCTCTTATGATGATCTTAGAGCTCTAACTGTTCTGGAGTGATAATTCTATATATAATAACACAGTGACTTAGGTGATATGATATTTAGCTTCTGGTAAATTAAAGGAATAGTTCACCCAAACATAAAAATAAAATACAAATTGCTGAATATTTGCTCTCAGGCCAGCAAAGATGTAGATTGATAGATGTAGAGTTTGTTTCTTCAACAGAACAGATTTGGAGAAATGTAGCATTATTATACTTGCTCACCAATGGATGCTCTGCAGTGAATGGGTGCCGTCAGAATGAGAGTTCAGACAGCTGAAAAAAATATTATAATAATCCATAAGTAATCCACAGCATTCCAGTCCATCAGTTAATGATTATTAATTATTGCACATTTATTATTATTATTATTATTATTATTATTATTATTATTATTATTATTATTATTATTATTATTATTATTATTATTATTATTTTAGGGTTGTTTTATTTATTTTTACTTATTTTTTTAATGTTATTTATTTGTTTGTGTTTCTTGTTTTTATTTGTTGCTATTAAATTATAGAATTAGTTAAATAAACAACTAAACTGTATCTAACATGATAATATTTTAAGGAAAATAACGAACTGTGGCAACTTGATTTAAGCTGCCAGTATCAATACAATATATATATATATATATATATATGTGTGTGTGTGTGTGTGTGTGTGTGTGTGTGTGTTTATACATATTATTATTACCATATCATATGGGCTACAAAATTATCACAAATAACACATGCAGAAGGCAGAATCCTGACTGGACGAGAGGAGGAGCTGGGGATGGAGGAGGGTCATTAGCTATTGAGCCAACGTGAAACCTGCTGGTAATACTGAAGGACCTTATATATGGATGATGTGATATACGTACTGTTATAACATATTAGTATTCTAGTATAAACTATATCTTATCAATTCAATACAATCTAAAAATCCAATAAAATTGCTACTCCTAAGAACAGACAGTATATTATCAAAAGTGATAAAGAAACTGACTTCCTGTTCTTATTTGTTCTCACATTCGAGAAGAAACACTCTTTAAACCTGCTCTTAAATCATTTTATTTGCTAAGTGGCTTGATAAAAGAAAGATGAATGATAAAACTCAGCACAATGAACGCACAACTGTACTGGTTTGGAAACACTATTCAGATGGTTAATCCAGCACTAGATCAAAACTTCATTATGTTCTACTGAATACAGAGGTAATGTGAGGGACATAAAGGCAGATCTTTCATATTTCAGAGGTGAGTCATGTGACCAGGATTGACCCAATATCACAAAAACACAGGGCTGAGAGTTGGTCAATCTTTTTTGAGCACTGTGTGCACATCATGGACATTTAGTGAGCAGTGTTTGACTTTAGTAACTGGTTTTGTTTGTCTGCTATAGCTGTTTGGGCATGTTTTGGATGAATGGCTTTGGACTTGATTTTTATGCACTTTTTCAATTTCAAGTATGACATTATTAAAAAGCTTTCAATGTCAATGATTTATTTTCAATGCATGCCTAATAAAGGCTCTTCAGTGGTTCTTTGAACCAAGTTCCATGATAGTCAATGCTAATAACCATTGCTGTGTACGTACAGTGGGGCTCGAAAGTTTGGGCACCCCTTGCAAAATCTGTGAAAATATGAGTAATTTTCCAAAAATAAGAGAGATCATACAAAATACTAAATGTTACTTTTTATTTAGTACTGTCCTGAGTAAGATATTGTTCATAAAAGATATTAACATTTAGTCCACAAGACAAAAAAAATGCTGAAATTATTAAAATAACCCCACTCAAAAGTTTGTGAACCCTTGGTTCTTAGTACTGTGTTCTGTTACCTGATGATCCTCGACTGTCTTTCTGTTTTGTGATGGTTGTGCATGAGTCCCTTGTTTGTTCTGAACAGTTAAACTGAGCAGCGTTCTTCAGAAAAATCTTTAAGGTCCTGCAGATTCTTCAGTTTTCCAGCATCTTTGCATATTGAACCCTTTCCAGCAGTGACTTTATGATTTTGACATGCATCTTTTCAGACTGAGGAGATTTAAGGGACTCAAACACAACTATTAAAAAAGGTTCAAATGTTCACTGATGCTCCAGAAGGAAACAAGATGCATTAAGAGCTGGGGGGTGAAAACTTTTGAAATGTTTTTCCATTTAGTTCTGCCCTTCGTAAGCAACAGAAGATACTTGTATGTTTCCCGGTACACAAATTAAGTACAATTTACCTTGATCTTCAAATTCCAAAAGTTTTCACCCCCCAGCTCTTAATGCATCTTGTTTCCTTCTGGAGCATCAGTGAATGTTTGAATCTTTTTTAATAGTTGTGTTTGAGTCCCTCAAATGTCCTCAGTATGATAAGATGTATCTCAAAATCATAAAGTCACTGCTGGAAAGGGTTCAATATGCAAAGATGCTGGAAAACTGAAGAATCTGCAGGACCTTAAAGATTTTTCTGAAGAACGCTGCTCAGTTTAACTGTTCAGAACAAACAAGGGACTCATGCACAACCATCACAAAACAGAAAGACAGTCGAGGATCATCAGGTACCAGAACACAGTACTAAGAACCAAGGGTTCACAAACTTTTGAGGGGGTTATTTTAATAATTTCAACATTTTTTTTTTTTGTCTTGTGTACTAAATGTTAATATCTTTTATGTACAATATCTTACTCAGGACAGTACTAAATAAAAAATAACATGCATTTATGATCTCTCTTATTTTTTGAAAATTACTCATATTTTCACAGATTCTGCAATTACTCATATTTTCTACAGATTCTGCCCAAACGTTCGAGCCCCACTGTATGCATTGTCCAAAGAAACTTACATTGTGTTCAAGTTACCCGAGTAAATTGTATTAGTTCTTGATTTATCTGGGAATCAAACCTATGACCTTGTTGTTGAGCAACAGGAAAGCTATGAAATTAATTTAGATCAATATAGATCATAGTGTATAAGTAAATAAGTTTAAATCATTTATTTGAATACAATTTCTTCTAAAGTTCTAGCTGGTAAACACTGCCCTCTATCAGCTGGTAAGTGTAGGAGCATCAGTTTCTTGGTTTTATACAAGATCAAATCAGACTCTTTTAAGAGTGTTGGGGAGTAACTAACAAAGATTTGATTTCAAAAACAGAATCATAGCTATTAAATTATTTATTTTTATGATGTTAAATCTGTATTTGACCTCAGGATGATCTCAAACCAAGTCTGATTTTGCGTTGGATTTGCTTTAAAGTTATTATAATCTTAATGAAGGGTTTTGAAAGTCAGACAGTAATCAGTGTTGAGTCCTACTGTAAAGTTAACCCTGCCTGCTTTTCATGCTTGAACATAATTAACAGTTGAAAACAACAGAACATTTAGAAAAGGAATCAGTTACATTAATTTAAATGAAATAGTTACACTGTGAATTACATTTTAGACAGTATCATTTGTTATCTGTAAACTAATACGTTTCCAAAATAACCTTCCCAACACTGCTGATAAAATACAATCCTCTGTTCATGTGGCTGTAATGCAATGACATCAGCTTTTATCGTAACTGATAAACTGAGAAATATGCAGCCAAACCAGTGATACAGTCACTCTGGCTTTATCAGCACATCCGCTTTTCCAATGTAGACACACCGTGTGCACGTATGAGTATGAATCACTTCCTTTTTTCTTTTCTTTTTATCAGGAACTGAATTTCCAGTTTATTATCCAGTTTTATTAGTCACTTTCTCCTCAGCTATATTCCTTACCAAACATTTGTCTATTACAAACATTTACATTAAAATGACAAATCATGATATTTATTTACAGTAGACGTTGACTGCGTTCTCTTGTTTACTGTGCTGCATTAAACATTTTCTTTCTTCCTTCCATTCCAGACATGGCCTCCACATTTTTCCTCCAGTCACTGACCTCCGCTGTCTTTTCCTACAAAGAGACACACAAACACAGAAGAGAAGTGTAATAATGCAGATCTGAATAACGCTGGTTCATTTCAGTCCAGATGCACACCTTCTCTGTGTCTTCCTTCTTGACGGACTTGAGGTTTGCTCTCAGGTCCATGGACACCTTGTGTTTGGAGCCCAGCAGAGAGCACAGAATGGCGTCAGCGGAGACTCGGACTCTCCTCAGGCTGGGTCGCTTAAATTTGCCTCTCAGGTCCAGGACTTTGATGTTCAGATCCTTGATCTGCAACAGGTTCGTTTACAAGTTTTCAGTTTCTGTCGAACAGTTTGGTTCCTGCATGAATATATTACATCACACACTACCACAATCATATTTCTTTTTTGAGAAATTGATATAGTTGTGACTGCTGTGTTATATTATGCATCAAATTAACCAAGAGGGATTTCTACACCCTAAAACATAATCACTTGTGTATGGTTATATATTAAAGCTGCGGTAGGTAACTTTTGACGCTCTAGCGGTTAATAAACAGAACTGCTTGCGTCTTGCGGAAGAACATCGTAGCCGGAACTACTTCTCTCTGTTTATGTCTATGAAGAATCACAAAGGTACTGGGTTACTCCGCCGCGGTACCCCAGAAGCAATCTAAAATAGTCCGAATATAAACCCTTATTATAGGTGCACCCTAGTGATTCAGGACAAGCCAAAAACACGGTTTGTAAAATGGATTCATGGTGTACTCGCTTATTATATACATTTTTCTACATTTTGAACACAAACAAAGTTACGGACCGCAGCTCTGATTGGTTGTTTCTTACCGGGAGCGATGTATTTCTGCAAATGGCAATAGGACACTGGGAGGAGCCAGAGGAGCTTGATTTTTTTCACAGATTATCTGTCTCATATTCTACTGTCAGGACATAATGACAGGTTTAATAAATATGTAAAAAATATATTTTTACAAAAGTTACCTACTGCAACTTTAAGCAATAAACGTATAATGTATATTAATTTTTTTTATAGCCAGTAAAGGCATTTGCAATGCTTGAATGAATATTTTTTGGCACTTATGTTGTTTTTGTTTAGTTATTTTCTTCAGTTTTAAATAGGCCTAATATCCAGTTGTTGTTGTTTATTGTTGTGATTCATCTTGGAACGTTTGAATTTTATTTTTTTATTTGTTTAATGCTACAAAGAAAATGAATAGGAAAAATACATCCACAAGGTCGGTTCAGGCTATTGGTTCAGTAAATATATCAGACAGTGTTTTTGCTTTTAATATGGACTGACAAAGTCCATCATCTTCCGCTTATCCGGAGGACTGACAAAGTAATACTGAAAAACGTATTATTTCAGTTTCTTTACTTCTCTTGTGTTGTGAAACACTTTAGCCTCGATATCGTACCGCTCCACGTCCACCACATCGATTTTAGCATGTAGTTCCTGGCACAGCTCCTGATAGAGAGAATAAATACAGTGTTTACAGGCCCCCTGCTGTTTTGAAAGTGCATTTCGTAAACGTACGATAGTGTCAGATGCTAATACATTATACAGTCATATGATAGTGTTTTATATGTAGACGTACCTGAAGCTCAGCTAAAGACATGCTCCTCGTCTGTGGCAGAGGAGCGTTCTCAGCCAGATATCTGTCCTTCTCTGCCTCTTTATCTGCCAGCTCCTGCTCTAACTCATCCTTTGCTTTAGCGACCATCAGACTCTGACAGACACACACACACACACACACACACACACACACACACACTTCAAGATCTAATCAGTATAATAAGCATTTGAATGTACTTTAGTGCAATGCAGCTGTACCTTAAGCATCAGCTTGCGAGATGCAGTGATCTTGGACTTTTTCTGTCAAATTTGAAATAAGCACTGGTTAGTGGTTACATAAAGCAAACATTATATATGAATCATATACTATCATCCTCATGTCCCAATATCATTTGTTATTGTTACAGCAGGTTAGTTTTCTGATAGATTAGCTTGATCATGATGTATTGAAAAAGTGCCATTCAACGATGGCTTTTAACTCTCACCTCTTGCCTGCAAAAGAATAAAAACACTTGATTAGATCGTAAAATATCATAATTCTTATTAACAACATAGCTTTTATTGTTAAGGCATACAGTGATGCCCAAAAGTCTGAGACCACAAGAGAAAATGCTTCTATTTAGCACGCCTTAATTTAATACATATTGTAAATAATTTTTCAAAGTTATAAATGAAACAGATTATTAGTGCATGTTTTACAAGACTACTTCATTATTTCTACTTCAAAACTTCATGTTTTACTTCAAGTGTGTTACTGACCATTTATTAGTTATTATTTGTCTTAATAATTTAAGTAAGTTTTTTTTTATTATTAGAATGTGTTAAATTCTCTGTGTGACTTTGTCGTTTTTATTGTCTTTATATTATTTGTGAAATTGACTAGCAATTTCTGATGAAAACTGGAAATCCTGCACCATTTATTTATTTTATTTCAGTTTATCTCCCTCTTTTTAATTATTTAAATCAATTAATTATTCAATTATTTAAGATGACATGATCAAAACCTGATTATTCAGGTTATTCTGCATAAATTGAAAAACTGCGGTAATTAATTATTAATGCATTATTAATTTGATTATCAAAAAGTGACCCAGAAATAGTGTAGAATTTGTTATTTTTATTTTTTAATAATTTTCTGTCTCAGACTTTTGGACTCCACTGTATTCACACACTCCTAATCAGCTTACAATGAGGCCTTGAGTTAAGACAACACAGCCGGTAAATCCAAGAATGGAGCACATTTGTCAAGAAAGCTTTAAGATATCTAGGATGACGAACAACAGAAAGCAGAGACACAATATACTCACTCGGGCATCTTTACAATGGCGTTTCAACCTGGGAGATAAAAATAAAGGCATTTGATTCTGAAGGGCAGGACCATTGGGAGGATCTTCAAGCTTGTCCAGACTCAGACGTGCTAATCAGATGTCATTATACCTCTGTTTACTCTAACAGCGGTACTCTCACATGAAATCATTCCTGTTATGCTGATTATGTGTCACTCAAATAAATGAACGGACCCTAACTGATTGATTTGGCATCTGTTCTGCATTTGTTAACCACTTCAAAGTCCTGTCAGTGTTGCGCACACAGATGAAGTGTCCCATAGGAAACAAGGTGTTGGCAGATGCCTATGGTGGCGTGGTGATTTTGGCATGGTAGCTAACTATGCCACACAGATAACAATCCCAGCTTTCTCCAGCTCATATTCACTTGCAGTGCAGCATAAATAGACCTGCACCATAGCTTTAGAGGCATTTACCCGGCCCAAGTTTCTGCTAAACCGGTCTAGCGCACTTACAAAAACTAAGTAAAATAAAATGGATGCATATAATAATAAATCTGGAACTGGATATTTAACTGGTTTATTTAACTGAACGCCAAAGGGAGTTTCCAAAGTAGCCTAATGTTTTTACAATCCTTTTGTTTAAATAGTATTATGCAATTTAAATCAATGTTTTATGCATTTCAGTATTGGAAAGCCAAAAGTAAATGTTTTGAATCAGGTTCATAAAAATTTCATTTCATAATTTAATTATCTGAGGGATAAAATCAAAGTGATTGGAGAGCCGGAGAAAGATTATAAATCATTATCTAATATTATAACACACTTTTGTAAATAAAATACATACGTCTGAAGTTACGTTTCTTTTACAAAAGTAATATTCACCACAGATATTGACGTCTCCCAAAATAATTTGATCAGTTTGGTTTTACAAAGACACTTTCTTGAACCAATACATTTGATTACGGTAATATTGTATATTTGGCTACATGTTTGGCAATATGTACAGACACCGAGGAGGAAATGTCCATGCAATATTCAGATTTATTCTTCTTTATATATATATTTTAGTAAGTTGTAATGCAAGCTAACTCTCCTTAAAAGGGAAGCATGTGAATGAACTTACCTTGTGGTGCTCAGATGGATAGAGAAATGATGCTCTAGAACAATGCCTCTCTTTTTTATTTGTTCATCCTCTGTCTGTAACTGGATGATATTATTAGCACACACACACACACACACACGCACACACACGCACACAAAGCTTTTATCCAGGGCTGTTGTTGATAGGCCTTGTGGGGCACTTATCAGCCCATCAGACTGCTTTGGACTGGGGCTCCTCATGATACAACCTAATTTAGCTTTCTAAGAGATAAAACATTTTCATTTAAAGAAATTTCCATTGATCTTTTTAAAATGTCCACAATAAAGTTGCTTAATACAGTATGTATATTGTCTGTGAGAGCAAATCTTCTCCTGAGTAAAAGTATCTAGTAATCCATAGGTTTTGAAAGAGATCTTCCATCGGTTATTTTTCATTGAAGAAGATGAACATTATCTGTCTGATTATCATTAGCAATTTGCTTTAGGGATGAATTCACTTCATGGGTTTCAGTTTTTGCCTTTTATATTATTTTAGCATTTATAAGATCATTTTATGTACATTAGTTCTGCTGTTTCTAGAGAAAGAGCCTCTACACTGTAATTGTTTTTTTTTAATAAGTTAATGTGAAAAAAATTATTGGAGTATGTTTTGTAAGAAAATACCATTTCAGTATTTATAATTCAAAGCTTTATGTTTTATTTCAATGTTACTTACCTTTTTTGTAATTATTTGTGAAATGTAGAAGCAATTTCTTAGTGAACATTTTCAAAATTTTCACTCCGAAATTGCAAGTAAATTTCACAAGTAATTACAAAGAAATGGCAAGTAACACATTTAATTAAAAATATGTGTTTCCGTTTTTATATAATAATTTTTGCATTTAGATAATAATTTTAAACCCATTAAATCTGCTGCTTCTGAGATGTTTCTCCTGGGAAAATTAACCAAGAATCCAAAGTCTGCAGCCCAAAGTATTTCAAACATTTCTCGTTAAATTCTCCTAAAGTTTAATTATCTTCAATCTATATTACTTTTATAGCAGCAAGCATACTGTATGATAACTACTGATCTCGTTGGTTTTTGTTTTTCTATTGGAATTTAAGAAGAAACATCTGAAATTTTATAATAAATATACTGAGATTTAAATGAAGTCTCATAAGCTATAAAAAACGACAACATCTGAGCATTAAAGTCTTCCTTTAAGCTTTGCATAAGATGAATATTATCTCTCATAAGTTTGTTTTACCAGTAACAATTTACTTGGTTTAACAGTTCAACTTTCCTTGTGATGATCAGTTTTTCTCTTTTCTATAATTATTTTTTTGCATTTATATAATCATTTTGTACACAATGGAAAAGGATGAGATATTTGTGAGATTATTATTATTATTTATTTTTTCTGACACATTGATTAGCTGTATGTTTCCTCAGTGGAACCATGCTCTGTGTTTGACCCTACGTGTGATTCAAATATTAACTGTAGACAACACTATTCTCCATGAGAGATAATGACAGGTATGTAAAGTTTGCCATACTTGGCTAAACATAGAGCTGTTAGGCAGCTGATACCGCCACTCTGCTGTTGTGAGATACTAAAAGCTATTTTGATGTGTTGACTTAAAAATGCATGCGTGCAATGCTTTCATCTGGGCTTAGTTTTTGCTAGCTTTCTCTAGATGTACTTAGCAGTTATGTAAAGTCTTAAGGTGTCATAGTCACAGAGATTAGCTGCTTTAGATAAAGTCTGTACTTTCAAAATAGAGTGTCTTGCCAGATAGATTTTCATTAGAAGTGATAAAATAATCTCTGAATTTGCATTCTTCCTTCACTCTAAAAACGGCTGGGTTATTTTTTAACCCAAAATGTTGGGTTGAGTATGTTGGGTCATTTTGTTGGGTTATTTTATTTCTTTTTAAACACTTTTGGGTAGTTTCAATTTACCAGGTGTTGGGTTAAACCTGCTGGGTTGCGTCGCTGGGTTGTTTCAGGCCAGCGCTGGGTTATTTAACGCGCCTTGAAGATGTTTAAATCGCTCCCCAACTGTCACTTTGGAAGAACAACGGGGCAAAGCCACGGCTTTCAACTGTTTTAAGGTAAGTTTATTTAATTTTTTCTTTAATAATTATTTTAAATTGGCAGAATTATAACTTTTTTTGCGCAAACAATACTGTTAAACGTCTAACAGTTACAGGCCAACATTATTTACGTTAAATGATGAACTGTTCACCTCAAACGGCCAACCTACGTTACGTGACTCGAATAATCATGTTAAGATATCTGAGACGACATATTAATACAGTTTTTATTAAGTTTCAGACAGTGACGGATGGCTGAAATATGCGAATAACTGTGAAAATAGAGGAAAAAGTAGTTTCTGACACTGGAAAGCGAATTTGACATTTAAGTGAGTCAAATGAGTTCAAAAAGTGAATACGACATTCTGCTCTAATGTAAACGCATGCAGTTGTCCATATCGACATGTAAATCATACAAATTACGTGCAATATAGTCGGACCGCAGGTCTAAGAGAACCGACGATCCAGTTCAAATAAACCGGTTCAGTCTAACAAAGTGATTCCCGGAAAATAATCGACGTCTCAGGGCATTTCAAAGTGCGCGGATGCACAGCGAGTGTGGTAGGCCGCGTTAGTGAGGTGATTTTATGCTTTTGTGGTTTATAAAGTCTTTTTACATACAAGTTATAACTCAAAATGTTGTTTTTTCCTGTCAGAAAAGCACATGGATACATTTGTGAGAGAAAAACTCGTCGAGTGCAGCCTTATTGAGGCGTCTAACGGTAAGTTCATGTTTATTATACATTTTACATAATTGCTTGTCTGTTATAATCAACTAACGTTAACCCTCACGTAACTTAAACGCACATATATTTTTATTTCGTGCTATAGTTAAAGCTGCACTTAGTAACTTTGTGTTAAGAATGTACATTATTTATGAGCGTAAACATCATAAACATACAGATCGTGTTTTTGACTTGTCCTTATCACTTTGGTACACCTATAAGTGTTTATATATGGACTGTTTTAAAGCTGCGGAGTAACCCAGTACCTGCGTGACTTGTCATAGAAATGTCTTTGAGCGCTTTCAGTGTGATCTCCCTTACTGTGCCAGCGACTGTCAGTGTTTGATAAAGCCAGGATATTAACATAAAACTGTGATTTATAATGACTGGAACATCCCATTGATTAGACAGTTTGAAAGCACAACTTTCAGCCAATCACTAGAGCATATTCTGCTTCTGAAGACCAACTCATAGGTGAATTTAACTCATAAACATGATGGACTCAATTTCATGATGAACTTCACACAGTTAATTGAACTGATTCACTGTTATTAAAACCATTTTTTTTTTTTTTTTTTTTTTTTACTTTATTCTAAAGGTTGGAACAAACATGGAATTCCTTAACCGAGCAGAGTCCACAAAACCCCATACAATTGTTGTGGCGATTTAAAAATGCCAGCAGATCTCTCAGGCATTGATCATAATCAATGGACAGGTAAGGATATTCTGGACAATTTTCAAAAGGAATTGCAAATTGTATATTTAATTGCAGTTTTCCACATGTGGACGCATACATTGTGACATAGTCCGAATGCAATTGAAAAGCCTTACACAGAAAGCTGTCAATTTGTGTCAAGCGTGGGACTATACTATGGGGCGTGTTTTTTATTGGGATATATTCTGTAGTTTTTACCCCAAATCTCTCACTGTTTGTACTCTGCTGCACATCAGCAAAACAACATTGCAGTTCTACTCCGATTTACCTATTTGCATCTTACCCTATATTTTATTCCTCAGGTGAAAAGTTTAATGGTGAATATTGACCAATAGTACCATGTGGCTCTAACAGTTAGCAGGCTATAGTAGCTGCATTTGGGGTAAAAATGACAGAATTATTTATTGTGTAAGGTGCAAAGAATATTAGGAGATCCGGGTTGCACTGTCTGTTCTTTAACACGCATCTCTGTTCTTTAACACGCATCTGTCTGTTCTTTAACACGCATCCTTTAGTAGTGCCTTAACCTCCATTGTTCAAAGCATTTCGGCACAATTGTCTTTGAGTGACATCACCTCCCAATACAAACACTCTCCATAGTATGGTCCCACCTCTGGCAAAATTGACAGTTTTCAATGTGAATCATTGGAAATTCAGATGCTAAAGTAATTGCGATTCCATTTGAGTTTTGACAGGTAACGTGCGACACAGTGAAAAAACAGACATGGTAATTACCTCATGTACTTGTTCTTATGTTGCATCTATGCTAACATTAGTCTGTTTCTCTCTTATTCTGAGGTCACCGTAGCCACCAGATCCAGTATGTATCCAGATCAGATGGTGGATCAGCACCTAGAAAGGACCTCTACTGCCCTGAAAGACAGTGGAGACCAGGACAACTAAAGCCCCAGATACAGATCCTCTGTAAAGACTCAGAGGACCACCAGGACAAGACCACAGGAAACAGATGATTCTTCTGCACAATCTGACTTTGCTGCAGCCTGGAATTGAACGACTGGTTTCGTCTGGTCAGAGGAGAACTGGCCCCCCAACTGAGCCTGGTTTCTTCCAAGGTTTTTTCTCCATTCTGTCACCGATGGAGTTTCGGTTCCTTGGTTTTCCTAAGTTGGGGACCATTAAGATCAAGCGATATCATCGACTTGATCGCACAGAGGGACGATACATCACTGAATCAATGATGAACTGACTTTAACTGAAAACTGAGTGTTTACTGTTATCCCTTCACATTATTACACACTATTTTCCTTTTAATATTGTAAAGCTGCTATGATGCAGTATTTGATCAATATGACAGGATTATTACTCATAATACATGGAAAATACAGCTGCAAAGGGACTTTGAAACTGAAACAGTAATTTTTGTTCTGTGTTTTTGAAACAGTGTTTTTATTCAATATTTGCAATTGTGTTTGGATTATGTCACAATGTGTCTTTATCTCATTTCCTTTTGAAAATTGTCCTTCCGTTGACAGGCTCTATAGCAGAGTACACTGCTCTCAGGTGTAGATCTTTGCTTCAGAGCTTAAGTGTTTGACAATAGTACACCCAAAAATGAAAATTGTCATTAATTATTCACCCTGGTCTGAAACCTCTCGAATTTCAATTTGTGTTCTGAAGATGAACGAAGGTCTTACAGGTTTGTAACGACATGAAGTTGAGTAATAAATGACAGAATTTTCATTTTTGGGTGAACTATATGTTGAACTACCCTAAGCAGTGCACATCTACCTACATATGAGTCTTTATATACTTGATATAAATTTAAGGACATCTTTAAATAATTTTACATTTAAATTTAAAGAATGTTAATTGTCAATGTCATTTCACTGTGTATTTAAATAGCTAAACATGTCAAAATGCAATAGTTAAACAGCTAGACAGGTCACTCAGAAATAATTTTCTTATTTATTGCAACTGTAATTCTGTGATTTTTATTTTATTTATTTATTTTGCATTTGCTGGAAACAAAAAAAAAAAGGAAAAATTCCATATTGTTTGTCATTGGTACAAATTTTTGAATGTGAGATGGCATTAAAATTATTTTTTAACAGTCTAAATTACCTGTATTCTTCATTATTTATTAATCCATGATTGCTTTGTTAAGCAAAAGTAAAATTATGAGAATAACCCAGCAAGAATAACCCAGAATCATAAAAATGCAAACCCACAAATGGTAAAACTGACTCTAACTTGGGTTTTCTCAATAACCCAGCATGCTGGGTTAAAATGTGTAAACCAGCATGTTGGGTTACTTTAACCCAGCACGTGTTCTGTCCAATATTTACCCAGCGCTGGGTTGCCAATTGGGTTATTTTTAACCCAGCCATTTTTAGAGTGTTGTTTTTGTCTCTGTCACCAAGTTACCAGACTCTCTCTGGTTGCAGAAAGCATTTGCACGATGCTGTTTCTTGGCTGGATTTTGTTTGTGTGGGTGTGTATTTTAGCAATGCTTTCTCTTATCTGCATATCATGCATCATTTACAGGCTTTCTGAGAGACATTATATGGGGTGTCTTCCATCATTCAGCTTTTATACTATGACTCAGAAGCTGTTATTGTGTCTAAACGGCTTGCTAGTGTCATCTGCAACGTTACTAGCTGTAGAGAGCCCTAGAAGGGTCAGTCTGCGGGTAACTCGTGTCCTGTTTACTCTCATGAAGAGCTCTGCTGGATTTGGTTCTTGGCTGATGTGGAAACCCAGGATTATAGATACTGCATGCCAGTCGTGACCGGACCGTATTTAGAGCTGCTGTTGATACTGAACGTTGGTGTGAGAGGATTTAGCATCATTTTATATGTGCTTGTGTTTGTGATTTATTTTTTGTCACATATACAGGGCAAGATGTTGATACTGATTTCAGAAGAACACCTTTTTTGAAATATGAAATGCTTCAAAAAATTACGTGTGTGTTTAATATGTATTATTGGCTCTTTGATGACTTTTCAGCAAAATTTCAGCTGAACATATAGAATTTTATGAATTATTAATTTATTAATTTGTTTTCACCAGAATAAAATTTGGCGCCATCTGGGGATAGATTTATGCTTCTTCAGTGAGAAATAGTGGTTGTGTTTAATATTTGATTCAGCTCAATTCACACCTTTTTGACTCATTACTAAATCACACAGCCAAAAGATGACATTTTTTACATTAAATTATATGTGTATGTTGTAGTAAACACCCCAAAAATAACTAAATTGAGTCAAAATTGACTCAAAAACATACTTCTATTTGAAATGTTCATTGCTGCATATTGTGCATTCCTGCAGAATTCATCTTGATTCACACACTATTTAGGCATAAACTTGGCAGTAGAAGTACACTATTGTATTCTTAACATAGCTTGTTTTTTGATGATGGTGGGAAAAGCCATCTGTGGAAATTTGTTTCCTCCAGCAGCTGCTCTGAGAACAGTTTTGTTTATTCGTTTTCATTGTTTAATTCAGATTTTGTTAGTCTTTAGACTCTAGATGACAGCATTACGGTCTCTGTGATATCTTTAGGCTTCTCTGTGAGTCAGTGGTCTCATTAGATCAGGCCTGTGACAGGCTCAAAGACATAAACACGCTTTGTTCTCATCACACTTGTGTTTTTGATGTGTGTGTGTGTGTGTGTGTGTGTGATGTCATGGACAAAACAAGCCAGTCATCTGAGAGTGTTTTCATCTGTTTACAAACATTTGTGACTCATGTTTGTTCAAATTAAAATTGCATTCTTAGTTGTTATACCACAATGCATGGCACAGCCCAGTCAAAGAAAATCCTAAAAAATAATAAATCCCAGTAAACATAAAAAAAGGAAAAAATTTATTATTGCAAAAATGTCAGTTGAAAATAATATTTTGCATTTCACAATAAAACTGTTTATTAAATCTAGTACATATTGAGCACCAAACTGGGCACTTGTGTTTTTAACATTTACCAAACATGTTTTTCATGAAAGTGACCAATCTGTCCTTCTAGGTTCACCGAAGTCTGTATTTCTACTGTATTTCACTGTATTTCTATTGAGCGTGAGCCAGAGCGCCAGCTCCCTGACCAAAGCCAAAGCCCTTCGGTCCAAAGCTCTTAGCATAGCACCCTGTAGAAATAAAATATGAGTAGAAATAGAAATAAAAAAATAATGTTATTATAAATATAAATACTGTGAATATTAAATATAACTAATAAAATAAATAATGCTTTTATAAATATAAATTCTAGAAATATAAATAAAGATTAAATAAAGAACATAATTATGAATATCGTTTTAAATATGCTGTTATAGAAATTTAAATAATATGTAAATAATTATAAATATTCAATAAAATAATGTTATTGTAAATATAAATACTAAAAATATAAATGCATGTTCATGTTATTAGAAATATAAATAATTATATATATTAAATGTAAATAATAATGGAGTTATTAGAACTAAAAATTCTATAAATATCAGTACATTAAATAAATAATATTATTATGACTATAAATTTAAATATTTTGTTATTATATAAATATTATTAGAAAATATAAATAATATAAATATGAAATAAAGAATATGATTTAACATTAATATGAATTGTTTATATTTCTGTTTATTTCTGAACAAATCCTCAGTATCTTAATATCGAATAAATACTCCTGTATGCATGATATTTGATACTGACCTTTACAGTAAATCTCTCCATCTTTATCTGCTAGAGTTGTGGACTCCAGACTCTTTCCACACTTTGCGCATCTGAAGCAGCTCTTATGCCAAGACTGAAAGAGGAGAAAAGTAAGGCCCGAAATGTCATAGTTGTCAGTGTTTTTTTTTGTTTTTTTTTGTCATTTCATGCTGGCTGACTGTACATAAAACATCAGACATGTTAGGATTAGTAGAGATTTTGTCAGTTTGCAGCATTATTTGGCTTTCATATGAGGGCGAGTTAGGACATAGAGTTTTTATGTTTACGTTAAGACTACTTTGGCAGCCAAGCCAAAACAATTAAGCCTTTTCTCTAAATTAATTCAAAGTTGTGTTAACCAGTTTGGTTAGGCGTTAAATCCAGGCAAAGTGACTGCATCAAGAAAAAGCAACTCACGTTTCCTCCTCCAACCACCTTCTCTGCCGCATACACGGCGTTTCCACAGCGAGGGCAAACCTCTGAACCGCCGAGCTTCTGAGCAAACTTTGACGGGTTGGGGTTGTTGGTCAGACGATGGGATGTTTGTCTGTGTGAAAGATAGAGAACGGCTACTTTAATGCACACTGGTAAAGACACAATGAAAATGAAAACATGCTACTAACCCGGCCGGTTTGATTCCCAGAGCTTCGCCCGTGTCCATGCTAAGCGTTCCCGCTCCTCCACCAAAGCCGTAGCCTTTTGGCCCGTATTTCTTGCCGTAGCAGGACTTGCAGTAGATCTCGTCCTGATGCACAGCTACTGTTGTGCTGTCCAGGTTCTTTCTGCACACCACTGCAGTTAACACAGACCTACATTCATGATCAAGACACTGTTATTATGCATTTGACAATTTGCATAAATGTCGGTGCCAAAGGGGGCCATTCAGGGGCCTTGCACCCCCAAGTGATTTAGTGTGCTCCCATTTTTCCCCTGAAGTCTGTTCTATATACTCTATTCTCTCTCTCTCTCTCTCTCTCTCTAATATATATAAATTGATGCAAACACTGGTGTCTCTACAAATCTGAGCACAGTTTGAGACTCAGTTGAGATCTCGTCTGAAACTCTAGATTAGTGAATGCAACTGAGTACTTTTTCTCCGGAGAAAGATCTGAAGAAAAAAAAAAAAAAAACGGAGATATTAAAACACAACCCTAAACATATACACTGTCCATACTGTTTGCTAATGTACTATGTAAATGTGTCTGTGAGAGTCATTTACACATAAACATTCATCTGTTCCACAGATCTGCAGTCAGATGCAGAAGATGCACAGCCATAAAAGGCAGACGAATTCACTGGGATGTACAACACCTAATATAGACTCGCTGTTAAACAGGAAAGATTTACTCACTGCTCTGACTTTTATACAAACTCATGCCAGCTTTCTTCTCTGAGGACTTTTCTCATTAGTTCAGAAGCGCAAACTATTATTAATGATCCAACAGTTATTACTTGATTTACTAAAATAATTCAAAATAAATAGACTTATAACTTATATAAATTATAACAAAATATGAATAAAAAATAAAATCAAATAAAACCTTTGTCCTTAGTTCAGAGGCGCAAACTATGAATGATTCATTTGTATATTTCCGGGTAATTATAGTTAAATAAAACCATTAAAAATTGTTAGATGAAAATAAATAAATAATATAAAAAAGGTAAACTTAGTTTAACTTGATGTACTACTATAACTTAAACTTTTTAAACTTTAATAGTATTTCAATAATACAAGAATAACACTGATGCAATTAACAAATCAAACAATTATTATTATTATTATTATTTTTATAAATGAAATCCATGGCATTTGTGGAGATTTGTGCCCGAACCAGAACAAACTCTATAATGAAATAAAAATGTTCTTCGGGTTGGTGTCATGCTATCGCATTCACAGCTGTCAGTTTTGTTCAAAAACATTATACTATATATTTCCATTATATATATATATATAACAGCAGGTCTCAGGTTAGCTGTGTGTGTGTGTGTGTGTGTGTGTGTGTGTGTGTGTGTGTGTGTGACTTACTGCACAGAAAGCAGGACTTGTGGAAGCTTTGTCCTTCACACTGAACCTCCTCTGCGAAATACACCGTCTTCTTACAGCAGCCACACTTGTTTCCTCCTCCCAGCGGCATCCTGACAGCATTAAAAGACATGAAAACATGGAGAAATTACAGCCAGACAGAAACAGACATTAAAACATGCACAGATACTTCACAAATGCGCCTTATTGCATTGTATACGCACAATATTTTTTGTCATTTCTGTTGTGGGTTTTATGTGTTTTAATTTATCAGTTTTCTTCATCACTAAATTCTGACATGATAAAGCATCATTTGTCATTGCCATTGTTTTTAAATAATCCAAATGGCAACATACTGGTTTTTGGAAGTCATGGAAGAATCTGGAAACTTTATTGTAAAGTGTTATATACTCCATATAGACTGTAAGTCTGATATCAAACCAGGATAAAGGGTCAATACACAAGCATTCTGTCTTTCCTACTGTTACATAAACTTTATTTTATGGAGAGTAATAGTTTAAAGCTCTTACCTGCGGTGATAGTTCGTCTGGTAGAAGATCACGGAGAGTCCTGGAGAGTCTGAGTCCTCAAATGAGTCCAGAGAGGATGAGACAGATGAAGAGATGAGGAGAGGGAGGGAAAACAGATGCAGAACGTGACAAAGGAAGAGAGAGAGAGAGAGAGAGAGAGACTATTTTTTAACCTATCCGCCTGTATTTAAATCACTATTTGACAGTTTTCTTTTCTAATGATGTCTGATCTTTTCAGAATTGTAATGCTTTCAGGAAGACATGCAGTGTTGTAGTGACCCATTAAATGTTTGTACAAGTGTTTTAACCTTAAACGGTGTTAGGAACACTTCAGTCCCTCATCCTCCTCTGCTGCTGGATCCCAAAACCCAGATCTCATAAGGAAATGAGAAGCAGAAGATGGTCAGCTAGTTAGTTAGTTAGTTAGCTGGTTAAGAAATAAAGCATCTATTTAAAAGTAGATCGAGCAGATTAAAGCTTTTAAAGAATCATTGTTAGCCAACTATGATCACAAGTTCTGCTAAACTCTACTGGTAACGACAAAACTTGTGACTACACTTGCTGCTTTGTGGAAATGAACTACTGATTAGTTAAGAAATAATATTAGAAATAAAACTAGTTAGTTAGTTAGTTAGTTAGTTAGAAAATAAAGCGGTGTTAGTTAAACCTAGTTACAGTGGTTAGTTTAAGTGAGATTTTAAGAAATCAGATAAGATGGGACATGAAGCAGATTAGAAAGTAATGAAATAAAGTTAGTTAGCTAGTACTTAGTTAGATGGTTAAGAAATGAAGCAGATTAGTTAAGATAAAAGATAAAGGTTTGTTAGTTAGTTGGACATTTGTCTGGATTTGTCATGACAGACGTGGGCAAATCATAATGACAAAGAAGAAGCATGATAGTGTGGTACTATTCATGCAAAATAATCTTACAGTAGCAGTACATTACCATGAAATGCAGATGGTAATCAAACTGTAAAGTATCAATGTTTTACCATGGTACCACATTCCTCTTTATAAATGTGACACTAATTTAACTCCAGTTTCTTATGTGTTGCATGTTCACAGCAGCACACATCTTCTGTCTCTGCCAAGAGATGGTGCTGTTCTTATGACACGGATTCATCCGATCCAATGGCTTCCTTCGATTGTCGATGCAAAGAGGGTGTTGAAAACTGATCCCTAGCCTTGAGAAAGTCTTAAGCTCTGCTTCACTTGTGTGTGTTACACAGAAGCCTTTTATATACCTCTCTCTCCTCCGGACATCTGCATGAGTGTGTGACCAATGCATTAATCCACCATTGGAGAAACAGCAGTCCTGGACAGGAAGGTTTTCATGTAAATCTGAGCACGTGTTCGGGCCTGAAAGAGAGAGAGAAGTTTATATGATGAATGAAGGTGCTGTTATGTTGGCCTGTATAATATTGTTAGTGGCTCTGCATCAGCATCTGTGAGTAAATTATTATTGTATATTCAGTAGTGCATTAATTTCCATTTGTTTAATTAAGCTGCTTGTTTGTAAAGCTGTTAAATCATATGCAATCAGTCATTTAGATTCTGTTTAGCACCAAAATAATTAAGTCAGAAGTTAAATTTAATGTGAACTGATTTTAATTGATGGCTTGTTGAACTGGAATTAATTCACTAAGTAAAGGTACAAATTTTATATGTGGTTTTGTATAGTTTTGTAAGTATGATGGCCATAGTTGAGTGGCTTAAAGGGATAATTCACCAAAAATGATTATTAGGACTTTGATTTTGTTGTCTTCATCACACAAAGCTATTGAATTGCTTTGGAGGACTACAATATAGTTCTTATGTTGTATGGTTATCACACTTTTTTGGTCTTTTCAGAGGACTGGACATCTGCATTTGTGTTTCACAAAAAAGTAGGCTACGCCATTTGGGTTTAGAATGACATAAGGATAAGTAAATTATGACAGAAAGTTCATTTTTGGGTGAGCTGTCCCTTTAAGAGGAAATTGATTTGAGATTTGTTGTATTTATTTGGGTCACTTACATGTCAGTCAGTAATGTTTTGCATGTGTCTTGCACAGCTATGCATGAATATTAGACTCTTTGTCCTTGCCAAGTAACAAATAAAAGTAAATATTAGTCTATGCGCCGACGCAGAGAAGGGCCGGACGAGGGCGCGCTCGCGCTTATGAACGGACTTCATGTATTTGTAGCGCGAGCTGCGCGACACACCCTTTTTATTGCTCTTGGTTATATTGACTTAAATCATACGTTCATCATAGCATTATCATTTTTGCTTAAGTATATCACTCTAGATTATGTTTTTCTCCGTGTACATGTGCCTTAACGATTTCTTTATCCCTCACCACAAAACAAACAAAGCACGCGCCGAGACCTCATATTTTCTCTGGTGCTGTTGATTTTGTTTTTTAATTATGACTGCGGTCTTAAAGGAATAATCCGAGTTAAAGTGCATTAGCTGAGTAAATGCAACCCATCTGATGTGAAACAGGTCAGTGTGTGATGTAGATGGAGCATCACTCCGTCATGCTCAGATTAGATTCAGGAAAGCATGATCATAAACGAGCAATGCGGCTCAAACTCGAGCCTGTCTGCAGAGAAACATATAAACCAGCTCACACTGATGGATGACACTTTATTCATTGCCTTCATCATCATCATCATCATTTTAATAGTAATAATGATAATAAAATTAATATCAAGGCATAATTATAAGCTACAAAATCATTAATGGGATAAAAAGTCTAAATGACAAGACTCCAAGACTAGTCATAATTATGAGATAAAATAGAAATTGACAATTTAATAATTATTATTAGATAAAAAGTTGAAATTATGACATATTATGTCTTAATGTCAAATTAATGTCAAAATTGTCAAAAGTCATAATTGTGAGATAAAAAGCTAAGATAAGAAATGATACTAAGTTAATTATGAGTCAGTTACATTGAAACAAAGTAAAACATCTAGATATTAGGTTATTATTATTATTATTATTATTAAATAAAATGTCAAAATAATAATTATGACAAAAAGTCATAGTTTTTAAAATTGAAAACTATTATGAACAATGTGGATGTTTTGTGTAATAATTTTTAAGATAATTCTGATTTACCAAAGCATTTTTGTACGTGGTGGAAATGCGCTTAATATCTAGTCTCTCATAATATCTAGTTACTCCTTGGTGTGTTTTCTTCTGAAATAAATAGCTTACACCAGTTTGCTCTAGCTTTAGTTCCAAGCTGGTTTAAACTGGTTTTATGCACAACAGCTTTACTAGTGCAGTCATAATGGACAACCAGCCCAATGCAACATACCAAGACTACCCCACAAACCATTATGTGATGGTTGAACTAGTAAACTGGCTAAAACAGGTCATCTATGTTTGTTTTCAGGGATCCCAATGCTAAACTAAATCCACACTAACAAGCATTAGATGGATCATGTTTATGTGGCTGGCTGCACTTCGGGTTTTGACTGTGAGCTGGATTTGCACGGGGCAGAAATCCCATGATATTAACATGTCATCCTTTTTTTGCTTGTAATTTGGTGTTTTAAAAGCCACAGGCAATATTAGGGTGACATCAGCACACTGGTATGTTGTGGTGTCGTACAGTTATTGAGCATCTAGATGTTGCTAACAGTTCAACCCTTTAATAAAAAGGTCTAACCTTTTTTAAAAAGACAAGATTTTAATGGTACTTCATTATTTATTCATTTATTTATTTATTTTCATCTTTTTAGGCAAGACAAGATTTTTAATCTTATATTCATATTAATGCACATTATATTATCATTTTGTTTCAGCTTTTTTCAGTTACTGAAAGTTATTTATAATCAAATTACACTTCACAGTTGCACAGAAGTGTGCTTTAGATGTCTTTACACATGCTGTTCAATGCTGCTCAGCTTAATCCTGCATAAACGTATTTATTTAGTCTGGCTGTTGTGTGGCATTGTGACTTTTCACAGAACTTTGAGCAGGAACAGAGCAGCCTTAACTCGACTGTGTAAAGCCACCTTTTATTTGGCACATTGCATTCTGGGATTGCAAGAAAGGGTGAATGCATGGCCACCTTAGCATTTGGCATCTTGAATCATCATAGCACATTGTGCTGCCTTGTTTTTGTACCAGCCTTCAGTTTTTCTGTGATGCTTTAAATGCTGTTCAGGTAGGCAGTATACTTGGATTTGGAACAGAACTAAATAGACTTCCATTGTGCATGACCTCAGGGAGCAGCGTAATAAAATACTAGTCTATATATTCTATATATTCCATTAAACAAGACAGCTGTTTAAATGTGTAGTAAGGTCATAAGGGCTATATCATCTTCGATGTGAAGTAGGAATTGTATTTCGATTTACAGAGCCCCTCAGGAAATGTCCTTTACAAATGAACACATGATGTTTAATGACATTTTGATATTTTAAGGCCAGTAATTACATTCCCTTTTGCAATATAATATTATTCCAGAAAATAATGTGGAAATCCCTTACAAATACAGTGTTACACCAATCTCAACATTCATTTTCCACTAATGAAAGGTGTTTTTCGGTAGCTGAGGGAATTTGGTGTCGTTGGCCATTTATTTATTATTTTTCTGTTGGTTTTATCTAATGAAATCAAGCCATTAAAGTCTCTGGACTCTGTTGGTTTCAGGACGCTGGTAAAGCTTTTCAAGTCTTCCACAATGTTGGTTTTTAAACCCTGAGCCCGTCCCTAGCTGTCAGATGAATCATGGAGAGGAAAAGTTGAGTCGTGGATAATAGTATGAGCTTATCTCTCATTAAGCATTTCATAAACTTCTAGGCTGCTCTGAAAGGTCGTGTAGTTTATAGGCTTTAATAACCAATGTAACTTTACATTTTCTGTCTTAAGTATCTCTTTAGTAGTATTGAACATTTTCAGTACTAAACTAAATTTGTACAAAACTCACTGCCATAATGATAGGATGATCTCAGTGAAGACACAAACAATAATAAAACAAAACAACAAAAAAAACTTTAACTGGTCATCGAGGCTATAGTTATTGATCTTAAAAGGCCTTGACATACGCTCTCAAAAAAATAAAAAAATAAAAACTGCACTTTTCACTGCAGTTCACAAACCGCATATGAGGCTCCTCTATTATTTTCATCCTTTATAATATGATTTTAATCTTACAGGTCTGTAAAGCTACGAGTCTTGATCTTGTGGTCTCGGTCTTGTGTCTTGAGACCACATGAACGTGGCTTTCATCTGAGTTTCAAGCCATCAACTGAGACCCAGACCACAGTCTGTCTCCAGTGTCCTAAAGGTGATTATAACCTCAACCACTAGTTGGCGCAGTATCTTTACCATTGTGCTTTGTGTTTGAGATGAACTTTTCAGGCCTTTACACTGAACATTCTGGTTCTTGCTTTGGATCTGGTTTCATGTAGTTTTAGGAATTCTTCTTAAATATTGATTAAGAGGAATATTATTTGTATGCAGTGTGGACTGTTGGTTCAGATGGCTCACATGAAGATGAACCTTGAGAATCTGAGCTTTAATGACGTCATCAGAGTGGAGAGTATTTTCTTTTTTTTTCTTTAGGTCTAATCGATATTTGTGTCTCTGTTTGTCTGCAGTCAGTAGATCATATAATGTCTCCTGTACATTTAAGCTAATATTACACATTAAGTTTTGATGTAAAATTGGCCTATTAAACTACATCTATTAAAAGACTTTCCCTCATTGACATTCAGTGCAGCTCATTCTGCTGCTGAAATCAGTCTAATATCCTGCTGTAATGTCTTGTCCAGAGAAGATGTATGTATATATATGTGTGTTTGTGTGTGAAAAAGACCAGTTAAAAGTATATATTATTAATTATAAGCAACATTTTGCTGCCTTTTATTATTACAATACACCTTTTTGGTAATTTTTATGATCTTGATTTTTATTTGTATTTTTATTATACAGTTTTATTATATATATATTGATAATATTGACTGCCGTTGTAGACAATGTAGACAGTGATAGGGTTTGGAGCAGAGACAGATGGGACAGTGTGCAGGGGAATGGACCATTAAGATCAAGTGTGTAAATCGTGTTAGTTGTATGACAGATGAGGGTGTGGGCCGGAGTCGATTGGATTAGGAGTGACTAGCTGTAACTGCCTGAGGATCATCAGAGCCCGGTCTTTCATGTTGGATCCCTTTAACCCACCAGCACAGAGTATTACAGCTATTGATGATCTCACACTATCGTGCTGTTTTCCTGATCTCATAGAAATCTCAGATCAGTGTTTTTTTCCTCACATGAGGTTGTTTTCCTTTGATAATTGTATGCATCAACTATAGTAATTCATATTTCAAAGAGATTAAATATAATTACTTAATTATAGTTTTCCTGTTTTATTCCAGGCTGGCTGTTAGTAATAGTGTCTGTCTGTGCTTAAAGCAAAAGATGACAGATTTAGTTTGATTTCATGAAAATAGTACCAGCTTGTTGAATATGGATTTAAAATGAGAACATTTCATATTTTGTGGTCTAAGATTTTATATTTTTTATTCGTTTGTCCTTTGAAACTTCACTTATTTGATTGAAAATAATCCACATTAATATGGTGAACTATTATACTGTTTTCTATGTGAGTATATTGTAAAATATAATTGTTTGGTGTGATCAAAGACTTCGTCCAGTCTTCAGTGTCAAATGATCTTCAGAAATCATTCTAATGTGCAGATTTGCTGCTCAAGAAACATTTCTGATTATTATCAATGTTCGAAACAATTATGCTGCTTCATATTTTTGTGGAAACGGATTCTTACAAATATAGAATGTTGAAAAGAACATCAGTTGCTTGAAATATAAATCTTTTGAAACATTACAGATATCCTTGCTGTCATTGCAGATTATTTTAATGCATCTTTGTTGAATGAAAATATGCATTTAATTTAAATAATTTATTTCTTTTTGATACTTTTCCCCTATATGTATATATAAGACCCTGTTGTTGTGTTCTCTGCTGCCTGACTGCAGGCTGTTGGATAAACTTGATCTGAAGCATCTTCTGGCTGGTTTGACCCAGACTGTCCTGCTCTCTCTCCCTCCCTGACAGACTCAATCTGACATAGTGCATTGGTCGTGTAGAAGTGGCAAAAAAATAAATAAATTATTGAATCTGGGTCTTGGGTCTAAATTTAACAAACAAAACCAGGTCTGTTATATAAAGTCGAGACCAGTCACATAAGGACATTGACTGCTGCAGTATGAATATTCTGTGCTCAAGATCCAAAATCCCTCATCCACACTGATGAGGACCAAGCGTTTATGCATTTCACAACTAGAGATTTTAAGAATAAAATGTGGTCTGTTTCTGCACATGCAAAATTGAGTTTTTTGCCATCTGTTGCAATGCATCTGCTGAGGTGTTCTGGGTAGCTACTAGGACGTCTCTAAGTGGTTGCTACAGTATTATGCAAAATGACAATGCAAATGAATGGTAATTTGGTGTAATTTAATGTTGAATGCATGCTTGTCAGAGGGCACGTCCTCTAGAGACTGATGTTGGCATGATGTCATGATGACAAACATAAACATGAGGGTGTGTGTCTGGGTTTGAGGAAACACTGTGTCGGTGTGTCTCTCGCTGAGGGGAGAGAGAGCAAATGTCTCCGGCTCTATCTCTGTCCTCCTCATTGGCTTGAAACGGGTCCTCACGGCTGTCCTGCATGTCCAGATGTCTTTAGTCTCCGCCTTCCCTTGAGAGTCTGCAGACAGCAGTAAAGGTTATCACAGGGATGCTGTCGGAATTCACTGCAACTCTTTAAAAAGAGGTGAGATTTAATGGCTTATATTCAAAAGTCTGAATGGTTTAGGCTTTTATAGTTTTTGCGTTGAGTATTTTAGGAGAGATGTGTTTGTCTCTCAGTCGGTGTGTGTGTGGTAGACAGTGAATTCAATCAGCAGCTGCTCAGTAGTTGTTTTCTGGGCCACTTATCTAAAATCCTCTTCCTCTGAGCTCTGGACTGCTGTGTCATGATTACTTCAGTCTGGATGAGGCACCTGGCTCGGCGTTTGTACTGATCGATTGTGAAACTGAAGTAATGCTGTCATATGCACAAGTTTATTGTGATGTGATTTGCTCAATGTGTTTGTCAGGTGCTTTTTACACTTTTTTTGTGCTGTTGCATTAGGTTTATGTGTTGCTTATAAGGGAGAACAGGGCTAGTTGTGACAGTGTTTTGCTTATTTCCTAGAAAATATTTATTTTTGAATGATTATATCCATATAGGCATATAACTGGAAGCATACAATGATTTTTTTTAAAGATCGTTATTTTGTGTATTTGGTGTAACAAAATATGTTGACATGCTTTATGTTCAAAAAACACATTATTTTTCAAATACTGTACATTATTGTAAGTCCTCTATGCCCCTCCTCTCTCAAACTGTTGTTTTCTACAAAGTCCCTCCTTTGGACAAGTGTAGTCTGCTCTGATTGGCCAACTGACCCAGTGCATTGTGATTGGCTGAACACCGCAAACACTCGTCAGAAATGTAACGCCCTTTTCCATAATCACGAGGAATTAATCTTTCTAAATAAATGTAAAGACAGTTAATAATGTCCTTAGTTTTACCATCAAATCAAGCCCCAGAGGGGAACAGAGTCATGTGACAGACACGGTGATGAAGCTCGTATGTGTTTGCAGAACACAAGCCAACGGACGGTTAAGACAGCTGACTCCCCTGTGTGACCCCCTCTCTCTCTCTCTCTCTCTGTCTCTCTCTCTCTCTTTCTCTCTCTCGCTCTCTCTCTCTCTCTTTCTCTCTCTCGCTCTCTCTCTCTCTCTCACACACACACACACGCAACCACAAACCTCCACATTTGAACATTAAATAGCAAATAATTAAACTAATAACAAAACATCCTTACAGTAGCTGATTCAGAAGCGCCAGATTGTCGTAGCAAAGCCAGAATGACCTCCTCTCCTAGGTTCATGAAACAGTCATCCATTAAATGTGTTGCTGTTCTGTTTTCCTAAATGCATCTACTTTCAGAAAACCAAATAAAGTGCTTTGATTTCACCTACATACACACAGCTTCTCCCCTGACATCGTTACTGAAACCACACCTTCTTTCTTTGTGACATAGACATGTGGGGGCGTGTTTGTATGAGCTGTTTTAGTCTTAACTTTGATAAAGAATATCTCTTTGGATTTGAGACTTTAGTCTTTGCAACTTAACAGATCTTCTTTATGCACCAAGAGCTTGTGACACTCCAAAGAGAAAGGACATTTTTTTTATAGCAACATATAACCCCTTTAATATAGTGGGGCATGTTGTCACACTATATGGGGTAAGTTGTCACAGTGGGAGCCTGCTTTTTAAATATTTTCTGAAGAAAAATAAATCTATTTTACACAGCATATGTATTTAATCTGTAGAAATTGTGAATTATGTTTAACCTTTATCATCTTTATAATATACTTCCACTACAGCTGCATGTGTGGGTTTTATTGTGAATAAGAGTTTATAGTATTAACTCTGTGAATTAATGAATATAATAGGACATTTTGCTTTATAGTGACTGAGTTACATAGCCCTTCCACCTATGACAACTAATCCCTTACATGTAAGAAACATTTTAGGTTATTTTGAGTTGCTGTCTTTTGTCATAGACCTTACAGCCAAGATGCTCCATGGTGCTATGATGGCTTGGTCATATTTCCAAATTTGCCACTTATTAGTGCAGATAATGAGCACTAATATGATGTGACATCTCTGTCAGGTCACCAAAGCCCTGAGGGTCTCATTATCAATATCTCTTTTATTAGTCCTCACAGAGCAGCTGTTGATCTGGAATCAGGGCTTAGTGACCTACACAAATCTGCAGAGGTTAAATCCAGAATCGGGTGTTAATAATATATGACCATTGTTATAGATTTATGTGGCCATGTGCGATCGCTACAGTCATGTGACTCAGTGGTTATGGCACAGGATAAATCAAAACACTTAATTTGAGCAGAAGTGGACTACAGTGAGACTCTACAGGCACAACAGAGGTCCTATTATTGGGAGGAAGGGATCCGTTTTGGTGCCAGTCACTGGAGGAGCTTGAGAGATGGCAGACAGGGCTGGCAATGCATGCTGGGAGTGCCAAGTGGTGCCAGTCTGTCAGCAGACCTCTGATCAAACCCCTCCAGAGAAGAGCAGCCGGTCCGGCCAAAGTGACTGCAGTGTGTCACTGAGTCCTAATTATTATCAGCTATGCAAATGAGCTACAAAGAGAGGAAAAATTAATTAAATGCTATTTCTGTCTGTCTGTCTGGATTCATTTGTATTTCCTAACAGCCTGTTTTTATATTTATTATTTATACTTGCACACCCACTGATTATTTTATTAAATATATATTATATTATTAACAGTGTTTGGAATAACGGCGTTTAAAAGAACGGCGTTAGGTAACGACGTTATTTTTTCAGTAACGCGGTAATCTAACTAATTACTTTTCCCATCGTTACAACGCTGTTAACGTTACTGAACGTTAAATGCGGTGCGCTACTATTGATTGATTTAATAAACTGCAATCCGAACGCACCCCTGGCTCACACAGCAAGTGAGCAGGTGGGTTAATGACGAGATAAGCGGTTGTGATTGGTTAAGGCAGAGTCATGTGTTTCATGGTAGCCAATCAGAGCCAGTGTTTTTACACACATGCCGGCACACGTGGCATCGCCAGCGGCGCCAAACACACACGCAACAGCTACACAGAGATTCACAGCAGAGATGGCGAGTCAGGAGCAATCCGATGAAAAGTTGGCATTTTCAAGGTGAAGCTATAAGCACTACTTCAAATTCATTGTGGTCAAAGGCAAGAACGTGCATGTAATGTATTCATGCAATGTGTGACACACGCATCTACAAAGCTAGTGGGCAAAAACACTTTTCTTACAAAGATAATACTTGAAGTGCAGGATAAAACTCTTGCTGTCTGTTGACATGCAATAAATATTGAAAGTCTGTTCTACTCATTTCAACTGACTTGTGAAAAAAATGCAAAAAAAAAAAAAAAAAGTACAAATTCTCTGACATGTAGCAACTTTCCTTTTCTTTTTTTCTTTTTTTACAGTAACGCAAATAGTTACTTTCCCTGGTAACGAGTTATTTTTTTTATAGAGTAATTCAGTTACTAACTCAGTTACTTTTTGGAACAAGTAGTGAGTAACTATAACTAATTACTTTTTTAAAGTAACGTTCCCGACACTGATTATTAATTCGTTTCTTTCTCTTCTCTTGTACTTTATGAGTAAACCATCCTTAAGATGCCGATCATGCTGTCAAGCATACTTTCCTTATGTTTAGTCATGATGTTTCGATAAATATGAGTAAATAAAGTCATAGTCAGTTTTTAGACAAAAGTCTTATCTTAACATCTTATCATGTTCTCTTGAAGTCTTTTCCCTGAGCTCCATCTCGTGATCTTCCTGGACCACGAGCGGTGGTGTGAACCTGAAGACGATGTCTCAGAGCGGCTCTGGTATTCCTCTGCCGCGGAGCATGACCAGCCATTCCAAGCAGGACACCAAGAGCTTGAGCGGCACTTTACTGGGTCCTGCTGCCCAAAACCAGCTGGCTGTGCCAACCTCCTCGCTTTCTTCCTCCACCTCATCCATATCTTCTCTATCAGCCTCAAAGGAGTTACTCAAAAGGACCGGATCAAGAACTCAGTCTTCACAGAGAGCTCAAGGGATTTCTGGTGGCACATACAGACCGTCGTTTGCTCCCCGTTCGGCCCACAGCAGCCCACATGTGCCCAGACGAGAGATGATCCAATTCAAAAACAACCTTCGGAGGGGCTCGTTGCCCCAGGATGGATTCAGAGACGTGGAGAGACACTCCAACAAGAACTGGAGATCTGGCCATCATCACTTCAGGAGTCTAGACAATGAGGTTGTTCAATCTTCTCGAGAGCAACAGATGGGTCAAGCCCTTCACAAACCAACTAATGGGAACGTCATTTGGGAAACGTCAACTGGTGTTCAAAGGGACTTTCAGAAGCAGCGGATGAAAATGCTGGCTCATAGTGACAGTTACAGAGGAACAATTGCATTTAAATCCCAGGTGAACTTCTCAAATACTTGTCCTGCAGGAAGAGAGTCTCCACGCATGGCGGCAGTGGCACCTTTCAGATTCAGGTGAGATTTCAGATTTGTAAAAAATTGGTTGTATTAGACATATTTTGACTATATAAAAATGTGCATGCTCAATTTTTAAGTTTTTTACATTTAAATGACTGGCTGTCATCTGATGCATGCTTTATATTTATAATTATAAACAAGTATTAGCTTACTGTATTGGTCAGAATTATAATATTGGTGCATCAAAGTCCAATTTATAGTCCAATTAATATGTATTTACATAAAAAAAAAAACACTGTTAAATGTAAAGTTAAGTAATTTTTATACTACGTTGTGATGCATAAACTTACTTCTTGCATAAAATTATTTATATTATATAATTTATTATAAAATTAATAATTCTTTATAATATATATTTTGGTGTTTTATTATTTAGACAAATAGTATTGAAAATAGTATAGAATCTTTTACAGTCTTATTTTTATAGGCTCATATTTATAATTATAAATAATCGTTATCTTACTTGCATAGGCCAGATTTTTATTAGTGCATCAAAGTAAAAAAACAAAAAAATGTTATGTTAACATTTCAATATTATAAAAAAAGAAATGTAAAATAATTTGACCAATAATATTGCCTTATACAATATGTGTGTAATTCTGTGTACATATAATATATTCTAAAATTAATTTAGGTATAATTTTGTAGCTCTATACTGTATGATCAGCTATTGTCTCATTTTAAGAATTTAAGAATTAATTCTAAACACACATGATTTCTTTCTTGTTAATGTTTTGTCTGTCGTTCTGTCTCAGGATGCAGGATGGAGAGAACACTGAAGCTTCTCTTGAGGATCTGAGTGATTGTTCCTCAGACTCTATGGAAATGTGTTGTGAGGATTTAGGTGAGTCTCTCTCTCCTAAAAAATACTCCCAATATTCATGACTGCAGGGAATGGCCTTTCAGCTTTCTGGAATGACATTGGCCTTTCTCATACAGGACTGTAGAGAGTAGTGGGAATATGTCTGAGAGACTGTGGTTAGTATCTGATATCTTTTGTGTGAGTGATGCTATGATTCAGATCGATCAAACTATAAGCAGATGCTGGTGTGTTCAGTTACCATTGGTGTCCATGTGAGGAGATTCATGTCGTTGCTGATGTGTGTTTCTGCCATCTGAAGCTTTTCACTCAGACCACATGTAGAGCTTAAATATTAGTAAAACACTGTCAGCCCATGTTGCCAGACATGCAAATGAACCGAGACCAATCCACTGATTTAGGAATGTATTCAGTACTTTGAGTAGTGCAATGGTGTTTGTGTAGAAGACTGTTTTCAAGAAATATCTTTAAGATGTTACATGCCTTGATAATGTGTGGAAAGGTTTGCATTTGTAAAATGAGCTGTTGTGACAGTTGTGTATCCATCCATAGTTAACAATGGTTTTTAGTTGTTTTTAGGCATATGCATTATTTTCATGAAACTGTAGCGTGTGCATGTCATAGTAAATGTCTAATATAACATCTGCTATTTTAATAATATAATTTAAAAAGATCAGAGCTCCTTTGGGAATCTCATATTTCACTCACAAAAAAAAGGATATGTATATATATATTTTTTTATTTAGTTTCTAGTTTTAGTTTTTGCATCAAGACAATGGCATGTTTTTTTTGCTTTCTGAGATAAAAAAAACAACAAAAAAAACTATTTTTAATTCCTGTAACCTATAAACTATTTATACTTAATATGCTATATAAACTATATACACATAGTTATATATATATATATATATATATATATATATATATATATATATATATATATATATATATATATATATATATATATATATATATATATATATATATATAGTTTGTAGAAGAAAGTGTTAAAGCATGCACATTGTTATTCCAGATATTTTCAGATATGAGAATAATGTGCAACGCTGCGATTTTACAGACTGTGTTCACAAGTTTCACATTAATATCCATCATATGTGCACCAGAGACAAATACTTTTATGACTTGTGAGCATAAGGTTTAAATTGTGTCAGTCAGTAATTCTTCATAGGGGTGTGATTTTAATGTAGGAATGATGGCATGTGAACAAACAAACAAACAGATAGACAAGCACAGCCATATGTTGCCACATCCACACACAAACGCTGAATGAAACCCGGGCTTTTCCCATCTGAGTAATACATCAGTGTGGTGTAATGGCAGCAGCTGACCGGCTACAGATGCCAGCAACCCATGGGATGTTCTCATGTCTGCAAACATCTGCGCTGCTGGCCAACCACAGCCTCCGGATGGGATCCAGATGTTTGGAGAACCTTTGGCTTTCTCTAGAGAGAGGGCGGGTGGTAGTCACATCAGGACGTGTGTTTCATTCTTCATGAAGAGAAAACGCTAAAGTGTCAGAATCCAGCGCTGATATGTGGAAGTGTCAGATCATACAGTAATATATTATGGGTTATAATGTAAGTATATTTCTCATAGGGAATAAAAGAACAGGTCTTTTTAATACCTTTTCTGACAGCTGCAAAGTTGATTAGAGACTTTTCAGATCAATTTCTAATTGATTAGTATTGAGTTTAATTAAGAGTTTTGAGATATCTGTAATATATCAAATGCTTTGTTTAGACAATATATTAAATTTATAATTTCAATTAAAAATATATATTATTTTATATATATTTATATATTTATTATATATTTTTACAGCTGTTGCTCCTTGAGATTTAAGATTAACTTGACAGACTACTTTTCACTTTTTAAAATGACTTATTTTAGAAATAAGGTTAATTTTATTTTTGTTTTATATCAGTTGTGTCTTTTATACATCAGTGAGTTAAATGGAGATTTTTGAGATGTAATACTCTATTGTTTCTCTTAGGCTTTGAGATTGAATTGATATCCTTTTAGTATCTCCCTTGTAAAATATACTTTAATATCAGATCTTTTTAGTATCTCACTTTTTTTTTTTTTTTACAATAATTTGAATATTTTATTAATTTTTCTTTGACATTGAGATTAAATAAATACTTTTTTGATCTTTCCATTTATTTATTTTTATATGTTTATATCAGTTGTTTAAAAATATAGGTCTTAATGTAGATAGATAGATAGATAGATAGATAGATAGATAGATAGATAGATAGATAGATAGATAGATAGATTGATAGATTTTTTTTCTTTTTGTTTCTTTTTTATCTTTTTGTTTCTTTTTAACCTAATAGAAAACAAATAAATATTTTTCAGGTCTTTTTAATTGCCCTTTTTTTTACACATTAACATATATTTTATATATATGTTTGGATGATTTGTAATCATTCTCACACACAATAGAGATTAAACGAATGCGAAACTAATTTTAAAAGATAAATATCTTAATTTATTTTATAATAAATTGAGAGCAAATGGAGACTTTTAATCTGCTTCATAAAACAATCAACAATGTCTCAAACTGTGCCTCAATATGGCAAGAATCCAAAGTCAGCAAATTAAACGTCAGAAATCTCAGAACAAACTCAAACATTTGTTCTAGATTTAGTTGACCTGCTTTTTATTGATCGAACTAAAATGAAGGACTGTTTAATCGTTTTGCGATAGCAGTTCAGCCCACGGGAAGTATGTTCTTCTTTTAATGATGTCAATGGAAAAATCCCCCACAGAACGACACGGTCACTTGTGACGACTTCAAACAAAAGACCTCATTCTTCTCAGGCCTCTTTCCCTCATCAGTAACATCAGAATTACCCCACATGCCCCGGGACTAGCATGTGTCTGGCCGAGTGTTCGGACCCCCTGCAGGAGCGTGCTGAGATTTTGATTAAGTCATTGTACCAAACCGGTCAGTTGCATCAGGCTGGTTACGGTTGATTTGTTTAAGTCACTGCCAGGCTCCTCTCAGGCTAACAAGGCTCATTTGTGAAGCGGTAAAGACAAACAGAAAGTGGATTTGTGGCGTGCTGTTACCTTATTTACGGTGAAGATGTGCTCCGTGGAGAGACACAGCCGGCTTAATGCATGTTGTGATGTAGGAAGCGGTGTTGCTATGGTGACGCCTTTCCAGCGAAGCATTGCAGTGAACTCCTTAGAGAGATGTGTATGGAATATCATGAGTGATGATGCTAGGGACCCTCTAAAAACAACACAGCGGTTTATGAAGTGTAAATGGATAGGTTGAGGAGATTGAAGGAGGTGTGACGGAAAACATCTGGACTCGATTGATTTATTAAAGAAAATTTATTGCAAAACAATCCTATTCTTAATTTATTGTTTGTTTTACACATACCTAGATACATTTGCAACAAGTTTAATTTACTGGAGAAGCTAGATCTATATTAATAAGAGATGCATGTTTTCGGAGAATATACAGCATTGTGACTCTTGCTCCATTGACTCATTTAAGGTTACACTTTGAAGGTAAATCTTACTAAATGTATTTATTAATGTATAATATCTGACTGTCATCTTATAGGTTTGCAGGTGTTGCTAAATTTTGACCTTGAGATTTGGTTTGAGGGGTTGAGATATATCTGGGTCATTTGCAGATCCTGTTGTTAATCTATATCTTGTTTTGTTTTTCGGTAAAACATCCTTAAAACAAATTTTACTTGTGATGACAGTATATTGCATCATTGTATTATAGTACTAAAATGTACATTATAAATAGATGGATGATAAATTTGAAGACATGTTAGACGTACACATTTTTCTTGTTCTATTTTGCTATGTCTTTGCAATTTTTGTTTTAGATTATATGCAGAACTATAGAGCTAATGTATGCATTATTATATTATTCCACTAAAGGCAGTTTATTTAGATAGATGGATTAATTAATTAACACTATCTATTTATTTAGATGAATTTATTTAGTCAATATAACTGTGATTTCAATGAGTATTCAGCATTGGATCATGGAAGGGGGAGGGGCAAAACAATGGGGATGGAGGAATAGTGTGTGTGAAAATACTCACTACAATGTACTGGATTCAGTTTACGTTCTAGTGTTGCAGTTTGTCAGCTCTCCCTATCAGCTTACACTTTCTGCTGAGGCAGAGAGAGACGCACCGGAAAATGCAACCGATTGGAGAGAGAGAGAGAGAGAGAGAAAGGGGGGAGGGACTGTTGTTGCGTGCAGCACTGCTGTCATTTGGCTGCTGCACGGCTCAGCGGCAAGACTGTCTGGGGAAGAGAGGAGAGAAAACGAGTGAGTGAGAGAAAGAGGAGAGAGAAAAGGAGAACCAGGGCAGCAGCTGCTGCAGCCTGACAAGAAGGAACAGGGAAAATAAATGGCACACGAATTAGCATTTTCTTCCCTGCAAGAGAGCAAGAGTTGCACATTCGTCGTCTCCTCCATGCTTTTGCTCTTCCCTCATCCGGCCCTAATGGCTCTCCGGTAGAGGAAGACGCTTGGGGGTTGAATAAAAGTCAGGCAGAGCAAGGAGACGTCTAGGGAAGATCCAAGCATGGCTGCCAAGAGGGGCAAGTCCAGCGTGCCACAAAGTGTGCCACGGAGCGAGCTGAAGGTGTACCGCGTGGGCAGCACAGAGGGACGCATCCCAGTGCCATCCAGCCTTCGGAAACAGAGGTCCCTGACCAACCTGGCCGTGCTGACGGATGCCGAGAAGAAGATGCAACTCTATGAGCCCAAATGGTGCGACGATATGAGCAAAGCTGCCTCAGGACACCTGAAGATGGGCAAGCCCAAACCAGCGGCCGGCGGAGGGGCGGGTGGTTCACAACTTTCTCGCAACTTGTCCAAATCAGACCACTCCCTCTTCCAGGGCAAGCCCAAGACATTCACCCCGCTTGCAGCACCTGGTGCTTTGGGAAAAGGCCAAAGTCGGATCCCTCGAGGCCCTTACGTGGAAGTAAAACCCTTGAGCAAGACGTCCGACGACTGCAAGTCCGACGACGATATCCTGTCCAGCAAAGCCAAAGCGAGTGGGAAGAAGCCAGTAGCTGGCAGCTCCGGAGACCCGGAGGCTAAAGGTCAAGGTGAGGAAGGTGGTGATAAACCCTTCCTCAAGGTGGACCCGGAGCTGGTGGTCACTGTTCTCGGTGACCTGGAGCAGTTGCTCTTCAGTCAGATGCTCGGTGAGTACGGTTTTCCGCTTTCACGCCCACTTACTAGCAGCTGCCATTGGTGTCAAGGCTGCTGAATAGCAAGAACTGACTGGAAAATCTCCAACGAGGGCATGCTGTCGTGATTCTAAAGGTGGTCTTGGACAGCTGGACAATGCAGGGCTTTGTTCTGGATAGCACGTGCATTGTGCATCCGCCGCCTCTCGCACTTGTGGGGTGGAAATTGCACTCATAGATTATTCCCCTTGGCATATATCCAATGATTGAATGACAAAATGCTTGGGGGCGATGCTCTGCACACTGTCTGGTGCCGTCTGGTGCCTGGTGTTGCCGCTCTGCTCTCATATGTAATGAGGTAATGGCTGCTATCAGGGATGCGGGTAGAATGAGAAAAGGAAGAGACCGTGGAATACAAAGAGGGGGCATAATGAATTCAGTTTGTACAGTAGTTTGTCTTCACCCACGCTTGACTATGGCTTGATCTGTAGACACTGATAAATGCTGTTGTTGAACACGTGAATGAAAGCATGCATGCATGATCACCTCTCACACTGGAGTTCTCTTTGTAGGGATGTGGGATAAAATTCAACTAAGCTTCCTTAGGGATAATTTGCTGTTGCATACTGTAGAATTTGATTATATTTTATTTGACTACTTGAGGATGGATAATGTATAGGTTTTGTTATGGTTTGTGAATGTCAAATGAGACAATGTCAATTGCATTAATCAGGAAGTATGTTTGTTGCATTTAAAACAAATATCCAATTTTGTTTGTGCCATCTTCTCATACAAAGCATGCCCTGAATTTGTGCATTAGTTCTCAAATGAATGACCTCTATTTCAACCGTGTCCAGACCTACTATATTTAAACAACCAATCTGGGCTGAATTCTTGCAATTTTTTTTGTGTGGAATCCTAGATTCTTCTTCTCCTCTCACTGCAATGCACAGTATTATTCAGTGGTGGGATTAAAAGATAATGAGAGTAAACAAATGACCTGGATTAAACGCCTTATTAAAATGCTCTCTGTAGCTCTTGGTCAAGAATCCATTTAGGATTCTGATCGGAATTATAATTTGGAAACAATCCTGAAGGATCATAATGGGAATATAAAGTTACAACCAAACATAAAAAAAATATTTTTTTGGAATTTCTCTTGGAATATTTCTATCAGCATTGTATTCCCATTAGGATGCTTTAGGAAATTGTATTAATTAATTTTTTTATTAAATTATTTTTTTATTTATAATTTGGTTTCAGTTTCAAGTAGATAATCCAATAGGAATCTTGCATGCATTCTTTTAGGATTTTTACCATGCTTTTATATTTATATACAGAGTATAATTATAGTCAACACTAGAGTGGTTGCAGAACTTTCTCCCCTTAATTTAGAAAACTATGTGCTACAGGGCAACTTTTTCATGCAGGATCTTTTAATCACAAGGTCTCTGAGAATAATCAGTTGAATCTTTATATCAAAGTACTTTCTTTTTTATAATCATAATTACACATAGAGTTTATGCTCATTTGTTCTGCATAATAAACCGCTACATAATAGACTTCCTTATGAGTCGTATATGGCTCATAACATCTGCACACCACTTTTGGTCATAAGACTGAATTAGTGCTCATTGCTTTCCTCTGTGCATTCACAGTTATGATTGTACTGCAAAGCTGGACGAGGGTCTAAACCTGTAGGGGGACGGAAATGTTTAAAATATGTATTAGGGACAATAGTGTGAGTTAAAAAAGGACCAGTGCCAAATTTGGCCTCTTTGTGCCAGTCTGGAAATAAACCTGAATATATACAGCAAGTTATGAGAGAGATTTGAGCTTTTATGAGGCTACTGTGATCATGTTGATTTTTCAGTGGTTTCTAGATAGCTGATAGCTGATAGTATACCATTATAGATATAATTTCTATTTTTTATTTTATCATCTTGTTTTCTAGATAAAGGGCCCTATTTTAACGATCTGAAACGCAAGTGTCAAAGCGCGAAGCGCAAGTAAGTTTGTGGGCGGGTCTTGGCGCTGTTGCTATTTTCCCGGCGGGATAAATGGCTCTTGCGCCCGGCGCAAATCTAAAATGGGTTGGTCTGAAGTAGCTTCATTATTCATAGGTGTGGTTTGGGCGTAACGTGAAATAAACCAATCAGAGCGTCATCCAACATTCCCTTTAAAAGCAGGTGCGCAAGTTCCATTATGGATTGCTATTATTATGGCGTATTTACCAGGCGCACGCCAGGAGCGGTTCACAGCCGAGGAGACTGATGTTCTTGTAAGAGCAGTGAAAGACAGAGAAGTTGTGTTGTATGGGGATGGGAGAAACCCACCCAAAATAGCGTCGGTTAAACAGGCGTGGGAGGAAATAGCCACAATTGTTTCATCGATTTTTTTTCCTGGTTCCTGACGGACAAACCAATTTGTCAGATGTCCTTATATACATATATGACCTCAAACAGGTCTGATCCTTAATTACTACAATTAGCCTGAATAATTTGTAAGCTAGATTTATGCACATCTAGATTTATGACTATTTTTTCACATCTTAGTGGCACACCACAATGATTTCCGTCATCTCATGTGTTAATATTTTTTTAGTGTAACAATTTATGATTTGCAAAAATAACTGTTGCATCTGTGTAGATTACATGAGCAAAGTGTGTGCGCGTTGTGCACGCTATACATTATGGTCAAGCATGCGCCCTTAAAATAGCATAATGAACAACGCGCAACGCGCCACTGACTTTAGACCAGGTTTTTTCTGGTCAGTGGCGCAATTGTTTAATGGAACAGCAAAATAGCACCAGGGATTGTTTGCGCCGGAACACGCCTCCTTTTTTGCGCTGAACCGCCCAGGGAGCGCAAGTTCATTCACTAGTTTAGCGACGTGCTTCTGTGGAGGGAAAAGCGCGCTTTGCGCGGGTGCAAAATAGGAATGACACATGCGTCGGTGTACAAAGTCAATTGCGCTGGGTGCAAGATAGGGCCCATATTGTTATCCTTAAAGGGATAGTTCACCCAAACTGACAATTTTGTCATAATTTACTCACCATTATGTTGTTTCAAACCTGTATGAGTTTCTTTCTTCTGCTGAACACAAAAGTAGATATTTTGACCAAATAGTTGACTGTAGCCATTGACTTTTAAATGTAAAAGAAAAGAAAAAAACTATGGAAGTCAATGGCTACCATCAACTGTTTGGTCAAGAGTAAGTAAATGATGACAAAATTTTTATTTTGGGGTGAACTATCCCTTTAATTAAAATAAATATGTCAGAATCAGCATTGCATAAGATACTAAGTTTGTAACTTGCATTAGAGTTTATATGTACAGTAATGCAAGTGTATTTCATATTATTACACTGATTTTGTAACATGTTTTTCAGTATAAACAAGTTTACAACAATTGCAAATACAGTTATATTCAAGATTCAATCTATGAAAACAATAAGTTCATATTTTATGCAGCAGTGAATCAAGTAAGCATTTTAACTGAAACAGTCAAAAATACTGTATGTTTTTTGCAGTGTATACACAACATTTACTCCCAATTCACTCAAAAATACTTGATATATAATATATGATAAAACTGCTGTTACCTGCATTTACTGTTGGAATTCACGTTTTTGATTGGTTATTTATATGACTGTGTTATACACAGTATTAAAATGTATTAAACTGCACCAGTGCTCACATCTGCAGCAGAGTTGCACCTTGTGATCCACAAAATCTACACATGAAGCTATGGTCCAGTTTGCCCTTGCAGATATGTGCGGAAAAGAGCATAGGTGACATTTTTATTTTATCTCCCATGCAGTCGACAGCAGAGCTTGAGATTGCATTGGAGCATTGCACACTATGTTTATTTCAGTGTTAATATGCATAATGGGAGTAAATTAATCGATTTAAAATGTGTTTTGTGATGCTTTTTTTCTGTCCGTGAAGCTGGTCTATTTGCAATGGTTAAATGCATACCTTGCAATGAAGACTAATGAAATACTCTCATCTTGTCACCTGATTCCACCATGCACGTCTCTCTAGTGATGTAATTAGCCAGAGCATGTGTTAATTCTCTCATGGGAATGTAGTTGATTGACACGAGTTATCTGCTGTCCAGTAATGCTTGTAAACCACCTCTCTCTCGCTGTCTGTAAAGCAGTCCGGTCATTAATAATGTCAGGCCAGGCATCGTGGCTAACTGCACCATGGGATTGATTGGGCATGCTGTTGACATGTTGACCACTCGCCCACGCAGGTTTTCAAGAGATTGTGTGGCGGTTTATAACCACTTGTACAGAAAACATTCATTTGTTTGGACGAAAGACTTTGATTCTTTGTTCTCATTGTCAGTGTGGGTGATGTGATATGAGGCTGTCTGCTACTCGTAATCTCATTGTTGGCATTCGGCTCGTTTTATGCTGACTCCGAGGTTAATGTCGAAGACTGTTAGCTTTCAGCAAAAGTTGAGCTGCTTGCAAAATCTGCTTCATCTTTCAAGGGTTGTGATGTAAACGAAAGGCTGTTGGCTCTTTATAATCTCAACTTCATGTTTCAGTGCAACTTTGGAAACTTTGCAATCTTTTACTATCTGAAGAGATATAGGTGTAGAAACCTACGAAATGTTTTTCAAAATACTAATTGTGTGATAATTTTATGTTCTTTTTTTTTTACAATATTGTTATATAGTAAAAACTGTAAAACTGTGAAATACTATGATTTAAAATAACTGTTTTCTATTTGAATAATATATTGTAAAATGTAATTTATTCCTGTGATGCTCCGCTGTGTTTTCAGCATCATTCCTCCAGTCTTCAGTGTCAAATGATTCTTCAGAAATCACTCTAATATGATGATTTACTTCTCAAGAAAAATTTCTGATTATTATTAATGTTGAAAACAGTTGTGCTGCTCCATAGTTTTGTGAAAACTGTCATACATTTTACTTTATAGGATTCTTTGATGAATAGAAAGTTATTAAGAACAGCATTTATTTAAAATAGAATTTTCATTACAATATAAATGTCTTTAATGCATCCTTTGCTGAAAAAAATATAAATTTGCATACAACTGTGCAACTGTATTGTGTGTATATATATATATACATAACATAAAGTGTAAATAATTGGTATTAAATTACGTGTTTTTTTTTGTTTTGTTTTTTTGCATACTTACTGTATATTGCATTTTGTATGTGTGCAGATCCCGAGTCTCAAAGGAAACGTACAGTTCAGAATGTCCTGGACCTCAGACAGAACCTGGAGGAAACCATGTCCAGTCTGCGAGGGACTCAGCTCAGCCAGAGGTGAGAGAGAACCAGCACATGTTCATGGCATCACAAATCACTGCCACACTAATTCACTGCTGCTTTTCAGGGAATCCTAAATGTTCTTTGGAAACAATCTTCACGCACATTTGTGTCACAAAGAGCATGAATATAAACAAGGCTTTAAATTATACACAAACAATTACTTTTTCCACAACCATTCAGCCTCCCACGTCTTTTGGGAGAGTTGCCACTTCAGTCGTTCAGACACCTGGCTGCCACATTCACAAATACACAGTGAAACACTTTCCATCAATGAATAACATCACACACACACACACACACACGCACACACACACACACACACACACACACACACACACACACACACACACACACACACACACACACACACACACACACACACACACAGAAATCAGCTGGACTCCAGCAATACAAAACTGGACTTTTACAGTTTGAATAGTGCTTGTCCATGGAAAACATTCACATTGCTAAGGTGTTTTGCAATGTTACCAGGATGTTCAGAGTTTTTTTAGAATGTTTCTTTGAAAACTGTGCATTAACTATATGAACTGGATGATTTTATATATATATATATATATATATATATATATATATATATATATATATATATATATATATATATAGAAAGAGAGAGAGAGAGAGATAGAATATTTCATAATATATATAGTTATTAAAATTATATATAATTTTCTTTATATATAAACTTTATATAATATCTGTAAATCTTCTTATATATAACTGTATATTAACTGTGTAGGTCATTCTATATATATTTATTTTTATATAAAGGAAATAAATAACTATATTAACATTATATGTGTATGTATATAAGTATGTGTGTACATGTACAGCGATCAAACTTACAATGGCATTATATTACATTATATATGTATATATATATATATAGAGAGAGAGAGAGAGAGAGAGAGAAAGAGAGAGAAAGAGAGAGAGAGAGAGAGAGAGAGAGAGAGAGAAAGTAACTTAGTGACTTAAAGAGTACATATATTGTATGTAATTACTGTACATATGTAACGCCTCATTATTTATATATGTACGCATGCACATTTACAAATAAATGAAAATGTGTGTGCTAGTTACAAAATAAGATAGATGCTGTGCTACTTACTGATGAACGCTAGATGTGCTTAGCCTAGCAATTATGCTAACTTTGATCTCAGCCTGTCCTTTCCTCCTAACATCAAACCTTTCCCTGCAGGCTAACCATTCACTGCTCTCCGAAGTTACAGATCTATAACACACTTACTAGACCTGCAGCTAACGCTGGCTCCAGTTTAAAAGCAGCACTCGTGTAAGACTGATGAGCTTCCAAAGACTTGATGGCACAGGCGTAAAAATGATTCATACCAGATTAACCGCACTCAACCCACAGAATCACAGCCACTCTAATGTATGTGTGCATAATGAGCTTTTCTGTAACGGGATACTTCTGTTAACCTTCAAGACATGGAGATGCATGACCTAATACCACTCTGAACAGAGGAGCACTGATTGATTTTTCTGAACTTGTCGATTCCTATCAAACACCTGCTGCACTACACAGAGTCTGTACTTTGTTCAGATGTGCGCTTTAAATCAGAAAATCTGATTCATTACTGAACCACATGGACACTTTTATGTTCTCAAGTGTTGTTTTGTTCAGGAAAATGGTTTGTCATGTGTTGTGCATTCACTAACAGGTATTTTATCAATTTCGACATGTTTCGTTAATGATCTGTGACTAGTATTTAATCAAAACCTGGAACAACACAGTGTTGTTGTTGTTGTTTTTTTAGTATTGATATTCTAAAATAATCTTTATTAATATTTTGAATTTGTTTTTATTTTTGTAATTAAAATTTACTTTAAGTTGTTGTGTTGTGCTTTTGTCAGTTTATTATTATTATTGTTGTTATTATTAAGTTTTTTTATTATTATTATTATTATTATTGTTGTTGTTGTTGTTGTTGTTGTTAAGTTTTTATTATTATTATTATTATTATTATTATTTTAAGTTGAATAATAATAATTATTATTATAGTTATATATTTTAGTACATCAAGATTAACTAAATAAAAAAGAGAAATATATCCTTGGAAAGAAGCTGAAATAAATTAAGTTTAATATTTATATCTTGTTTTATTTCAGTTAATTCACTTTATTTTAGCTTTTATTTTACAGTACAGTAGTATTATTACAATAATACATTTCACATTCCAATATTTATATTTTAATAATAGTAATTATAATAAAATCATCGTCATAATAATTATTAATATTTCATTGCCTTATTTATATATAATCACAATATCATATGCCAAATTGTACAGCACAAGCAAGCAAAGCAAACCTGAAACTCCTTTAAAAAAGACTTTTTTATCAGAAAAACAGCAATCTGATATTTTTTCTTTGACAAAAAAAAAAACTATTCTAAATTATTTAATGTTTGAAAATAAAAAGTACATTAGGTATATTATATTATAGTTTTAGTTGTACTGATTTTATGCACTTATTACTTACTTTATAGTATTATTATTATTATTATTATTATTATTATTATTTTAGAAATGTAAAGATCCAGTTCAAGTCTGCTTTTGCCATTACAGTCGTTGTTGATTTTAGTAAATGTTCTTGGCACACCGTGTGCACCTTGGAGAGAGCAGGACCTTTGCTTTGGCTTCATGTAGGATGTGATGTGGCACTGAAAGCGAATGGAAGGTTTGGGAGTGGCTGCACCGTCACTGTGAAAGCTCCAGTGCAGTGAAATAAGGCTGTACTGTATGTGTGCTATTTTCAGATGTTTTTTGAAAATACTGAGAAATTACAGTAACATTTCCCATGTGGTCTTTTATCACCAATCTGGGTCTTCCACTAATAATGCCAGGTCTGCCATGAGTGCCAGCAAGAATCCAGATCATTCATTCCATTTCATTATCATCACTGATATAGAATTCAGATGCATGCACATGACAGATATGAGTAAAACTGATTTTTTTTTTACCTAGGACTGAACAATGAATAGAAATGGTAGCGCCTTTTAATATGTGTAGTAAGAGGCATTTATAAAGCTGTTACAAAGACAAATAAACAAATGATTTAACGTTTAAAAAACTTTATTTAAGACATTATTATTTTTATTAGATGCTGAATATTACAGTACAGTAGTATTATTACCTATTAATAATCTATTTTTTTAATACAGTACATTTGATCAAATTCGTATAATATTCTTGTAATATTTTTATAATATCTATATATTTATTTTTTTATCCTATTATTTTTCTATTTTCCTTCGCTAAATAATTCAGCTCTTAAATAGCCCAATCGACAACAGAAAACAAATATGAAAAAATATTAGGTTTATTGCAACAAAGGAGAGGTTTTTAGAGCTTTTTTCTTCCTTTTATTTATTTTAATTTTTACCAAAATAAAAGCTAAATGATTTAATGTTTGAAAAATAAAATTATTTATTTTGTCATAAATGTGCAGTTTTATTTTATAGTACATTGAGTATTTTTTATATTTTTATTTAATCATAATAATCATTATTTTAGATAGTTTGAATGGCAAAATTGTGCAGCTCTAAAAACAAATACAGCAAATCTGAACTAGTTTGAAATTAGTTGTCCCAAATCATTCAGTCCTAAAATAACCTATCGACAGCAGATTGAAATTATTAACAGACCTGTTTGCAACCGAGTTACATTCACCAATTGACCCAATAGCAATGAAAACAGACTAAACATTTCTCCTTCAGCTGAATAACACTAACCAAATAACCCAATACCACTCTGTTTGTGTGCTTTTTATGCCTCGAGTGCATCAGATATTTCAACCCACAAGTGCATTTTCTTGCATTTCACAGCTGTCTGATGAATTATCCTGAGAGAAGTGTGTAAAAATAGCATGGTGAAGGAAGCCGATATATTATTCATTTGAGCTGGTGCATCTGGTTATGCAATCTTCATCCTCAGCAGATGAATTCTAACACAGATGCATTCTTTTCTTTAGCAGGCCATGAGTTCCTGTAGCCCTCATCCGATCCAGCAGCCCTGTTATGTTGTGTTTTGCATGCATCAGTGACCATCTCTTTCCGTCTACAGTTGTCTGGACAGCAGTGTCTGCTACGACAGCGATGAAACCAACGCTCGTAGCATCTCCAGCCTCTCCAACCGCTCCTCTCCTCTCTCCTGGCGCCACGGACAGTCCAGTCCTCGTCTGCAGGCCGGCGATGCTCCGTCCTCAGCGGGCAGCAGCTATGTGTCGGGCAGCAAGGCCTCGTCTCAGTACACCTCTCACACCATGCCTGCCCGCTGCTCCAGCCGCCTCAGCCACACGTCACGCACCAACTTCATCGAAGGCCTTGACCCCGGAGACAGAGACCTCAAGTCTGGTTACCTGAGTGATTCTGATGTACACTGCAAGAGCCTTAATGACGACGACGATGATGACAATCTGGCCAATGGGTGAGTGTCTGCATGTGTTGCTTTGCTACATATTGTCAACCTTTCATCAAATTCAGAACAAGAGGAAAGCTTCACTCTTAAAAAGTACACTTCCAAAAGCAGGTTATTGTAGTGATGCAATACAAGAATAATTTTGGGTTCCTCAAAGAACCTTCAAGTGCACAGTTCTTCAAAGATCCATTACTTATTTATTTTTGGTGTGAAGGACATTTTAATAATTTAAAGAACTTTTCTTTTTGAGAGCACAAACCTTTTTTGGTGCATCTGGTTGCATTGATTTAGTGCATTATTTTTGAGAGTAAGCTTTTTTTGGTGCATTAAGAAAATTTTTTTCATAGTTAAAATAACTTTTTAAAAATCCAAAGAACCTTTTTCAACTTAAAAGAACCTTTTGTGTTCTGTGGATGCTAAATGTTCTTCTTGGAACCATTAATGGCAATAAAGAACATTTATTTTTAAAAATTGAACTGTTAGAAAACTAATAATGTCATTGTTTATTACATAATGAAGACATTCATAATGTCTGATATAAAGTGTTCATAATGCTATAATGAGACGCAGTATGACTGTTATCCTGTCATGCAAGTCCACTAGATGACAAAGTCAGCAGTGTGTAGTGCTGGGAATGATGACACAGCTTCAGAACCTTGCTACAGGATTGTTAGACTTTTGTATAGGATGGTGTAAAATGTACATAACTTATGTAGACGGAGTTCAGTGTGTAATATTTTAATTTCTTTGGAAGTTTGTTGCAGCTGCGAAATCTGTGTAGTCTGCAAAGTTTGTGGTCTGTAAGATTTTTTTTCTCATGCTCACCAAAGCTGCATTTATTTGATTGAAAAATATAGTAATATTGTGAAACAGCTGGTTTCTATTGTAATATACTGTAAAATGTAATTTATTTCTGTGATGCGCAGCTGTATTTTCAGCATCATTCCTCTGGTCTTCAGAGTCACGTGATCTTCAGAAATCATTCGAATATACTGATTTACGTCTCAGGAAACATTTCTGATCATTATCAGTGCTGAAAACAGCTGTCCTGCTTAATATTTTTGTGGAAACCTTCTGTGGATTCATTGATGAATAGAATGTTCATAGAATGTTTTTTCTACTGACCTTAATCTTTTAAACACTCTTGGTTCAGTTGAATAATATTGATTATTAAGGGTGCGATTGACAGTGGAGGATGTGTTGTGAGCGTCAAAGCAAGAAATGCTCCGAATTGTAACTTCATGAGAAGGTACATCAGTTGTAGCTGAATATAAATATCATCAACACACCGTTTTGATCTTGGTCATGCTGAGTTAGTATATTTTATTGTGTTCATTGGTTTGATATTTAGCAGGTTTGCTGACAGCGAGACTGCACACACCAAAATACTAGCAAATAATCAAGAAGGCATTTAGCAATTGTTTTATCCATTACAGCGAGTCCCTCTAGAGCACCTTGAACAACACCGTCAAAACAAATCTGCTGATTTACAGAAAATGCATAACATTACCTAAGTTGATGATACTGAGTTCAAAAAGAGCAATGAAAACTCTCCATCATTTACAGTGTTTTGCTTCACAAAATAACACTGAATAATAAATCATGATTTTTTTTTTATCAGGTTGAATGCACTTATCAAAATAACAAAAACGGTCAAATATCAAAAAAGTGTGACATGCTTGAGCGAAACAGACACTATTTTTGGAATCAGAACCCCAATCATTTTTGGATTTCATAAAGGAGATAGGATACAGAGTAGTAAGTACAAATTAACTCCTTTGTTTCCACTCTTTTGAGACACCTTAATTGACTCCAAAGCTAAACTTTTTCAACAGCAAACCTGCAGCATTTCAAAGCACCCAGTCACCATTCTTGTCCTTTTGCAAGGTTTAATCATATCTGCCAGGTCTCAGATCATTCATATAAGTCCATGATTTAATTGTAATCTGCGTGTCACAGTGACCTTGTGTTCCTCTTGGACTCGGTCAGCACGCAGCAGCAGGAGTCTGATCTGAACTCAGTCATCCCCAGATCTGAGGACAGCCTCTTCTTTATTGGCCTTGATTGTCTTTCTAATTCCTCCTTTTCAACAGAGAGTTTGAAGTAATCCTCACAGCTCACTGCTCGGTCACACACCCCCGGATACACACATTGCATGCACAGTGAAATGATGAAATCCAGGCCAGTTCTCCTGGGCGGCTCATGCAGAGTTTAACCTCTTTAGCGAGTGCTGCATGACGGTGGGGTGATCAAACCCAGCCCTCGTTCTCACTTTCTACTGACGCTTCAATGCAGTGAGAAGAGAGAGCGAGAGAAACTTACATAAGAGAGAACAGACCTCAATAGTACAGATCATCAGAGAGCCTTGGGTCAATTGAAGGAACTGTCTCTTACATTATTGGGCCAGTCTTAGCCCTCTTGCTGTTTTGGAGTCAATTTGACCCACACTTGATTTTCAAACTGCTCTGAAAAATGGTTCAGCCGTTTCTTTGGATGTGTTTTGGATTGGTTGTACAAATGTTATGATTAGATTGACCTCTAATGTTTTCCATGCAGTTTGCCAAAAATAAACCCTGTGAAAAACACTAAAGAGCCAGGTGATTAGTTTGGAGGTTTGTGTCAATAAATGTTGAGAAAAAAGCACAGTTTATCACAAAATCATATCTGCATGAGCCGAGCTGGAAGATTTTGCTAGATAAAGTAATTGTAAATAAGTACTGGTTGAAGCCAGCTGCTGATGTTTTCTGTTCCTGCAGCTTGTGTTCAGTTTACAGATACAGGCAAGAGCTAAGACTGCAGTTGGACAAATACTGTAGGATGTATTGATTGCGTCTGGCCTGGGGCGAGCACATGTTAGCGTCTGTGCTGTATGAGACTGAGACTGTTATTGGATAGTGACCCGTTCTCTTCCTCTTCGTGGTTAAACTCTTCCTGGATCTTTAATGATAATTCAAAGTGATATACTGATTTACAAGCTCTTGTTTTGTTATAAGTTGTTTTTAGAACAAGAAGCATATTTTCCCAGCATCAAGATCAGCATTAGGACAATTAAACATGCTCTCACTCCCTAATTCTTGCTAATGGAAATAATCTATTTTCTGTGAGGCGAATAATTCTTATATTATATTATATTATATTATATTATATTATATTATATTATATTATATTAATTTATATTATATTATATTATATTATATTATATTATATTATATTATATTATATTATATTATATTATATTATATTAAATTATATTAAATTATATTATATTATATTATATTATATTATATTATATTATATTAATTTATATTATATTATATTATATTATATTATTTATTTGTTCTTATTACATTAAAGCAATTTCTTTAAAGTAAAAAAAATATGTATTGTAATATATATATATATATATATATATATGTGTGTGTTTGTGTGTGTATGTGTGTGTTTGTGTGTGTGTGTGTGTGTGTGTGTGTGTAAGTTATTATTAAATAAAATCTTTTTTCGTTATACATACATTTTTAATAGTGCTAATTTCATAGTAAAATGTGCTAAAATAATTGCCTCCCAAATGCAGAATATTTAGGCTTCATTTTATCTGCATTTTGTGTATTTCTTTTTGATTTAGTTTTTTGATTTTGGAGTTGATTTAGTTATGACACTCCAAATAATCTCATGAAGGTCCTTTAACCTTCTCTGTATCGTCTCATCTTCTGAGGTCTGAGTGCCGTTCCATGTTCTGGTCTCCATATGTCCCTGCGGTCCAGATATTACACTCTCATATTTCACCCTAAAGCTTGACCATTCGTATGAGAGGATGTTTGTACAATGACTCCCATCAGTGCTGAGAGTTCTGTCACACGGTCAGTGATGGTCAGTGCTCTGAGATGCTGAAAGATCAAAGGATGCACACTGTGGGCTCGACCTCAATCCGTCAGTCTGACATTTCAGAGACTGAGAGAGAGCTTTTCCTTTGGCAATGAATGAGCTGATGATTTAGAATACACACAACACCAACAGCCCACCCAGGATCATCTATTTACCATAGCTGACACTTGGAAATAGTAACTAGATCAATAGGTTTTTACATTCCTAAAGAGCATATGAGTACCGTATTTTTCAGACTATAAGTCACACATGAGTATAAGTCGCATCAGTCCAAAAATACGTCATGATGAGGAAAAAAACATATATAAGTCGCACTGGACTATAAGTCACATTTATTTAGAACCAAGAGAAAACATTACCGTCTCCAGCCACGAGAGGGCGCTCTATGATTTCAGTGTAGACTACAGGAGAACTGAGCAGCATAGAGCGCCCTCTGGCTGCTGGAGACGGTAATGTTTTCTCTAGTTTCATTTCTCTTGGTTCTTTTCTCTCGGTTCATGTCAAATTAATTTTGATAAATAAGTCGTACCTGAATATAGTCGCAGGACCAGCCAAAATATGAAAAAAGTGCGATCTATAGTCCGGAAAATACAGTAGTGTTTGCCCTCGGGCTGCTAGGTGGATGCTCTGTGGTTGCTATTTGTTTGGTAGGGATTGTTGTTGTTGGCTGTTTACAGATCTGTGTCCTTGTTGTTTTTTTCAGGTTCCTTATCTTTACTATAAGATATCTGCACTAGAAATATCTGAAAGGGTTAAGGAATATCTTTGTCTGGCGATGCACTGTAGGGATGCAGTGGCGGGTGTGTCTGTGAACATGCAGCAGCGCATGTGTTGCCATGGTAACCCCCATCATCCTGACTCTCGGTGACCCAGTGAAAGTGTGTGTGACTGCTGATGGAAAATGGCTGCATATCACAGCGAGAGGCTGATGAACGCCTGTGTGCCATTGATTCTGAACGTGCTCGTAATCAGTTCAGAATCAGCTTGCTTCCGGTTTCTTTTCATGCAGGGTTTCTACAAGGCATTGGGAGTGCAAATTACATCAGGCATTAAAAAACTGCATTGTGGGTATAGCATAAATGGTTTTTAAAAAGTAAAGGTGGAGTAAAAAAACTCATCTAGTTGTCTAATAAACCTGGCATTGTGTGATATGACTATTGTTGGCTCTTTTATGCATTGCTTTGTTATAACAGCATCTGCTAAATGCATTAATGGATGCATATAATGAATGTGGATCTTCAGATGGTTTATTCTAAACCACTGCAGGAAATACTGTAATTGAAAATAATGCAAAAATGCAACAATGTTACATTCTTACAAATTTATGCACAAGAGGAAAGATGACCAGCATAGATCTCTCAGCATGTGGACATCAGCTGTCCCACAGACAAATAAACACAGCATAACAACATCTGGAGAGGTGTCTGAGGTCCTGAGGGCTATTATTCTAAGACTCCCATTACATACACACTCTCTATGTGTGGTCACCTCACGTGCATGACAGACTTGACTGTGATCAGAGGGTGTGATGAGGGTCTTACTTCACATGTTGTGACCCCTGCTGGACACGTACTGTAACTGCAGAGCTCTTTAGTTTAGCATGTGTGTGATTTTTACTTTACAGGATGTGAAATGCCAATCAGATGGTGATTTCAACACTGCTCCATGTACTTTAAAACATTGCAAAGTACAGAAAAATGTGATATGCATGTGTGGGAGACACCCGTCGGTGGAATATTATCACAGCTTCTCTCTGCTGTGGGTGTTAAATGTGGGTGTCAGACAATTATCGCTATTATTAGGGTTCTCCGGTGGCGGTGCAAATCTGTGTGCTGTGCATTGAGGTTAAGAAGTGAAGAAAGGTTTTATCTCCATGCAGAGATCCCAAAAGAACATTTTTTTTATGTTTAATATCTTAATATTCATATTAAATTAAATGAAGACTTTGCTTAAAGGAATACTTCACCGAAAATGAAAATATGCTAAATATTTTTCCTAAGGCCATCCAAGATGTATAGATGAGTTTGTTTCTTCATCAAAACTAATTTGGAGAAATTCCATGACTTGCTCACTAATGGATGCAGTGAATGGGTGCCGTCAGAACGAAAGTCCAAGCAGCTGATAAAATCATAACAATTAAAGCAGTTATAAATGCTCAGATTTGCTCAAATACAACAACGTTCAATCCAAATCAGAACTATTTCTAGAGCAAATGATCTGATCAGCTATCCATTTTATAACACTATATACACTTATTTGTGGTTATTTTTATCCCTAAAGACCATCCAAGAGAACCGTCTCAGATAAAGTTGATGTCAAAATGATTCTTAACTGAGAAGTCTCTCTTGAGCTTTGAAAGAGCAACCTCTGAGCACTGAAGCTTTCCTCTGAGCACCTTTTATTAATGTTTCAGGCTTGATTTGCTGTGGTTTGAGATACTCACATAATTTGTTTCTAGTTGTGTGAACATAACTCACCATCTTACATCTCGATCTAACAGATGCTTTGTGTAAAAGACTCTCTAAAGCACTTTGTTGCATGAAAGTCCAACACGGTAACACATGGAGCATTTGTTCGGTAAACGCGGTCTGAAGTCATTGGATTTATAGTTTGGCTGAAATCTTCATTTAATAATTGTTGAAATGTATTCCTGACACAAGAGTATAAAAGTGAATGATGTGTTACTCATGCACTGCATTAGTCTGAATCCCAGAATACAATTATTGTGTATTTAGAGGCTTGTTGCACAAGTACACTGCAGTCTTTCTGGACTGCTGTAGTGACGTTATGTGTTTCTGGTAATGCCAAACCACACAAATAAATAGTTAATGCACATATGTGCTATTCTGTAGATTTTATTTTACTGAAACAACACCCATTTACTTCCATAACATGATGTATTTTAGACTAAAACAGACTGTTCTAAGAGTTTCACTGGACCTTTGAGTATCTTAAATATTGAAACTTTATAGAAAAAAATTAATAAATTATGAGCATGCACATTTTTATTAGGTGCAAATACAGTGTGGTTTTTAATGCATTACTTTCATCAAGCCTTGAAATACATTAATAGGGCTGTAAAGATGCATCCGTTTGCTATTTGCAGAAAGATGCTGTTTACATGTTATGATTATCTGTGTTTAGAGATGGTAACCTTGTGGCTGAAGGAACACGGGCCACACACAGTGTGTCTGGTGTATATATATCTGTGTGTGTGTGTGTGTGTGTGTAGACATGGTTTGGCACCACTGGAGCCACATGAAAGAACTGAGATGGACAACAAACGACTCAAGCTTCATTTCACTTTAATAACTCGCTCCGAGCTAACATATTCCTGCTTTCCACTGTCCTTCTCGAGCTCATGTGGTGCTCATCGAGTCTTTCCCCGCTGGACTCTGGCGTGAATGAAGCTGAAGCTCTCCACATCAAAGGTGAACAGAGATAAATGTGTGCAAATCCTCCGTGTGCATTTGCAGGGAGTTTGGCGATGTGGAAAAGCCATTAACGCGTCTATCGTGGAAAGTTTGTGCGTTCCTGGCTTCAGCTGGTTCAGACACATAGCCAGAAGTTTATCTCACCGGTATTTCAGTAGATGTAGAGTGTTGTAAATCTAAAAACTCAAAACACTTTCCATGAAGCTTGTACTGCATATGTAAAGCATTATAAAGGTATTCCCTTTATAAAAACACTGTGGTGATACCATGCTACATTAATAATACTGTGGTGTTTTTATAAACTACTGTTCAAAAGTTTGAGGTCTGTAAGATTTTTACAATATTTTTGAAAGAAGCCTCTTCTGCTCATTGAGGCAGCATTTTTTTTTAGATCAAAAATACAGTAAAAACAGTAATATTGTGAAATATTATTTCAAGTTAAAATTTATGTTTTATATTTTAATATATTTTAAAATGTAATTTATTTTCTGTGATGCAAAGCTGTATTTTCAGCATCATTTCTCCAGTCTTCAGTGCCACGTAATCTTCAGAAATGATTATTATCAATGCTGAAAACCGTTGAGCTGCTTCATATTTCCGTGGATTGTTTCAGGATTCTTTGATTTATAGAAAGTTAAAAAAAAACAGTGTGTATTTGTATGTGTATTTACTGTCACTTTTGATCAGTTTAATGCATCCTTTGCTGAATGAAAGTATTCATTTCTTAAAATAAAATCTTATTGACACCAAACATTTAAATGGACGTGCATAAACCATGGTACAGAATTATTAAAATATTCATCTGCCATGGTTTTTTACAGTATATGGTAATCCATAATACCTCAAAAGTGTGTGGCATTACATGTACAGTACAACAAAGCGTGGTATTAACTTGGAGGGTTTGCATGAATAACTGAATGAAAGGTTATGCTGTTGTTATAGAGTGTATAATAATTGTGTGTGTGGATATATATGGATAGTTTTAATGGAGATGATATTTGTATATGTGCAAGATTCATATAAATGTCCAGCATTCAGTAAGTGCACTGTAAGAGCTAGAGTCAGTGGTCTTCATCAGGTCCAGCACGACTGCGGCTGTATTTGTCCTCGCTGGACGCTTCGGTACATCTGGATATGATTAGGGTCTGTCCGGGAGGCGGGGGTGTTGCCTGTGGAAGGGGGACTCCTGGTCTCAGTCAGATAGCTTCAATGGATGTGAGTTGGATTGAGCGTGAACAAAGACACGATGACTGTGTGTGATTTCATGTGACTCACTGCCGGGAGAGATCAGCGATGAATGAGGGATTCGCCCGCGGAGAGTTTCGCCCTCTCATGACATCTGCACGTCTGAACAGGACCATGTTCTTTTCAAAGTGAGTCGAGGCTTTTTTTTTTTTTTTTTGCTTTGCAATTACGAAAGGAAGAAAACGTTTGACAGTAATATACTTTTTTTTTTTATCAAAAACTGCAATATACTTTTTTATGAAACTGATATTTTCCGTTCTAAATTCTGATTGGATAAGTTGCATTTGAAGAACATTGTAGTCAAATATTGTAGTAATGCATCCAGTTGCTGCCTACAGTTGCTAATGAACTATGTTACTTTTTGTTATTGTTATTAAATATAATAGTAATATTAAAATAATAACAACAACAAACAACATTAAAACAATGAAAACATAAATACATTTAATAATTTACTGAACTGCTGTTTAACTAAGTGTATTTTTATGTATAAATTATATTCTTTTTATTGCTATTTAACATTTTTTTATCATTTAAATTTTAATTCACGTTTAGTTTTAATTCAGTAGTTTTTATTTGATTGTACCTTTACAATTTTATTTTGTTTTATTTATATTTTATTTTAGTTGTTTTACATGCAAAATATTTATTTAATAGTTTAAGTTCACAACAACATACACTGCTGATTTAGGTTCACATTTAAATAATTTTGATACATGCTATTGTCATTTATTTATTCATAACTAAAATTTGATTTACCATTTATTATAAATATTATACTTTATATTTGTATATTATATTTCTGTAATAGTTGCTGATGTAAAACAGTGTGTTTTAGCCTATTGTATTAATCACATCGTTGTGCATATTCTGTGTAATATGAAAAAAGTTCATTAATATTCTCTTCAAAGAAGAAACAGGGAGACTCTATTAGTTTGAGAAAAACACTAACCTGCGAGTGCATGCTCATGTTTACAGAGGTCAAGGTCAATTAGGCTTGGCTAATTAGGCTTTTCTTCTTTTTGAAGTGGCGCTGTATTTTATTAGTCAGTTTACTGTTGGAGGAACCAAGCCTGTTTGAATTGGTCACCTGGAAATAGCTCAAGACTCAACATGCTCTTGATTGTGTCACTAATGGATTGAATCCTTTTTTTCTCTCCAATATGGGTGTAACTCAAAACAGAGTCTCAGCTGATATGAGTGCTGTACGCTGGGAGTTGTCCCAAAGCCCCAGATGCCTTTCATATGGGTTAAAGTTGGGAGGAGAAAACAATTGCTCAATATTTGAAGCTCTCCACATTCTCAAACTGAGCTGACTAGTTTTTTGTTAGCAAAAAAATATGAATGACAGTATAAATAATGGTCAAAAGTCGAAAAAAAAAAAAAAACAGTAATAGGTCTGTGATGAAAAACACAATTCTTAAAATATACAGTAAAACTACAGTGAATTACTGGAATTACATACAGGATTACTTCATGGAAAATAGAATTCATAATAAAAACTGTTTGTAATCTTTACAGAAAAATACTGTAACCATTGTAAACTAGGTTGTTAAATAAGTTGTAAGATATACAGACACTAATAATATGCCATCTCATAATATCCAAAGCATTGTCACCATCACGTTGAATTTCTGGCACCCATCTGCTGTCTCTTTATCAGAAACTGAACAGGATCTTTAGAGTGCACTTTAAAGCTACTAAACTAACTAGCTGAATGTCTTAGGTCATCGTCTGTTTTTTCTCTCTCAGCGGCTGTGATGAATGATTTCCTGAGTGAATGTTCAAATGAGATTGATGGAGACCGCAGCGGTTCCTCGTGAAACATCTCTCAGCCCAATATGTGTTTCCTGAGAGAGGGAACAGAGCAGGACTTTTATTACTGATGAAGCAAATCTTCTGTTCTCAGACGTCAGTCACAGTGTTTGTGTGAACAACCTCAGCTTGTGTCTGTGTGTTTGAGCTGTATACGCACTGTCTGCAATGCTTTTTTTTTTTTTTAGCATTTTTTTGTACACTACAGTATTGTATATATTTAGATTTTTACTTCTTCAGGTTTATTTTGATTTTAGTATGTTTTAGATTTTTTTCATTTGCCTTATATACACTTTTATTCTATTAATAATTCTTTAGCTTAAAGTGTTTTTTTTTTTTTTTTCAGTTTTAATTTAATTAATTTATGCATTTAGCAGATGCTTTTATCCAGAGCGATGTACAGTGCATTCAGGCTATACATTCCTTTGTTTACCAGTATGTGTGTTCCCGGGGAATTGAACCCATGACCTTTTAGCCACAGGAACTAGTAATTGTTGTACTTTTCTGCTTTTAATTCAGTTAGTCGCATTTTTGCTCTTTTTAACGTTTTTCTTTGTTATCTAGCATATTGTATTTTTTTTTCAACCTTTTCAATTAATAACCATTTTTATAGCTTTATGACTTACATTTTAAAAGCATATGTTTTTTATTTTATTTAGTAATTTTAGTACATTTATGTCAGTTAGTTACCAAGAAAACATTACAAATTTTAAAAAAAAGTCATGTTTTTCTCAGTTATCTAACATTTGTATTGTTTTTTTATCTTTATCTTTTAGCTTTAATTTATTTGTAGTATTTGATTTATTTTCATTTTATTACTTTTAGTTTTAGTGATTTTACTACACTAGAGATTTCATCTTGTTGTATGTTTTTACATTTTTCTTTAAGTTATCTAACATTATGTTCTATTTTAATGCAATTTAAATTAATTTAAAGTAATTTAACACTTTTTTTCCAATTAATTAAAAGATTTTTAATTGTTTAATAGTTTAAAATACTTCATGACAGTGAGTTTTGTACATGGTGGCACTCTTATTTTCTTTAGAAAATGAAAAAAACAAAAAAATGATTCTCATTATGTAATATCTCAGCATGGTAATCACAATTTCCATTCAAATGAGAATAAAACTAGCTGACACAGACTTTGGTACATTTCAAACGGGTGGAAATAGAAACTGATGTGGAAAAGAAAAGCATTAAGAAATGTCTTTGCGGGAGTTGTCTCTAACCATTGAGACATGAAGGCAAGTCCGTTCTCTCCCCTCTGTGCCGCACAACCTGTAATTAGCACAAATTGCTGGCTCCTTAAGTTGTCCTTCTGAACATCAACAAGCCATTTTTGTCCTCTGTTTCTTTGGCACCCATAATTCCCTTTTCCATCTCCGTAGACTCTGCTGAGTCGGAAACCACAGAGTACTTTAGACGCAGCGTGATGCAGATAGAGACAGACGGACAGACAGACATCTACAGTGATCATGACTCAGGTCCATGAAAGAACCTTCTTCTGGTCCAAAATCATCTTTCTTGAGATGAGCAAAAAACTATCATCTCCATCAGTATTTTTCTTGTTTCATTTAAAGAAATCTCAACCCTGTCCTTAACCCTTAAATGCAAGAATTATAAAATTACTGATAAATAAATACTGTAACGATTTTAAAGAATGAAGTTTACTGTAACTTAAGAATTTAGTTACCGTTTTAAGAGTTTTACAACAGTAATGAAGGATAAAAACATTCATAATCTTTTTTAAAACTGTAATTTTGAGTTTGTTCCTCATCTTTTTACTAAATCTTCTTTTTATCAAGAATGTCATTATCAAATCCTTTTTTATTTTTATTTTTTTTATTTTCGAAAGTTAAACACCTATTTAATTTATAGGTTCTTAAGAGTGTTTTTATTTATTTATGCATGCATGTATCTGAATCTATTTTTGTTGTAGTTGTTGTTTTACTTTTTTTATTTTGCAAAAGTTAAATGTCCATTTAATTCACTGTTTTTAGTTAAGAATATAATTATTCCCAGCCTTTTTATATTTAATTTTTCTTTTCTTTATTTTCTATTGGTTCTTAATGTGTCATTGAATTAAAGTCGTAATAAACAAAAAAACACAATGACGTAATGAGGACAGTTTGGAGAGGAAAGATTTTAAGTGTGCACAGATCTTGCACAGCATTTGCGTTCACATACATATATTTGTATGTTTCAGGCCTAAATCACATCTTTGTCATGAAAGATAGAAGATGAATCATTATGATCCTAGTTTAGCTTTCCCACTTTCAAAACAGATGGACAAATCCCAAAAAAGCCGTAACGTTTGCCAGAGAAACCCATTTGCAGTTTCTGCACCGATGCTTTGCCATTCATAAACTCTCTGACCTTAAGAACAGTACAGTCATTTTAAACCCTCCGGTCACCACTCATCAGTCTGTTCTGCATCTGCACCCCTTCCAGTGTTTTTGGGGAAGTGAATGCAAGCCTGCTCCAGATCTGAACTGAGATTGTGTGGTCATCTCTGCTGTCTGTTCCTGGGTCAGGTAATGGAGCATGAGCGTTCTCAGGAAAGACAAGTGACAAACGGTTTCTTACTGTAACATCTCAGTTGTTTAGACAATGCTGAGATGAAATTGAGATCAAATAATGCTACTCAGATCTTTCTCCTGAAAAAAAAGATTTCGGTTTCAGAAGAGGTTTGCTCCGAAAGCTTAATTCCAGCATGTAATATAAAATGATTTTTTTTTTTTATCTACAATTCTGACTTTTTTTTCCCCTCACAGTTCTAAGAAGAATGTTAATGAGAAAAAAGTCAGAACTGAAAAAACAAACAAACATAAATGTCTGTTTAATTTTATATTATTGTGTGGATGAAAAAAATGTCAGTATTGCTAGATGTTAACTCAAAATGACGAGTTTTATAACTTGCAATTATGACATAAAAACATGCAATTCTGAGAAAAAAAAGCCTGAATTATGAGATATAAACTTGCAATTCTGAAGAAAAAGTCCGAAATGTGAGATAATAAAAAAAGAGTCACAATTACGTTTGTAATATTTTTATTTGCTGACGGAATGAATTTGCTCATTTCTTCAGTCCAGGTCTAATCTGTCTATTGATTCAGTTGTGTCTCATTGTTATTCCTCCAAAAGAAGAGATACCTGAAACCTCTGAGCAATAGTGTATGTCCTGGGTGTGGTGCTGTGCTATTTACTTCCTTCTTGCATGATTCAACCTTTGCTGGATTTTTCTAAGCGTCTTTATCTCCTCTCTCTCTGTGTGTGTGTGTGTGTGTGTGTGTGCAGATGGGACGAGAGCAGCTCCATCAGCAGCGGTTTGAGTGATGCTTCTGATAACCTGAGCTCAGAGGAGTTCAACGCCAGCTCGTCTCTCAGCTCCCTCCCCACCACACCTGTGGGCTCGCGACGAAACTCCTCCGCTATGGTAAGTACTGTAGCTCGGAGACCAGTATGGCACAGATCAGTGTTTGTGTGCACTGAGTGATTTGGGTCTTGTTCTTGAATGATGCCTATTTGGATTAAGTATAACTTAGACTAACTATCTACTGGAATATGCTTAGTTAATATATTTGAGACATCATATATTTTGGACTAAATACATGATTAATAGTAACAAACGGAGCTAGATTCAACATTGCAATGGTTTAAAACATGCTGACATTGGAAGTCTATGACCTCCACTGCAGCTGTTAGATATGAGTGAAATTCATGCTTTTTTCCGTTTGATTTTACAAACTGAGGGATGTTGAAGACATGTTTTTCTATTGTAGGAAGATATCTAGAACAGCACTCAGGTATAAAAAATATGTAAAAATTTGAATAAGAAGTTGGCCATATTCTGTCCATGATATAGAAATTTTACAATCTGTCTTTTTTTTTTGCAATTATTTTATTCAGCAAGGATGCATTAAATCTATCAAAAGTGACACTAAAGAAATTATGTTTAAAATGATTTCTATTGCAAATGAATGCTGTTCTTTTCAACTTTCTATTCATCACCGAATTTGGAAAATATGCAAATGTCACTGTTTCCACAAATATTACCACATTCAAATAAAATGCAGTATTATTTAACAATAATTTTGGCTGGAATAAATGCAGCCTTGGTGAGCGGCAGAGAATTCTTTTGAAAACATTACAAAAATACTTGCCAACCCTTTTTACTTAAAAGGATAGTTCAACCAAAAATGAAAACTCTGTCATTAATTACTCTCCCTCATGTCGTTCCAAACCCGTAAGACCTATATGAAGATATCTGTGATGAAATACGAGTGTTTTCAGACACTAATGTAACTCTATCACAGTCAAAGCCCAGAAAGGAAGTAACAACATCATTGCAATAATCCATGTGACATCAGTGATTCAACCGTAATGTTACGAAGCTACGAGAATACTTTGGATTTTTGCGTGGATCATATGGATAAGAAGCACGGAATTAGTTTTTTCTAAAATTAAATGCGAACATGCCACTAAAACTGGATGTGGACACCAAGGCACTTACTGAAATGACTTCCAGATCTGTTTTTGACGTTGTTTTTCAGTTCCTTCTCTGGTAAACACCGACATAAAATAACCTCTGAGGATTTGTCTTGTTTCGAGACAAGAGAACGCAAGACGTCTTGACAGTTTCAGGCTCTAGTTTCAGGCTGTGGTTTGGCGTTTCTGCCATCTTCAATTTAACATGTCTCTGGTTTGCTAGTCTGGGGTTTTTCACTGCAGTGTTACATGGATGGCCTGAACATTTCTAAAGCTGATAAAAAGTTCAGCAGTTTTTGGAGTGTGGGTCTGTTTTTTACACTCTAAGCTGTTAATGTCATAGAAGCATCACAAATAATGCAACAGACTCACACATACAGTATCACATTCACCCCCTGCAGTCAAAGTCAGACCGGGAGAGCTTGTACTTCCTTTAAACCAGCTTAAAAGCCTGGCTTTGATTTACTTGGATGAATTAAGAGCAGCTGTTTCCTATTGAGCACGTCATTTACCCGTTTGAAGCGCTCGCTATCAGTTCACCGTGAAATCAAACCTTGTTTTTCCTCATCATTAAAGACGCAAATGTTAATTCTCAGGCTCTTACAGACAAAAAAGTGCCATCTGGTCTATATTCTTAGACGGTGTGAAAAGAGAAATCTCATATTCTCAGCATTGGCAAATGCTTCCATTGAGATGTCCAACATTTTTATCCACAAATGGCATGTTATATATAATGCATAATTATTTTTAAACTTAGTAATGTGCTCTGTTTCTGTCATGTTGACTTCATTATTGAAGTAAAACTGTAAAGCATCACAGAATCCAAGTGTAAATGTGGGAAAGTCTTTTAGAGTAAGATTCCCTGAGCTTCATTTTTTTCTTCTTGAACCCTCGTATTAATCTTTATGTTTTACAGCCGACACAGAGCAGGACTTTGGATTGCGGTTATTACTTTCTAGATAACAGAAACATGCGCATCATTCATAGTGTGTTTTAGTATTTCAGTGTGTAATATGAGACCTCCATCCGTCTGATCTTACCTTGGAAACATGTTCTTGCATGGAATTATTGGGCATAGTTATAAAGTATTATAAAATTTTAATAAATGCAATGCTTTTATTTTGTTTTATAAAATGTTGTGCAAATGCACTACTGTTTAAAAGTTTGGGGTCAGTATGATTTTTAAATCTTATTGAAAGAAGTCTCTTCCACTCATTGTAGGTGCATGCATTTGATAAAAACGTGAAATATTATTACCATTTAAAAAAGAAAAAAACTTTTTCTTTGTGAATATATTTTAAAATGTAAATTATTTCTGTGATTTTCAGCATCCAGTCTTCAGTGTCACATGATCTTCAGAAATCATCCTAATATACTGATTTGCTGCTCAAGAAACATTTCTGATTATCATCAATATTGAAAACAGTTGAGCTGCTTCATATTTTTGTGGAAACGTCGATGCATTTTATTTTTCAGGATTTATTTATGATTTAAAAAATGTATTAAGGTTTAAAAGAACAGCATTTATTGGAAATGGAATTTTTTGCTGCTGGCACTTTTTGATCAATAAAATGCATCGTTTGTGAATAAAATGTAGAACAGTATGGTCTCTCATCTTCTAACAGATGCCCTGTACTCTGTGTGTGTTCAGTTGCGGACGGATGCAGAGAAGCGCTCTCTGGTGGAGAGTGGACTGGCGTGGTACAGCGAGGACAGTAAGTCTTTACGGAAGGCTGATGGAGTTTATGACACAGGCAGCTTAAAATCTGAGCCTTCAAGCAAGTGGAGGAAACCTCGTCTGCCGGATGCTTCTGCGCAGGACAAGACGGGGAAAGGAGAACTGAAGAAACCTCACAGTCTTGGACAACCTGCGAGCTACAAAAAGAGCCGCAGTCGTCCTGTGGGCGTCACCTCTCCCATCACACACACCTCACAAAGTGTGCTAAAAGTTGCAGGTATTATTTGATTTGATTCGATTTTTTTATATTATAATTATTATTATTTTTTTTGGTATTCTATATTTCATTTGTTGTTAATGTTATTTTATTATTTTTTGTTTGTATGTGTGCGTGCTAACATTAAGGCTTTAGCTGTGACACAATCGGACTGTATATTTTGATTTGGATATATTTCAGAGATAAATTCATTCGGGGGAATTGTTGGCAGCCAAACAAAAACTTTTTGTTCTCCAAACATGCATCGTCACTTTTTTCATGCAGGATGCAGCTCCAGAAGGATTATATATTAACGGTACTATATCATGAGCTGGAAATGAACCAGCTGGACAAACTTCTTAGGTTGATTCTTACTGCTGTTGTAAATGAAGACTGGTGAAGTGTCTCTTCAGCAGATCTCACACTGATGACTCGAGTGGAAACTGTAAAACAACCACATGAATCGGATCAAAACTGAGTCTTAACTTTAAAAATTCAAGTCATCATTGGCTCACCTTCATATCCATCTACATTAAGCTTTTCTATACAGTGACCAGGGCCTCAAAAATAGACAAAAACTAACCATAAAAGAAGTCCACATGACTCGAGCCCTATATTCAGAGAAATCCGAAGCCATATGATAGATTTCTGTGAGATTTAACTCATTATCCACTAAAAAAAAGTTGAGTTTCTCTCAAACCTCATTAAGTCATGCTGGTTTGGCATTACATGAAGATACATAAATCATAGTGATCTATTCCATTAACTCTTCTTCACTCTATTTTGACTTTCCTCAAATGGCTGAGCACATTTCTTGAGAGAGAAACCTGTCAGGTTCATCGTTTCACCATCTTCCATCGCCTTACCTTTCTGTGCTGGATCCATCGTTTACAATGACATTTAAATGTCAGGGATCCATTGTGCTTAGAAGAAAACCAGCAGCTGTTTGGCACCATGTGGCATTTGACTTTGTCACACTGACATCCTGTTATAAAAGTCCCCTCACAAATGGCAAATACATACTCATCAGTTTAAGGAATAAAACTGAAAATTCAGCTTTACATCACAGGAATAATTTACATTTAAGAATCAAATAAATGCAGCCTTCGAGACTTCATTAAGAACAAAACAGAATTATGTATATAAACAAAAATGCATATACATACTATATACTGCAGAAAGAAAGTCTGGCAAGTTTACATGTTAAACAGTATATCAGCTGCTATCTCATTCAAAACCTAACAAATGTGTTTTTAAAAAAAATATTTCTGCATGAAAAGTGTGCTTGAGTTGTCGCAGAATTACATTTTTAAGTAGAAAAACTGAAATTGTATCCAAAAGACAATAATCAGGCATGTTTTCAGGCATTTCCCAGCATGCCACGCACAGATAATGCTCTCCGCTTGATGATAGATTATCTGTAGGCACTTTGAGAGCTTCTGTTCAGTGATTAAAGCTTCATAGAAACTCATCTGTCAGTAATTACTCCTCCAAATGTCATTAAACCTCATTAGTTCACGTATTGTTGCTTGCTATTTTTGCTTGTAGTGTGTAGATGTGTGTCACGCGTGCTGGTGTTTAGATCCTGTGTAGGCCGAGATGCTCTTATCTTTGAAGGGTCTGTAATTAAACACAGATGGCTGCTTGCCCTCGTCTTCATCAGCGATGACTCACTACTGTAGAGTTAGGCCACAGAACCATAATCATGGCTTCAATCGGGTCCTCTCCATGACTTCATCTGATGTCATAGCCCCAAGGCTTTCCTACTCACCTTTCTAATGATACGTCTCTGTGTGTCATCCTGGTTTTGGTCATTATCACTGATTCAGCTTTGTGTGTGAAAGGAAATTAAACTTTCTTGACGATGAGGTTGATGTGGTAAGTTCCCACAGAAGAGCACTGCGGTGGTAACATGGGAATAGCATGGTATTTAAATGGATTGCATGGAGCTGAATGATTGCCGTAATCATTCATGTGGTTTATACGTGATATATCAAGGTACTTCAATAAATGCCGTGGGTTATGTCTAAAAACATATGGGATTTCCATCCTAGAGGAAGATTTTTTGCTCACAAATTGCTTTTCATATTTCAGAATAATTAATGGAGTTTGAACATCCCAAGGTTTCTGGGTTTTGGCTTTCATTGGGTTTTGTGTCTAAAACTATGTTTTAAAAGATAAATAGTGTTGTTATCATTAACTAAAACTATTACATTTAGTTAAAGTTGAAGTAATTTTGTTTTTATATACTCTATCTCTATGTTTTTATTTTTAAATTAAGTTTTAGCTATTAAGTTTAACTAATTTAATATGAGAAATGTTTGCTTGGCATCTAGCTGAAATTATTTTTATATGTATTTTATTTTATTACAGCTATTATAATTTTTCTAATGTTTTTATTTAAATAAATAATAATTTATTCAATAATTATAATAATGTTTGGGATTTAGTTAACTATAATAACCCTGATTAAAATAAAAACTGATATAAAATAAATGATACAAATTTGATGAAAAAATGAAATAATACAATAGAATAGAAGTAAAGCTAATTAGAATTCGTATTTAAAGTACAAAAACTATTCAAACTTAAAAACTAAAATTAAATAAGAATATATAAATAAAACGTAATTTAAAATATTGATAAATAGATTCTAAATAATACTAAAATAACATTTTAACAAATAAAAAAACACAATGTTTTTAATTTTGAAGAGATTTGATAAATATTTTGGTTAAAAATCCATGGAAAAGATGAAATAGTTTCCACTGACTGGATCTAATTTTAAAGGAATGGTCTTCTTTGAGCGAAACAATGAAAATATTTCCCTGAAATATCAATGAATCATTTATACTTTTAAAGTCACCCGATCGACTTGTTTAAGATAAATAAATAAAATGTAGTCTTTACCAGTAATATTCCCCTCTGTATATCTTGTGTTACAGCAAACATTGGTGCTCTTGGGTTTAAATATGCATGTGTACATATGAGTGACTGTTTCTTTCTTTCTTTCTAGTCCCTAAAGGAGACACTAAGGCAGTCGATAAGGTGAAAATGTCCATAAAGGCAACGGGTCTCCAGCGTTCCCGCTCTGACGCCGGCCGGGACAACGAGCACCGCAAGCCTCCCACAGGTCTTCTCAAACCATCCGCTGGAAGCTCCTTCGGTTACAAGAAACCGCCAACCACCGGACCAGCCACTTTCCTGACAGCAGGAGGCGCTACCATCACGAGCGGCTCGGCCACCGTGGGTAAAACCCCTAGGTCCTCTGGCATCCCCATCAAACCCGTCCCAGGGGGAGGAGGCCGCAAAAACAGCTTGGACGCCAGCGGCTCCGAACAGGGGTTCCTTGCGCCCAACGCTCGCGGGAGCATTCAGTATCGCAGTCTGCCACGACCTGCCAAATCCAGCACTATGAGCTTGACCTCTCGCCCTGTCAGCGGCAGCATCGACGCCAGTCTCCTCACCCTCAAACCCGTACCTCCTCTGTCCAGCACCATGCCCAGCAGAGGGAAAGACGGAGGCAGCTTGAAAGCGGCTAGTCGCCCGAGCACCACGGGACCCGTCAACCAAACAGACCGAGAGAAGGAGAAGGAGAGGGCCAAGGCCAAGGCCGACCTGGAGATCAGCTGTCTGAAGGCTGACAACCAGACTGACAGCTGTGCAGAGACTGTGGAGAAGATCCACCGAGTGAGGAGGACCAGCAGCAGTAAATACCCAGAACTGTGCTCTCCGACCAGCACGCCAAGGTACGACCCTCTGAACCAATCCCACACATCAAATACAGTTCACTGCAATCAATTCATGATTCTAGTAAATAAATAGGTTAAAAAAACAAATGCATGTATATTACAAATTGTATTAATATGTATTGCTTGTTTTCATTCAAAATTTAATTGCATGTTTGTGTGTGTATACACATTTTATTATTTTATTCAGTATACATTAAGTTTGTTATTTGATATATATTTAATATTTTGTATTTATATTTAATATAACATAACATGCAAGAAAAAATAAATAAATTGTACGATTTACTAATTCGTTCTCTTAATTTACTAAAACATGCACACGATTACTATTGCCTGCCCTCGATTTACTATTGCATTTGCTCGATTTGCTAAATCGTGTGCACAATTTATAAATCGAGGGAACGCAATAGTAATCGTGTGCATGTTTTAGTACATTGAGTGTCATGTGCGGGGCTCCGTATAATATTTTAATTTTGCATTGATTGTTACGAATTGTTAAATATTTGAATATTTTATAAAACAGCTAATGCTTCTGGTCTCTTGCATTCTATTTAAAAATTATAACAATATCTCCAGGATATTTTCAGATAATAATTGGAGACAACTGGGGGAAATAAAGTGACTCCAGAGGCTGTGGAAAATGGGGTGGGGTGTATTCAAAATAAAGTTGTTGTTGTTGTTTGTTTTGTTTGTTTAGAAAATGGGCATAGGCAACATTTAGCAGGAAATACTCTGTAGATGCCCTGTGTGTGTTTATATTATGCAACTTATGCCGCTCAATTATTTAAAACCCTTTCTGGAAACAGACATCAAGATCCTTTGAGGTTGATTTGATGGTTGGCAGCGTTGTTTTTCTTTGGATGCACTGAAATGCCTTCAGTCCTTGACTACAGAAGGTCTCTGAGTTCATGAGGTTTCTTCTGATGTTGTGGTGTTTGACTCTAACAGGTTGTTGAGCAGTAAGTCTCTAGTTCATCCTCCCAGTCTGGCTCACCTAGACACGCTCAACTCCAACAGTCTGGACTCCTGTATCACCATCCATGACCTTCCTCCAAAGATCCCTCCCTACTCCAAGCTGCAGGACCTGGCGGGCTCCCGTGTGTCCCCTCGACTCACCCCGAGCCCCGCACCGGTGCTCCACATCGACTCTCCCAGCTGTTTCTCAGGCCAGACGCTGTCGGTCAGCAGCTCCCCCATCCTCTATCCCAAAATGTCTGGCCTGCACCGCAGCATGGAGTCACTGCCGCTTCACATGAGCGTCCCCATCAAACCTGATCTGGGAGACCGGGACGAAACCAGGAATACTGGGACATGGGGCGCAAGCAGTCGGACGTCCATCACTTTGGGCGACAGGTGAGTTTGGGTCTGTTTATTAGTTCTACTACATGAGCAAAGTAGAGCAGAACCATGCTTTCATATAGAATCAAATCTATTAAATTCATTAAATCCCTATTCAAATTTAATCCACATGATTTTTCTGGCCAATGTACTGTTATATTATTTATGTTATTTTACTATAATATTATTATTAATCTTAGATCAACAGTTTATTTAGGAAAATATAAGAGCTAATATATTAAACCTATTATTATTATTATATAATGTTAATTTTCTATATATTAAGGATGGTAAGATTCGCTGATTCCCATTGGTGCATCAGCATAAAAGTTAACGATATGATGCATCAATTTAAAAAAGTTTGCATCGGATACAAGTTGGCATTTGTATCTTGATTAAATATAATTGCATCGTTAAAATATATTTGCATCGTTAAAGAAATTTTTTTTTATATATCATTATTAGTAGATGTGCTGTACTTTTATTATTAAGAAAGTGACCAATATTTTGTGACCATCAATTTATATGTAGATTGATTACTCCTCTCTAAACACGTTTTCTCATCACTTCGATGCATCTTTAATGTATAGTATTATATATAATGTCTTTTTTTTATTATCAATTATATTATGAATTGTCAGTTGTATGTATATTACTTTTAATCAAGTAGAGAATAAATATACTCATTAAAATATATAGTACATTCATTATTTTTTTTTATTATTATTGTGTAGATGTAAATTAAATACAAATATATTTATTCTATAGAAGTTCTTGGAACAAAATTTAATGTTTTAACAATTTTTTATAGTAATTATTATTATTACTGTTATTATTATTACAATACTAAGATTATTTCTATTATATATCATTTTGTGTTATGTAGTAGCACACTTATATTCCTGTATGTACTTAATTTTCCAAATGAGCTAAATAAAATGTTCAAAGCTTGCTCATGTCATTTGCTGTGAGAGAGTCGCCCCCTGCTGGCACAAGAGGGACAGAGCAAGAGCTTGAATTAATTAAACAATCAGATCACAATTTTGGACTGGGTATCAGTGTTATATTGAGCGTGTTGGTTCGGGGGGAGGTATTTATACTGTATGTGCTGCTCTCTACCCCTCCTAGTTTACAAACTGATAGGAACACCTTTCCCAAGAAAGGATTAAGGTACATCTATTTTATCTAATGTGAACTAGTACAGCAGTGCTATGTAGGATTGTTCTGATGGATGTTATGCTTTCTTCTACAGTCACTATGGCGGCGGCCAATCAGATGGTGAAGTTAGGGAGCGCCGTCATTCCCACACGATCACGAGCATGACGGATTCGGAAAGCCCACCACAGCTGCCCTCTCCGACACACATGACACAGACCTTCCTGGGAAAAACACCGCCGACCAACATCGGTGAGTGAAGGCAAACACTTCTCAGGTGTGAGATATTACAGATTAAACCTGGGCAGATGCACATGACTGACTCTCTTCACAGTGACACCAATCCCGAGTTCAGGCTCCGGTTCCCAGATCACACGCTCCAGCAGCATCCCGGCCAATGACGTGGGATACGAGCTGTACGGCACGTCTCCTCTGGACAGCTCTCTGTCAAAGAGCATGATGAGATCTGGATCCTTCAGAGATCAGAATGAGGACGGTGAGTCGTGAACCTACACTAATCTACTCCTGGACGTGACGCAACATGCATAAATGCTTTGTTTTGCTAGTGTTCAAATGCAGAGATGAAAACTCAAGTTTTCTAGCTTTTAGTGGTTTCTAGTAGGGCTGCACGTTCTCAAGTTTTTCATTAACCGTTAACCGAGGCCCTTAGTGGTTAATACTCGGTTAACCATAGTGTGCCATAGTAACCATAACCATAGTAATTTCCGGACATTGGCCGAAAAAAAAAAAAAGGAATGTCCGACAAAATTTAATCTCTCCGGTCAAATTGTCCTATTAAAACTGCCTAATAATGCCGCCCATTAACACAATCTGAATTTGAGAATAAGCCTAAAATGTATAAGGCAAAAGGTAACAAGCAGACTCCGCGGCCGCCTCGCTAAGGCTATGACTATGTTTGACACGTACAATATTTGAAAATCGATAATTATTTATTTATTTATTTAAATTACATTTATATCTGAATTTATGTCAACCTATAGACTTTCAAATATCAAAATGTCATGAATTAATATGTATTTTTGTACAAAATGACATATAAACATATTTTCCTATTATACTTTGCCTGGAAACGCTTCCAACAAGGCGTCGGTTCTATTTCTAGCATGCACGCGTCGAGCCGCGCCTGAGCCGTGCGTCTCACGCAGGCAGTCGGCAAGCTCTAACCTGTTAACATGGGAACCGAATTAAAAACAGACACGCCACGCAGCTGAGATGCTTTCGCCACGCATCCAGTGTGTCCTGACCGGCCTAATGATGCCCGGGTGTTGGCTGTTGAGATTACAACAACGAGGTTGTACTTGAAGTATATCTAAGCACTGTATTGCAATACTTGCATTTTGCCCCGTCACTCGTATTAGCCCGCTTCATATTAGAAAAATGACTTCTTCTTGTGGACATTACAAATGTCTGGGAGCGCTCTGGCGGTCTCTGGTGGTGCAAAAATGTATTACAACTAAATTCAATGCACGCCATTGACGTCACTTAACCGAGCAAAATGTTTCACTCGGTTACACAATTTTTAACGGTTAACCGGTTAACCATGGACACCCCTAGTTTCTAGTCCAAGAATTTGATGTTGTTTGATCTCATTTTTACTGATAGCTCTGTAGCAGTATTATTTTAGAATTATTTATTACTTTTTAGTGTTTGTTAATATTTTAATTAGCTTTTATTTTTATATTATAGATCATTTTTATAGCAGTTTAAGTTAGATTATTTAGATTATTATTTAAGTATTTTCATACTTAAACATATTACACTTAGTTACCAATGCAAATTTTTTTTATTCATTTTGATAATTAAATTAAATTAATTTTTACAATGTTTATTTTTAACTTTTTGGTAATTCAAATTAAACTTCTTTCATTTAGTTGCCAAATAATTTTTATTTATTTTTTTCATCTAATATTTCTATTTAAGTTCAGCTTTAATTTGAATTGCCAGAAAAGCTTTAGTTTTAGTTCATAACACTGCTTCATGGCCAAACAAGATATCGTAAAATGAAACCTTGAGCCTTGTCTTATTTTGAATAATTGATCAGTGCATGTTATTCTAATCAACAATCAGGTGTGGATAAACTTCAGTTAAACATAATGTTAAATATCTTTATTTACAGCATCTTTATTTCATTTAGAAATAGACCGTATTATACAAAGAAAATTGTTGCCTTCAGTTATAAAGCAGAACACAGCATTAACTTTTCAATTTTAAATTGGTGAACATGAATCAATCTTTGGCTCTAGCCTGTATTAGTGTGTAATGTTGCTCTCTGTCTCTCAGTTCATGGATCTGTGCTGTCTCTGGCCTCAAATGCTTCATCCAACTACTCATCGGTGAGCAGAAACTGATGTATAATGTTAAAATTGAATAGAACACAAAATCTCATGCGATTGGCTCTTTATTTTCTGAAATGTCTCTTAACAACCAGCCCTTTTTTCCTTTATTGCCTGTCCTTGCTCACTCTTTCTTGGTCTTTATCACCATTTCTGAATCTTGCACTCTCAGACTGAAGAGAGAATGCAAGGAGAGGTAAGAATCTTCTTATGACACTTGTCTTTAATCTTCTTTTCTTCTTATTTTCTGTAATTGCTGAAGAAGAAAAAACACATTCATACTCACTTCTGAATGAAACTTATTCTGCATTATAAATGACATTTCTTTGTAATGTGACGTCAGTGTGATACTAATTGCATTACATTTTAATATTAAACCTTTTGCTGACCATAAATGTCTGTGTTTTGAAAATACCTTTGATTTTTAATGTTTCTAACTCATTCTCCCATCTCAGCAAATCCGGCTTCTGAGGCGTGAGCTGGAGACGTCTCAGGATAAAGTGACCAGTCTGACCAACCAACTCTCAGCAAATGTACGTGCAAAACACACCACCCAAAAACTGTTATATTACTTCATTCTATATTACTGGTATAATTTACAGTACACTACATTTCATAATTTCACAGTTCCTAATTGCTTTACTAATCATATTTAATTATTTTATGCTGTTATTAACACTTTTTGATGTAGATTTTGTATAGCATGTAACTGTTTGTGTCATATAAGCAAATGAGTTAAATGTCTATAAAATGTTGTCAGAGTTGTTTGTTTTTCAGACACACTGCCATGCAAATGATGTCACCAGCTTTTATGTTATATTTAAATACATTCCGACACTTTGGCAAACTTTTCAATCATCATTGCTTGTTTTCCTAGAATTATTAATTGAATAATGAGTGTTGGCAATATATCTAGTGTCTTAAATCCAGCTCACTTCTCACTGCAAGGTCCCACTAACCCCAGCCTCCTTCAGCTCACCCTGCACTGATCTGCTGCTTCGACACAGCTGGCTTCAGCTATACACTCACACACTCTAATGACTGTCAGATCTGGATGGGATCAGTTTTCCCAGAAGAGATTTTGTGATTCGGATGGCATTAAAATCACTAATTCTGTAAAACACAAATTGACCTAATCACCTCAGGGAAGACTAGTCCTGTAGGGCTGTACGGTGTGCTTTATTAAAATAAAAGTTTTCATTTCTGATGCCGGTCCCAGTGCATATATAAATGTGTGTGTGTGTGTGTGTGTGGGATGGAGGGTTGTGGCCCTATAGTCCTAACAGCACTGTCCCTCTCTCATCCCTGGCTGATGTCCTGTCCTGGCTTCTGATGACTGACTGCTGTCTGGGGTTGCTGGCTGTTGCAGGCAGGCCAGGTTTGTTGGACTGTCACTCACAGCTAAATCTGTCGCTGTTGCATGTGTCCGTGCCCCTCGCAGGCCCGTAGTGTGACGCTGACTGATGATGTGGAGTGGAAGTCATTTATGTTTGCCCTGTGGCTTTCAGGAGTCACCTGGCCGAGTGATGATGATGATGTCATAGTGATGATGCTGGGTGCTGTATGAGGGAACCACAAACACAATTGCTTTGTAATTGCAATAAAACATACAGTACACAACATGCTAACAACCACTTTGCAACACTTTAGAAACACCCTGAGAACTCCCTGGAAACTACATGGCAAATCCAAAGTACTGATAATCACTGAAAACATATTTGCAACCACATATTAATGCCAGAACGCGCTAGCAACTGCAGAGCAACATGCTAAAAAACAACAACATTCAGAACACTTTAGACAGCCACCGAGAGCTCAGTTTTTCTTCTGGAGATGTGTGTGTATATGTGTATGTGATGCACTAGCATGCGCTGCTGGAGTCACAGTGAGTAGCATGATGGATATTGTGTTTTTGTATCTGATAAATTCCATCGTTTCTCTGTCACACACACACACACACTCTCCTGTAACGTGTGTGTCGTCATGTGACAACCTGATGGTTTTGGCCTTTCCAGATTGCAGGTCATCCCCTGTTCACCCTCCATCCATCCATCCATCCATTTCCAGATCTGTTCTCGATTCCCATCCTTTCCCGTCACTCTTTCCCGTTCCAGATGGAGACCCCCGTGTCTTAGTGTGTGTGTGTTTGTGTGTGTGTCATGGTCGGTAGTGTCCGTCACACACTAACCTGCACCTGTCCCTGTGTCTGCAGGCGAACCTGGTGGCAGCGTTTGAGCAGAGTCTGGCCCTCATGACGGCGCGACTGCAGAATCTGTCAGTCACTTCTGAGCAGAAGGTCCGAGCACAGAAACAACACACCGCAGACTTACATCATTAGATGTTAGATGGGACATTTTATTACCCACCATTCAAACAGTGGAACATTTTTGCAGCTGCCTATTATAGACAACTATTATTGACATAAAAATAAATATATATATATTAAATAAAATAAAATAATAAAATAAAATAATAATCAGAAATGTTTCTTGAGCAGCAAATCTGTACATTATTATGATTTCTGAAGAATCATGTGACACTGAAGACTCGAGGAATGATGCTAAAAATACAGCTGCACATCACAGAAATAAATTACAGTTTACTAAATATTAAATTGGAAACCAGTTATTTTAAATTGTAATAATGTTTCACAATATTACATTATTTTTTAATGTCTTTGTGAGCATTTTTCTTCAATTCTTCTGACTTCTTTCAAAAATTCTAGGCTTTTATAAAACTGGTTATACACAAATTAATTGTTATATCCATTATAAATACTAAACAGAGTTTTATCTACAAGATAATGTGAATACATTTGGGTAACAATCAAGTTTTATGGATTGTTTGTGAAAACTTTCCGTTTTAACAGTGGAATCAGATATGTTCACGTGTCAGTTTTTAACACTAAAGTGTATCTTTGGCTTATCGTTTCAGGATTCTGAGCTGGTGGACCTAAAAGAAACCATAGACGTCCTAAAGTCCAAGAACACAGAAGCCCAGTCCATCATTCAAGTGGCCCTCAACGTCCCCGACACCACACCCAAAGGTTTTTGTTTGTTTGTTTGTTTGTTGTGTATTCATGTATTCATTAGCATGCATTTTAGACTTGATGGAAGTCAGATTTGTTTCCCCTCAGAGCTGCAGATCGACCGTCAGAACTCGTCAGAGAGCATCTCCAGTCTCAACAGCATCACCAGTCACTCCAGCGCCGGCAGCCTGAAGGAACAAGAGGCCAAGAAGAAGAAGAAGAAGAGCTGGGTAAGGATGCATTTCAGATGGTTTTCCTCGGGTTCAGGCTGGTCCAGGCTGCTCATTTCGTTGATCTTATATGTGTAATGTAGATGTAGATGGTCTGTCCCAACGCTGTGATTTAAGTATGACTGTGATCTCTTCCCTTTGCTTCCCTGTTCCCTATTTTACAGGTCTATGAGGTGAGTTGTTCTCCATCCCATCCACATCCATCACAATCACAGCATACCTGAAGCTTCTAAACAAACAATCGAGATCTTTTTTACCGTTGTATTATGTGGTCAAAATCTCAGTCTCAGCGAGTTTGATATGCTAGTTTGAAATGGATACTTTCAGGTTTAGAATCTGCCATAATATAATATAATATATTAATAGACATATTGACTGAAAAATGAATTTTCCACATGGTGTTTCAGGTGTCTTGTTAACTCAACATAATTTCATGCTTTCTTAAACTGTTTAATATGTGCTTTGCGATCAATACTGTCATAACTAATGCATAAGACGCGCATATTATTACGAACCTGGTCATGCTATATTTAATTCAACATAGATTAACAGCATTATTATAGTATAATCTGTAATTAACATTTATTGTTATATATTTCAGTTAATTGAATGTATATTTCAATTTAATTTATTGGTTTAGTATGTGCTTTTGTCACTTTTATTTATTTTTATTTCAGTATTATTTTTAGCATTTTTAGTACTGTACTTCATCTTATTCCAGAAATGTTGTCTAGCTAACATTTCTAATTTTCATGTTCCCAGTGTAAGTTTTTCCATCTGTTTATATTTCTATATATGTTTTTCTGTTGTTTATATTGTATTTCATATTTATTTCAGTTACTGAAAATGATTTGTGATCGTTCTAGCTTTAGTTTAGTAGACATTCGTTGCGTTGTATAGTACTACTAATGCTAGTTGAATGCTTTGCATGGAAAATAAAGAGACTTGTTGGATCATTCCAGCTAAAATTCATATTTTGATACTCTTAATGCATATGCCATCAGAAGCACATTAAATCATATATGCCTCTATTGTGTTTTTTTGTATTGCTATTAGCTGCTAATCCAAACCATCTATACAAACCCTCTGGGAATTCATACTTGTTTTTAAAAGGCTCTCAATAGAAAGTAGTTGCTTTAGTTAAACGTTGACCATCATTTCTCCTCCACATGCAGCTGAGGAGCTCCTTCAACAAGGCCTTCAGTAAAAAGGGTTCCAAAGCCCCATACGCAGATATAGAGGAGATCTCAACCCCGGTCGCATCCACCCCATCTTCACCCAAAATCCACCATAATGTGGATAATGCCTCCTCTAAGGCCTCGACTTCAACATCAGGGTAGGAAAACAGCTCTTGAGGTTCTTCACAAGCTGATTGGAATCACACAGCATTCAGCTTTCATTGTTAAAGGTTTGACGTTGGTGTTTACGGCAGATCGTGCGAGGGCCATGAGGACACGGAACACGAAGAGAAAGTGGTGTCAGAGTTACGCTCAGAACTGTGGGAGAAAGAGCGCAAGCTGACGGACATCCGCTTGGAGGCGCTAAGCTCCGCCCATCAGCTGGAGCAGCTGCAGGAGGCCATGACCAACATGCAGGTGTGTGTGAGAAGATCTTCAGAGGAACATCGCTTCATGAGCAGGCTTCTGTTTGCCTGTACAACTGATTTCAAGCCTGAGATTTTAGATTAAATGAACTCAACTTTTGAGAGTTCGTCTACTTGAGGGTTTTGTGAAATTGCTTTTGGCTGTAAACACTGACTACATAACTTTTTTTATTAAATAAAAAATTTTGTTTAATGTAACATTTTATTAACAAATTAATAATTATAATAATTATATATATATATATATATATATATATATATATATATATATATATATATATATATAAATATAAATAAAAATAATAATATTAATTAAAAAAAAAAATATATATATATATATATATATATATATCTTTTTATTATTATTATTATTATTATTATTTTTATTGTTTAATTCTATAGGTATACTGTTAGTTATTAATAACACAAAAATAAATAATTGCAAGTGATATATATATTTAGATGTATTAGTATTAACATAAAATATGTGTATAGTTAAATTAATAATAATTTCAAAATTATTATTATTGTTATTGATATTATATGTTGTTATGGTTAGTTATTAATAATACAAATAATATTTTTAATAATTGTAATATATATATATATATATATATATATATATATATATATATATATATATATATATATATATATATATATATATATAATTATTATTTAGACACACTAGTTAATTGATATTGATATTGATACAAAATTGATATTAAATATGTAATGCTTGTGTTAAAAAATTGCTTTAATAAATGCCTTGACAGATGACGGTGGAAAACCTGAAGGCGGAGAATGACCAGCTGAAGACGGTCGGCCCCTCCTCCAGACCTCCAAGCTCCGCCTCCCAGTCGTCAGGGCTCAGTTCATTGGGCATCACATCACCACGGCAATCGGTGTCATCTTTCAGCAAAGGGCAAAATGAGCTTTACCCAGGTCACACATATACACACAGCGATATCATGCACTGAATGTGGAGTGCTCACATCCAAACCTTCTTGAATTCTACGCTTTCTCACTGTGGTTTCTGTTCGTCTCACAGATGTCTTTCACAGCCCCACCACAACTCTGCAGAAGGACGAAAGTCTCGTCAGAGTGTTGGTTCGCATACCAAATCAGCACCTATTTAAAGACGTGAGTCTATTCTACATCATAAAACAAATACTTCTGATTCTGAATTCTGATTGGACGGGCCACATACTATACAGAATACTATTATGCATTTACATACCAGTGTTATTTACAGTTGTCATTGTATTGTTTTTATTCTGTATATTATATTTTCTATACATAGAAGCCTATTTATAAATATTTAGAATTAGCACATTTTTAAAAATAAAATAAGTTTTATTCATTTTTACATGTGCTTTGACATTATTAGTTTTTGTTGTATCTATATGTAGGTTTAAGGTATTTGTATTTCAGTTTAAATAATATAGTACTCCAACTTAAATTTATTTTATTTTAGTTACTTGTCAAGACTATATTTTTATATTTTTAATCTAATCTTTGTTTTATTTTATTTTATTTCAGCTTACAAAAACAATTATTATTACATTAAACCATTTTATATATTCTATTTATATTGTTGTTTGTTATGTTTTTTTTTAGTTTAAAAGAATGTTTAATAGAATAAAGAAAATATGAATATTTATTTATTTATTTATTATATTTAGAAATTAAAATTAAATATTGAATGTAATTATTTATATAAACGTTGTTTGTACAACTGTTAACAACTTTATGATCTGCTGTAACGTTTTAAAGTCAAATGTCTCATTGGTAGGAGGTGAAACAGCTGGAGTTTTTCATAGGCACAGTTAAAATCAGCGGACGGACAGACTGGTTTGCTCTGGACTCTGCAGTTATCCAGGCTTTTAAAGTGAGTGCCGTCTGCAGTCTTCTGATGTCTGAAATGCTTTGTGAATGTGTAAAGCTCTTCTCCTGTCACCGTGTGTCTGTAGGAGTATTTATCGGTGGTGGACCCCGGCTCCAGTCTGGCTCTCTCTCAGGACTCCATCTACAGCTACAGCCTGAGCCATCTGAAGAGGATTCTGGGAGCGCAGCCGCCCGAGACGCCTCCTGTGCGCCTCTCTAAAGGCTCCTCCTGCATCAGCGTGACTCTGAAAGGTCAGTGTTTTCAGGCTCTGGCTGGCAATGAAACGTCAACTCCAACACTGATCTTTTACTGTAGCTATTGGGTCAACTCATGCTATACACTTAAACCTGTTTGATGAACACATATATATAGTAATAATAATTGTTAAAGATATACAGTACAGACCAAAAGTTTGGAAACATTACTATTTTCAACGTTTTTGAAAGAAGTTTCTTCTTCTCATCAAGCCTGCATTTATTTGATCAAAATACAGAAAAAACTGTAATATTGTGAAATATCATTACAACTTAAAATAATAGTTTTCTATTTGAATATACTTAAAAAATGATTTATTCCTGTGATGCAAAGCTGAATTTTCAGCATCATTCCTCCAGCCTTCAGTGTCACATGTAACATCAGTCGATCACATGATCATTTAGAAATCATTCTAATATTCTGATTTATTATGAGTGTTGGAAACAGTTCTGCTGTCTAATATATTTGATCAATAAAAGGTTTAAAAGAACTGCATTTATTCAAAATAAAAATAAAAAATTCTAATAATATATATTCTAATAATATATTTTCTTTACTATCACTTTTTATCAATTTAACACATCCTTGCTGAATAAAAGTATTGATTTAATTAAAAAAAGGAAAGAAAAAAAAATACTGACCCCAAATTACTGACCAGTGAATATTGTTATTACAAAATATTTATATTTTAAAAACATAGCTTCTTTTTTTTTTTTTTTTACTTTTTATTCATCAAAGTATCCTAAAAAAGTATCACATGTTCTGAAAAAATATTAAGCAGCAGAACTGTTTCCAGCTTTGATAATGAATCATCATATTAGAATGATTTCTAAAGGATCATGTGATAATGATCCTAAAAATTCAGCTTTGCATCACAGAAATAAATGATAATTTAAAGTATAATAAATTTAAAAACAATTATTTGAAATTGTAATAATATATCATAATATTATTTTTTTTAAACATTAAAATTAGTAAAATTATTTTTAAAACATTAAAAATAGTAATGTTTCTTTTGTTTAAACTTTTGGTCTGTACTGTGTGTGTGTATATATATATATATATATATATACACACACACAAAAATTCTAAAAACGAATAATTGCAAGTTTCTTGTGATTACAAACAATGTATGTATATATTATTGCTATATAGACACAATAAATGTTCTTGAAGTTTTTACACATACACATATTTACCATTATGATTGTATTATTTTATACTATTTTAATTTATATTACTATTATAGTTATTGATAGTTTACTTTTTGTTATTTTGTGTCATTTTTTTTTTTTATAATATTCCTTTTTAGTTTTTAATTTTATTTCAGTTTTAGTCATTTTATTACTTTAAATGAAACTGTTGTTTTATATAGTTGTCAAGGCAGCATTTTGCATTGGAGTATAGTTACTAGTCTGCTATTACTTAATTGTGGACACAATTTATTCTGCTTATTTTTGTTCATCTGAAATTCATTTTGCATAGTTAGAATTTCTTACAGCGCTCATAAAGTTTCAAATTGTTTTACTGACAGTATTTTTCCATATCAACTGTGAGCCATTATTTTCACATTTCCATCTTCAGTAACCGTCAACAAAAAATGCAAATACCCCCAGTGCGAAAGAGGGATGTTCATAACTCATTTCTCCAGAGAAGAGCAATATAGCGCTAATGTCTCTCAGTCTAACAGCCGCCAGCAGGAGGTGTGATTGAACAGCAGAACACCTCCACAATCCCATCATTCCTGCTCTCTCGGTCTGATATATGACCCAGGGAATTGGGGCCATTACCCAGACTCCTCTGGGCTTGGTCTAGGCGTTATTTTAAGCACAGGCTCCAACTCTTAAGTTGTTTATTGAGGCGGTGTGATGCTATAAACCACCTAGACTAAAGAAAACATGCTTATTTGACACATTTGCATTCCTTCTTTTCTGTGTGCCATTTCATCCTGTTCAACATAAAAAATATATATATAATTTTTTTTTATTATTATTATTATAATTTTACTAAAGTCGAAAGATAGCATTTTTATATGTTAAAAAATATATATGTTATATTATACCTCCAAATAACCACAATAAACCTCTGGCTTACTCTTGAAACTCAACTGATTGCTTGTAAATGTCAGTCATTTGGATAAAAGCATCTATAAGACTAGTTGTAAATGCAATTGTAACATGTTATCTGTATTGTACTGACGTTTCACGGTTTGGCCTGACTGCAGGACTGAAGGAGAAGTGTGTGGATGTTCTGGTGTTTGAGACGCTCATCCCCAAGCCCATGATGCAGCATTACATCAGTCTGCTGCTCAAGCACCGGCGCTTGATCTTATCGGGTCCCAGCGGCACAGGGAAGACCTACCTCACCGGCCGGCTCGCCGAATACCTGGTGGAGCGCAGCGCTCGAGAGGCTACACCCGCCATCACCACCACCTTCAACATGCACCGCCAGTCCTGCAAGGTACACCACAACCAAAACATATGCACTATAATCTTCAGAATATTCAGTTGTATTATTCATAATTAATATTAACAGGGTCGGATGAGAACAAAACTTGAACTGGACTGAGCTGGATAACACTTTGGTCTATAGGTATATTAGAATGATTTCTGAAGATCATGTGACACTGAAGACTGGAGGAATGATGCTGAAAATACAGCTGCACATTACATGAATAAATTACATTTTACAGTATATTAAAATAGAAAACAGTTGTTTGAAATTCTAAAAAAATATTCCCAATATTACTGTTTTTGCTTTAATGGTCATATTAAATGTTAATATATCTTGTAATATACATATATAATAAAACACTTCTGTCTTACTCTTGAAGCTTGGCGTTGTGAGTAGTGAGACTTTTTTATGAATCAAATTATAGCTGAATCAAATTAGTTTCATAATTGATTCACTTTGCAGCATTAATTTAGTAATAGAACTAAATGAAATCAACACTCAACTGAATAGAGCTGCAAAATGTCACTGCCGTCTTCTGAAGAAATTAATGTTATGGCAATTTCTATTTTTACAATTTACAGCTGCAATTGAATTTGTCTTTTTTGTTTTTTTCTTGTGTCTGTAAATCTGCTTTTGAAACAATCTGTATGTAAGTGCTACAGAAACAAGTGTGACTGGAGTTGACCTGACATAACCTCTTTTTATCCCAACAGGACCTTCAGCTCTATCTGGCCAATCTGGCCAATCAGATCGATCGGGAGAGCAGCACAGCTGAGATCCCATTGGTTATCATCTTGGATGATGTGCATGACGCAGCATCCCTCAGTGAACTTGTTAATGGTGCTTTAACCTGTAAATATCATAAATGGTGAGTCTAGGAAAGTCTACACCGAAATGTCCGATGGGTTCTCCAGTCATCTTAAAGGTGATAAGAGCTGGTTTGTTTCTCTTTTTCAGTCCATATATAATAGGGACAACCAACCAGCCAGTGAAGATGACCCCTAACCATGGCCTACACCTCAGCTTCAGGTGGGTGCTTTCGTCTTGCTGTCGAGTGTCAGTGAGGAACACTGACTGAGGATCACGTGCTTGTGTTCTGATTGTCACTTTGGGCGAGACTAACATGTGCTTACCTTCACACTACCTATAAACTGCAAAAAGATGCCTAATTTTCATATTTCATAGTGTTAAAAATGTGTACTTTATTATGCCTAATATGGCCTTTAAAACAAATAGTCACAAATCACAATTCTAAGCATATATGCGCTTTAAGCATAGTTTCCTCTCTCGTCTCCTTTTTTCAAACATAAAAGATATAAAATATCAAATAATTTCACTATAAATAAAAGTTGCATGTCCATTTGGTAATTTATTTGATATATTTATTATTGCAGCTGGTCATTATTTCAAAATAAAGCACCTCAGGACTGTGTTTTTGTGGTGCAGTGTAACATGATCATGCTTTGTTAAAAAAAACATATTTTACCTTTCATTTGCTGCTGGTTTTGTTCAACATTGCTTTCTAATATTTTTGTATTCTATCAGTTTTCTTTTCATTTATTATACAATTAACAAAAGCAAAAAATACCTCTAACACTCGCTTGCTCTATTCTTTTTCTATTCTATCTGTTTTCTTTTTATTTCTTATATTATATTATATTTATTTGCTATGTTATATATTATGGGGGCGGGGTTTATGTTAACATCAGGGTTAGTGATGTCACATTTTTAATATTTTTGTAGTCCTTAAATAGCGATTTCTTATTTCTATCTTCTTATTTCTTATTTCTAAAGAGAGAAAATATCTCCCTTTGCATTGAACTCTGAGCTTCGTAGCTTTGCAGACGTTGTCTATTCTCTAACAGCAACATTACACACTAATTAAAGTTCAAACAGTGAAATCATAATCAACCACCCCTTTAAGATTTTTTTTAATCTTTTTTTTTCTGTTGCTCTCTACTGTTTTTGTAGACATTCTTATTTTTCAGGAATTTTTGATGAATAGAAAGTTCAAAAGAGCAACGTTTACTTAAAATATATTGTTTTGTAACATTGTAAATGTCTTTACTTACACTTTTCAGCAATTTAATGCATCCTTACTGGATACAATTATTATTATTATTTAAAAAAAAATGAACGGTATTCTATTTCTCAATTTTCATATTTGTTTTATATATTTCCCTCTATACAGGATGGTGATGTTTTCCAATAACGTGGAGCCAGCAAACGGGTTCCTGGTACGTTACTTGCACAGAAAACTAATGGAGGCGGAGGATCCGAGGAGCATGAAGAATGAAGATCTGCTGCGGGTGCTGGACTGGGTGCCCAGACTCTGGTACCACCTCCACACCTTCCTGGAGAAACACTGCACCTCCGATTTCCTCATTGGTAATTTTCATTATTGTATGTTAGCACAATTATTAGATGAGGATGAGGAGGCATTTATTTCAATAACAAGCTCGGTGTGCCTAATGAAGTGATCATTTCATCGATGCGTGTCCAATCGGTGTTGCTTAGGTCCCTGCTTCTTCCTGTCCTGTCCCGTTACGGTAGAGGAATTCCGCACGTGGTTTATAGATCTCTGGAATCACTCAATCATCCCATACCTGCAGGAAGGAGCCAAAGATGGCATTAAGGTGAGTCAAAGAAGCCTGAATGTAAAGAAAAAGATGTGCATTCATTTTATGCCACTTCCTATTTATCTGAGTAGCCCGTTTTTAGGCTGAATGAGTGTGAATGTGTGCGTCTGCAGGTTCACGGGCAGAAGTCGGTGTGGGAGGATCCGGTGGAGTGGGTCAGAGGGTCTCTGCCCTGGCCGTCTGCTCAGCAAGACCAGGCTAAACTCTTCCACCTGCCTCCTCCGAGCACAGGCCCCGGCAGCCCCAGCCAACCAGGAGACGATCGGACACATAAGGAGACACCACCCAGCTCCGTCGAGTCAGATCCACTGGTCAGTGTGTGGATCAAGGCTGAAAAAAAAAAATATATATCTGAACAAATATTTTGAAATCCTGTAAAGATGCACGTCTGAGCATCGTAACTTTGCAGACGTTGTTTATAATGCAACATTACACACTAACTAGAGTTCAAAAAGTGAAATCATAATCAACCGCCCCTTTAAGAATTTTTTTTTCTGTTTGTTGAAAACAGTTGCTCTTTACTTTTGTGGACATTCTTGTTTTTCAGGATTGTTTGATGAATAGAAAGTTCAAAAGAAAAGCATTTACTTAATTACTGTAATTTAAGTACTTTTCCCTTGAAAAAGTAAAAAAATAAAAAGTAAATTAAATTAAATTAGATTTAAAATTAAAATCAGTTACTTCTGATATAAATGCATTAAATACTATATAGACTTGTGAACAATTCTATTTTGAACAATAGTGAATTTAACATCAAAATGTTTAAATACTTTGGTCAGTTTAAGAATAATTCATGCTTTTTTATATTGTTAATGTGAAAGAACAGTTTCATGTCTATCCATGTATTATTGTTCAGCTGGTCGAGGTTGATATGGGATTTAGAAAGTAGTTAGTAAGAAGTAATGCAACACTTTTTTAGAAAGAGTAACATGTCATTAGTAGCTGATTAATTACTGTTTTAAGTTTCTTCCTCAACGTTGCTTTTTATATATGCACAATTCAAACCTTAGTTCATTCTTTAGTTGATAAACATTTATTGATTTTTTTATTCTTCCTCCATATTAGTGCACACTGCATGAGAAATATCCCATTTTCTGCTCTTTTCCCAGATGGCTATGCTGTTAAAACTACAAGAGGCTGCCAATTACATCGAATCTCCGGAGAAAGAAACAGATCCGAAACTTCCTCCTCTCTGAACATCCGACTGACGTTCCCATCATCTCATGTGGAGGTCCTGACTCACACCTGCAGATGACACTGTACTGTTACTATAAATGCCGTTAGTGCATTTCACCCTCTCATTTATTATATTATCCATCCCACCTTTTTCATTTCAGTCAAATGTCCCTTACAGTAAGGTACTGTGGTAATACCATGGTTCAGTGATGCTATGAGAAGGTAATACTGTGGTGCTTTCTCATACAGGGAGTTGACTTACTCTGCAGTTTGACATGCTAATGTCAACATTTTAAACAGCATTTTGCTTTTTTAAGTTATTATGCATGCAGAATGCATAACAATGAAAACGGAAGACTACATGGAGTATTTACACTATATGGAATATGTGTTCTAAAATCAGAACAGGAGCTTTAAAATGATCTAGTTATGGCAAAAGTAGTGGTTAAATAGGTAGAAAACCTTCAGAAAGAAACGGAGACCCATAACAGCACCTAAATCTACACTTTTTCCATATGCATTTATTTAATGCAAAATAGTTGAGATATTGGTGGCGATCCATAAAACTATCCATATAGCATGGTGCTGGGTAAAAAATATGGTATTATATTGTTTAAAATACCACCATAGCAGGTTTATCCATGGTGATTTGAGTTTTTACCATAGTACTTTTACGTAAGGGCTCGCAAAAACCATATTTTGTCATGAAACATAACTCATTATCCAAAAAAATAAAAAATAAAGAATGATGAAAATGATAATTTTATAGCACTTCTAACTGCATTTTTCTGTTTATGGACACTTTAGCAGGTATGTGATTCTCTATGTGGGAACCTGTACTGTTCCACTGCTGCCCGTATTAACAGCTCAACAATGCAGGTGCTAAAATCACTAGTGTGCACACTTGACTTTGTCTCGTGGCCATGAATAAGAGCCAACAAAGGAGGTATTGAGAAATATGTCTCGCTTAATAATGTAACACTTAAACCTATGCTACCGGCCACTTTAGCCTATGCTGCTTTTTGTATGTTTCATTTCTTACACGTTTGAACATGGCCACAGCATGAGCTAGTTTAACCCCGGAAACCTTTTCTTCCTCTTTCTAACACAGTGAATGCCTTTTAACAGATTCTAAGTGTGCTATCATGTTCCCTCCTCTCTCTGTAGGGGGCAGAGTTGAGCAAAGTTAAGAATTTAATAGGCACCTTTTAGTTTTTGAGTGTGAAGATGAATTCGATTGGATTTTGATTTCAAATGAAAGTGAGAGGAATTTACTGAATTGCAGTTCAATCATGCAGACTCTGAATTTCATTCCATTTTAATTCTAATTCCTCAAACTTCCTTCAATTGAAAGTATGATTCTGTGTCCTGTTTCAAAAGGTGCTTGACCCCGATAAGGGGAAGTTTTCTCAAAACTGAAGCTTGTCATGTGTTCCCTCAAAAGTTCCCACAGTTCACAAAAGCACCTCAGTAACAGGCGGAGCAAACAGACTATTTTTGATTTACTGTAATGATACTGTAGAGACGTTGCGCTTGACTTTGACACTGATCTCAGCTCAGGGGTTTGGTTATCTCAGGCCTCGAATTAGATTCAATACAGCTATTTTCTCAGTTACTGCTCTCTTTGTAGCAAATGGTGCAAATGTAGAAAACCAAATACTCAGTGGTATTTCTTTGAAGAGACGATTACCCCAATAAAGTGCACACGGAAGTGAAGACGAAGATCATATTTGATTATTTGGTGCTATCCAGTATCACTATTGGAAAACATGACTTGGTTTAGCAAAAATCTCACTTGACATCCAATAGCCTTAGTCTTGTGGCATTTAAGGGCATCTTTAGGTACAACCAAGTGATCATTTTATTTACACGATCATTATAGTGGTAGTTTTAGAGCATTGCGTTTCTTTAGACATAGTTAGTAAAGTAAATCAGCCTCCTTTTTAATGGTAATCCAAAACATATCAAACCATACAACATTTCTCTGAAGCTTAGTAATATCAAATATCACACTACATCCTCAATGCTCACAGAACGCAGTGGTGGACCAGTAATTTCCCATCTCTGTACCTGAAACTAGTTTTCAAACATGCATGAAGGTACGATCTGGGCTACTGACGTTAAAATCGAACTCAAATCATTCCATTCGTTTCTATTCATCTATACTACATTATTATTACTGTAAGGTGTAAATATGATTTCCGTAGTTCCTGCTCCAAGAAATGAGGGATTGTGGAGTGTATTAGCCAAATCATAATGTTCAAGATGGCAAAATGAATTAGTTTTTTGTTTTTAACTTCCTTCAGTTGCATCGCTGCTGCTGCTTCAAGTCTAATATGTGACATTTATATTTGACTACATTCCAGACATAAGAAAGTGTGTTGCTTTTCTGCTAAAGATCATAGTTGGCCCATTTGCAGTTTCATTCTTGCTACTGCAACAAAATATTTGGTTTCATAACCACAGCATGTTGGTGATTTACCACTGATGCTGAATCTGGATTAGTGAATCAAGCTTATAATCGAGGGGCTAAAGCTCGTTCTGTTGTTACGCGAGCAGGTAGAGATGAATTTGCGGAGCGTTTTCATCATCAGCGGGCTATTCTTGTTTTAAAAAGCCACTGTACACTGTCTGCATCATGATTCTGGTTATTGTGCCTGTAACTGTGTGATAGCTGTGCTGTGTTGTGCAAAGTCCCATTTAACACGACAATTCAGCAACTTTTTACTGTCTGTCCTGGAATTGTAATGACAGCATGGTGACTGGTAAAACTGGATTATTACACTGATTTCACTTTGTGTCGCTCATAAGCTTTGATTTGTGTCTGCTTCTGTTGCTGTTTTCACTCTTTAATGCACCTTTTTATGTGGACTTTATAATTGCAATAATTTGTCATGTGTTAATCAGAGTCAGGAACTCCATGGGATAAAGACTTTGGGTGATTGTATGCCTTGATGGTGCGCTCTTGAGGTTAGGGTCAAGTTTGGGGAACTCGTGAATGAACCTTTGGATCTTTAATATCAGGTGGTTAGGTTTTATTGTAAAGTCTTTCAAAGACGACCAATGAAAAATATAAAGCTATTACAGATAAGTGGTGAGAAGTTGCTGAATAGTCCCTTAACTTGCACATGCATATGATATTGATTCAAAAGTCCAATACTGTTGCTTAAAAAAGGTAATGTGATTGTAGAAGATACAAGTAAAAATGTGCAATGGGTTTATAAATGTCGTGAATGCATGTCACCTTAGTGTGAAGCAGAATTACGGATGTGTTCTACCTAATTCGGGGTTGTATAAAAGAATGATATTAATTTCTTGTTCTCCCAAACGATTGTTCGTACGACTCCAGTTCCATTTTGTACAGAACGATATAAATGTAAACATTGTACATAGCGTGGCCCTGCATTTACAACAACGATCATATAACAAGAAAAAACCTAATGTCATTGAGAAATGTGGTTTGTAAGGAGACTTGTGCTGAGTGACCCAGTTCAAGAAATCTGCCGTGCTTAGGATGTGCGTAATATGAATACCAAGACGTTGTCTATCTGTCAAAATAAAACCACAACGTTCGTTAAGTGTGTTCTGTGTCGTGTCTTATGTTTTCACATGCTGGAGTTAAAGTACAACAGAGTAAAAATATGTCATGCATTTCGAATTGTACTGAGTTAAATCTATCAAATAACTGGATTAAGTTTAGCTTCCTGTAGAAAGTTATGGGGGGACACAAATGCCAATGTTAACAAACATGTGGGAAGACAGACATGTCAGACATTTTTTTTTTTTTTTTTTTTTTTTTTTTTTATAATGCTTTGCTGGGTAGAGTTTCTTCACTTATAAGGACTTGAATAATTTGGCTCCTCAATATTTGTGCAAGCTTTTAACCCCCTAGACTCCTACATGTGTTCTATGCTCTTCAAGTTTATTTTATGAAGTATACTTAGTTCAAGTATAGTAGTTTTATACTGCAAGTATACTTAAGTTTTCTTTAAGTGAACTTTACATCATACTTTTTAAGTGTCCCTATTTAGGTTTGAATTTGTATATATTTTGTTATATGAATATCTGAACATACAAAATATCTAAAGAAAGAACAGGGTATCTGCTTGGAAACAAAAACATTTTGTTCTTGCTTCATGCATTTAAAAAAAAAAAACTTTAATGTGCGTAAGTTTCATAAAAAAATAGAGAAATAACATATTGAACAAAAAGCTGTGAAAACTATGAATTGGATTCAGAATGATAATCAAAACGTAGATGCAGTCGATCAACCCCCCTCTTCATTGGTCAACATTTTTTCCATAACACTACTGTTTTTATGCTGTTTCATGTCAGATGATCGTGTTAGGTAACGTGTTAGTATCTGTTGTTTCTTTTTATATATATATACTGTAGCTCAATTGGTAGAGCATTGCGTTATCAAGCGTAAGGTTGGGGGTTTGATTCCCCGGGAACACATGATAGGTAAAAACTGATAGCCTTAATGCACTGTAAGGCATTTTGGATAAAAGCGTCTGCTAAATGCATAAATTTAATTAATTTAATAGTCCACTTGAATAAACTTATTTTTCGTAAGGGTATGCTTTCCAGATGAAGTGATCTTTAACAGACATCTAGCAGACTTGCTGAGAAATCAGTTTAGTGTGTACTTAAAACACCCCCCCCCCCCAGACCCTCAGTACTCGCACACATCTTATCAGCAGTGACACTCGTCTGTGAGTGTATATATACAGCTGAAGTGACCACGATGCTAAGAGCTCCGCTCGCTCCTTCACTAGTCACTTGAAACTCTGGAGGGGAGGAGTTGACCAACGCCACATGCCTTAGGCTATAAATCTGGGGTGACTAACCTTCAGACTGAGCCGAAGGACTTACTAGGTCAGAGGGATCCCTGAAGCGGACAAGTATGCCGGCAAAACCAGCCCCGATAAAGAAGTCGGCTAAGGCCGCCAAGAAAGAGGAACCGGCACCGGCACCCGCTCCCGAACCAGTGCCCGAGCCCGCACCCGCACCTGAACCTGCCCCTGCTGAACCTGCCCCCGTTGAACCAGCCCCCGCTGAAGCTGCCCCAGCTGAAGAAGCCCCGGTGGAGGCACCTCCTGCTGAAGCCCCACCTGCTGAAGCCCCACCAGCCGAACCAGCTGCAGGTACTGAGTGTGTATGGAGACCCCTAACCTACATTGATTTTTTTTTTGGTGAAATATGATGACCCTGTAAGAGCCACTCTATCATTTGCAACAATAGATGCAAACAAACAGACATGCATGTTATGTCATTTAATAATTACCTCCTAATGCACAAGAACTCAGAGCACATTGTTACTGGAGCCAAGAACTCTTGGTAGCTTGGAAAACGTCTGACCACAGCTGATGGTTTAAAAAAAACACCAGTGAGCACTGACACCTGTTAACCTCTCCTTGCTTCCACACTCCCCTGATCAAACCAGCTGTTCACCCTGACCTACCCGACACCTATTCTGCTGCTTTTGCTCTACTTCAAGTGTGTTCGATTTCCAAGAAAGTGCCTAATTTTAACTATTTTTATTAATTAATTAATTTTATCTTTTTAGATTAAAATACGCTTAAAAATACCATAGTAGCCATACAGTAGTTTCCTCCAAAATACCATTTTACTACTGAATTAACCTGTATAGTGCATATAATTGTAGCAATAATATGGTACAATGGAGATTAGCATATTCATGATGCAGTACCATGGTAAGTTTTAGTAGTTTTTTGTAATTGAATGATGAATAAAACATGATATATAGTAATGATATACAACTGTGGCAAAAATGTAACAAATAGCAGAGAGATTTTGAAATTGTTTACATATTCATTTATGATTTACAGAGGTAATCATAGCTTGTGGTCTTTTCTTGGAAACTGTGGCTAACAAGGTGATTTTTTTGTAAAGGTTGTATATAGGCAATACATTGGTTTCTCAAAGGAGTGCAGAGTAACATGCAAAAAAAAAAGACAAATAATAATAATAATTAGTGCCATCATAGCACAGTTTTTAACATGAGCTTCTACGGAAGTCCAGTTACTTAATCTTTCACTGTAATGTGTGATCATTCACATGATAATCTGTTCTGCTTTATAACAAAAGCAAAGCATGCTTTTCACCACCTGTGCAATTATTATTTTAACACCAGCAATATCCACTGAGGCCTTATAAGCCAGAAGTATTTAGAGCTTGTGGCAAACGCAGACAACTCTATTTACAGCCCCACAGAGAGCTTTCACACAATGCATAAATAAAATAATAAATATTTAACTGTGATGTTTTTCATTAGTCAGTCCAGTCACAAGGTAAGTGTATGATTAAGGCGTATTCTTCAGCTATTGTTGGTTTTAGAAATATTGTTTTTATTAAATGAAATAATGATTGCATAAACAATATCGGATGTGCACAAAAAGGCATGAATATAAGTTATATTCATTATTTTGTGTACAGATCATATTCTATCAAAATTATTTCATTTCTTATTGTTTATACAAGGTTGAATAATAAAAAATAAAAAAATCTAAATGACCAAATATTGTACTTATTTCTGTTTTTGGAAATATATTCTGTGCATGCAAGTCAAGCCTCAATTATTTGGTCCATTCTAACATTGTACTAACATTTAAACATGATTTGCTGGCCACATCTCATGAGAAGCCATTGCAAACGCTGCTGGAGGCCCCGCTAATGGGAATAGCAGTGGTAAGCCTATAGTAAACAGCTAATGTGAATTAATTTGGGACCCTGCATTTGCACAGGATTGAAAAAGTCAGTCAACATGAAAGACAAAATGTTAAGAACCCATTTTACTTCCACAATGTGGCGTGAAAAAAAGCATATTCAATGAAAAAACTATGTAGGAACCTGATACCTGATTTCAGTGTGTCAGGAGTGATTTCATATTGACTTTCTAAACCAATCAATGCTGTTCTTTTTTATTTTTTATAGTAAAGGCAACTTTAGAAATGCACCAATTTTATATTAAAAGAACTGAATTTGGAAGTTATATTTGCTGAGATCATATCTTGATTATGCCAAAACCTGACCTGAGCTATTATTCCATCATTTTTGATTAAACAAATGCCTGGAGCTCTATTATATGCTGCTTTTATTAACGTGCCCTGCTTATTTAACACCAGCTGATGCTGAAGCTCCACCTGCTGAGGAAATCAAAGCACCTACACCTCCTCCACCTGCAGGTAAACCCACGGGAAATCAAAAACCGCTTCAGATCACCGACGTTGTGTCATTTACAATTGAAACATTAGTGCCTGATTTTAGTTTGAAATATTACATGTGTGTTTTTGTCTCCAGAGCCCACCAGCGAGCCTCTCGAGCTCGGCGTTGAGGATGTCAATGACACTTCCGTCACTATCTCATGGAGACCACCAGCCACCATTGGAAACTCTGGTCTGGATGGATACACTGTGGAAATCTGCAAGGAAGGAAGTGAGTCCGATGTCGATTTAAAAGTTCAGACATCAAAACACCAAATCCCAACATCCAAATCCAATCGTGCATAACGTTGCCAATAAATGTGCCTTTTTGTTCTAGATTTTTAGATCAAAAGCGTTGCCTGTTTATGCATCGTCTGACTGGATGGCAAGGCAGCTGCTTTCAGTTTCAAACACTGGCATAATAAAGGCTTCAATGAGGATTAGGCCTAAAATCTAAAGCCTTTTCATTTCACTGTGGTGGCTCGCTGAGCACTTGCATTCATTTGCATCTTGAAATGCCACCTCACAATACCGTACCTTAAATTAAACGCAGCGAAATGTTCTTTTGAATTTTATTGGCTGGTCAAACCTCTCAGTTGCACCTGTTCCCAGTATATCTTCAGCAACATGCACACCCACCTCAGTTGTGTCCCTATATGGAGTGAGGCATTTCTAGACATCTGATGGCAGATAAACAGGGCTGGTGCGCTCATGTCAGTCACACACGTGAATACAGTCAAACTTGCTGATACAGCCGCTGAAAGTGCAAAAATGTCCTGAAAAGAAAGTAAGATTTAGATCAGATATTGGTTTGTTCTGGAAAACATAAACTGATATAAAAAAATAATAATTATACGTTAACCATATTTTTAGACCAAATTTGTTTTAAATATTACCTTTCCAAAAGTTTTATAATTATTATGAAATTTAGAAATACATTTTTATGATTATTAATGGAATGCAATAAAATTATATTAAAATATATTAATATTTTGTGTATTATTTAAATAAACTATTACTTTTAAAATAATACTTTAATAATATTTAACATAAATTTTAAAAAATAATAATAATTTTATTTCAGTATTGGCATTCCAGAAGCTGTACAATCAATGTTCATAATCAAAAATATTTTTTTTATGCAAATCTAAGGTTCACACGGCAGATTTAATAACAATTAAAAGTATTACTATAATTAAGTTTTATTATTTAAATATTGCCTTTCAACAATTTGTTGATAATTTTTCGATAGCTATTGGGATGCAAATCACATTGGTTGTACTTGTGTCTAATTTAAAAATGTTCCATCCTAGCCAGTGACTGGAAAGCAGCTAACGAGGAGCTGACTGTGTCCTGCCGTTACATTATTAAAAACCAGACCACCGGTGACCGCCTGAACATCAGGGTGGTGGCTGTAAACCCTGGCGGCCGCAGCGCTCCTGCTACTCTGGCCGACACTGTCCTGGTCAGAGAGGTTGTAGGTAAGTCGACATTTTACACCCCCTACCTTTTTTGGAAAATAATCATAACTTTCCTGTTTCATCTTGCTTGATCACAATGCAAAGAAGTGCAACTGGTGACATTTCACAATGACAGAGCAAAAACCATAAGCTTTATGCATTGCTAAGGGGGACACCAAATGGCTGTGGTGCCATTAAATTATTGTTATAGAGTTTCATAATGCGTAACTTATCAGTCTTAAGATTGTTCTTTCCCCCTGCATCGAAGCCAGTTGTCCTTCAACATAACTACTGCAAATGTTGGAACCTAGAGTTATCCAGCTATTGCTGCTCTAAAGATTGGGGGCCACCTCTCGAATCTCAAGTATCCAAGACCTCAGAGCTATCTCGAGAGGTGAAATGAGTACCACGTCAGCCCCACACGCTGTGTTACAGGGCACCCTAATTGGTTCTGAGAGGTTGATAAATCTAAATACATCTACCTACATCTAAACATGAAGCGGTATGGCCTTACAAACCTGCGCAGATCAGACAGCATCATCAAATACAGCAGGAAAAATACACTTTTTCTACAACAAAAAAATGCATGGCCTTAGATTTTTAGTTGTGCTTTTTTCTCAAAGTTTTTACATTGGTTTCAGTACAAATTTAATTTACAGATTATACCTGTGTTGACTACAATTTCTTACAATGTCTTTAAAGATAATTAAAAAGTTGTATAAACATTTAAACACTCACCTATGTACACACGCACACACACAAATTAAAAAAAAAGGTAATCAGGTACATGAAAAATAAATAATAATAATAATAATAATAATAAAAACAATTTTATCACAGTCATTATTTAAACTAGTTTCTGTGCTCGAATGCTTGCAGTCACTTTACATACTCCCTGAGTGTCCGGCGTCTAAAGAAAGAAATCATAAATGTAGAATGGAAAGTCAAGCGGGATTGGAATGTAACTTGAATCCAGTCTACGCAAAAAGTTTGTAGGGTGGGGGGGATTTTGGCAGATCTCCAATTAAAGTTCTTCTTTCTACATTCCCTCCAATGCACCGAGGGATGTCATGAATTGACTTTTCCAATAAGAAAAATCTATGTTGTATATCCTTGGAAAATTGTTGGTAAGTACTGTGCATTAGCAAGGTTTTACATGGCTTCAAAGCCATTGACAGCCAGCCGCCTGGACCAGTGTCAAGCTTCTTCCTTTAAGAGCGATGGCCACAAGTGTGAATGGGTCGAGTCAGAGGGTGGGATACATTTCCCAAATGTTCTCGCACTGCATAAGGAGTCGAGTAGCATCTAAGGTTACCCCATGAGACTTTTTAGCTCACTATGTTTATTTAGAGGAATGCTGTAAGCTAGTAAGAGTTAGCATCCGGCTAATGCTTCGAAGAGTTTTCCAGAGACCAATTCATCTTTTTATATGCATTGCATTGCTGATTAAAATTCAGAATGAGATGCAAAGTTTTTAATTCCATTGATGCACTGAAAAACTAGCATCCATTATAAATGAATGTTAGACTGTGATTATAAAATGCAGCCTTTGGAATTATTTGTGACTCAGCAGTTTTCATGCAACTAAAGCCTTCCATCATAAGTTATTAGTGGCAGGGGTGTAAGAGGACTGATCTATTTAAAGCTGTGATGACTCCAAGTTCAACAGAGCCACCGTTAGCATGTTGGCTAGCTCAAGTTGTATTAGCGTAAATAACTTCTCATACTGTTTTTAGCCTTTGATTTCCTTTGTGCTTCTGCATTTGGGTTTGCAAATATTTGTGGTAGTTTTTTTTTTTTTTTTTTTGCTGAAGACTGACTGAGCTAAGATGAAACAGGCTACCTGCAGCTCAGGATGAAATTCTGCATGTATTTAATATATAATATAATAATGTATAATATATATAAATTCTTCCAGTAACATTTGTTCAATGTTATCCTGTTTTGAATAATGTTCCCAAAACGTTATTGCAAAACCTTTATTTACTTAATACATCTTTCATTTAACGTTTATTTCTGAATCATTTTAGTTCGTTTTAAGATGTTTTAAATGCTACTACTTGTTTCAGACTGTTCAGATAACAGAGTAGCATTCTCAAATGTTTTTAAAACATTTTAAAAACTGGACGTTTTGAATATTCAGAAATAATGTTTATAAAACTTGACTTAAACCTTCTTAGAATATATTTGAATATCGTCAAACCTCTTAAAACTAGGATTTCTCTCTATGATGACTGACATCTCAGTGAATACATAACCCTGATCACACTGTTTAAAATGTAATCATATCATGTACCATTTTTTTCTCTCTAAAGATCGCCCCAAAATCCGTCTGCCACGTTTCCTGAGGCAGCGCTATGTGAAAAATGTTGGAGAGAAGATCAACCTTGTTATTCCCTTCAGTGTATGTGATCTCTTGACAATGCATGATAATAGCCAAACTCTTTTAAAGGCAGATAAACTCCTGCTTGCTTATTCATAGAACAGGGAAAAATGGCTACATTGTTTTTGATAGAAGTGTTTTTGGTCTAAATTCAGAATACAAATACCCACATTTGGAATAATACAGTAACACTAACAAATGCTACTTTTATTCAAGAAGAGTGCTGTTCCAAAATGTTCCTACAAAAACAGGAAGCTGCACTGGATATCAATTTATATTTAGAAAGAGTATGTATTACGGAAATAATACGGTTTAAAAGAATACACTTAAATGTGAACTGAATGTAATGTTCTTGGACATTAACTTTTAATTGAAAGTGCATGAGAAAAGATTTGAAAACAATGTTTTAAAGTTAAAACTTTTAATTTGGCGTTATTACAAAGTTTACATTTTAAAGATGTGCTTAAATGTGTTGAGAAAAAGTCAGGAAAGTGTTTTCTCTTAAAGAATAATTAAGTAGACTTTTATTTCATTAATATTAAATAATCTGCAAGTATTTTTTTTTTTCAAAATGTCCTATCACGATTTTAAAATATATTTTAAGTACACTGTAAGTGCACATTGTAAACAATCACACTTCTTTTTCACAAGGAAAGAAGTTAATTGCAAGAAGAAGAAGACTAATCAGTTAATTCTAAGTGTTTTCAATGAATCTGGTTGATTTTGTAAATTAACTTGCTGCTATATCTGTCTTATTTTCTTAACTGCAGGGCAAACCACAACCTATTGTGTCATGGACAAAGGATGGCCAGCCTGTGGATACTAAAAAGGTTAACATCCGCAACACCGACAAGGACAGCATCTTCTTCATCCGTGCTGCCGAGAGAGCCGACTCCGGCGTGTATGAGATGTGTGTGAAAGTGGACAGCTTTGAGGACAAAGCCCAGTTGACTCTGCAGATTGTTGGTAAGTGTTCGTACACATCGTGGAACCTGGTTTATATTGTTAATTTTTTTGTTTTTTAACAATTGTCTTGTTGACCTGATCACCAGAGTTGCCTGGACCTCCAGCCAGCGTCAAGATCGTGGACACCTGGGGTTTCAATGTTGCTCTGGAATGGACCGAACCCAAGGATAATGGAAACACAACAATCACTGGATACACCGTCCAGAAGGCTGACAAAAAAACAGGGGTAGAAGCTCTTTCAAAAATGACATTTACAATAAAATTCCATGGGATCACTGTGATTTTTCGAACATGGTACTATTTTCATAGCAATTTTTTTGACACATTGCCATGTCAGTGCCATGTTTGTTTGGATGTGCTATTCTTGGTATTCTCGAAAGCACCTGTAAATGCCATGATATATTTTTTGGTGTTAAAATAATTTTTACTATCCAAGCTCAACATGCAGAAACAATTATAACTGGCCATTCTTAGTTTCATTCTCTCTCATTCAATTTTTTAACATAGACAACTATGTGTTTATTGTATCAATGGCTGACAGAGGGGAGGCATGTTTGTAAAACTATGTTTATTCATGCCGTTCCTTTCGGCGGCACTAGTCAACCAAATTATCTTATTAATTATGTGTCTGGAGTTTACTGAGCTGTACTGCTGTCTCTCCACAGGACTGGTTCACAGTACTGGAGCATTATCACAGAATGAATGCCACTGTTTCAGACCTGATCATGGGTAACACCTACATCTTCAGGGTCTTCACTGAGAACAAGTGTGGAATTAGTCAAGAGGCCACTGTCACAAAGACATCAGCCACCATCCAGAAGACAGGTGAACCAGATTTTTCACATTTTTGGCTTTATTTAGATGGTACAGTGTAATGACAGGAAGCAAAGTGGGAGGGAGAGAGGGAAAAGATCCATAAACTCAGGATGCACGTAGCGGAGCAGCACTATATGTTGGCACATTTCCCACAAGGCTATCGGCACAGACAGGGACGGTCACTTTAAACACAATTCATGACTCTAATATATTGATACACATCCGATTTCTTTCTCAACTCAAAGTTCACTTAAGACACACATAACTGACTGTTTTAAGGATTCTTGCCAAGACTGGTATTTTGACATACTTTTGCATGTATTTGTCCGTTCAATCACAAGACGAAATGGAAAGAAACTCAATTCATGGCTTGTGCATTGTCTGAGACACAGCTCAAATGTGTTAAAATCGCTTAAATGTTCAAATTGGCAAGGAGTATGTATTTGGCGAATGCTTTTTTCCCATGAGACTTGCATTCAGTTACAAACAGTTACTCATTGTTGCCGTCATGCTCTGCTGTTTGAGCTGCAGGAATGCATTTGCCTACTGAGAGTCTTACAGTCATCCAATGGTTATTCTTCTTATTCTTACTTCACTGATCTTCATGATGTGTTTTTAGGCATTGACTACAAGCCTCCAGAGTACAAGGAACATGACTTCAGCCAGGCACCCAAATTTACCACCCCCCTGGCAGACCGCTCCACTACCATTGGTTATAATGCCAAGCTGCTTTGCTCCGTTAGGGGATTCCCTAAGGTACATGGTTTCTCATGCACCCATACACAGGACCGGTGTTCTGAGATTCTCAAAGTTCTAAACAAACATTCGTCCAGTAATGTTAATAGAACGTTCATTCAGAAGTATCTTGTCTTTGATAACATTCTCAAAATGTTAGCAGATAAACATCATTATGGAATATTCTAGTCAGATGTTTGGCTAACATTTCAAGCAATGTTTTGTTGTTATAGTCAGTCCACACACATAAACGTAGAGGCTTTACAGATTTGAAAGATGTATTACTCTTATCTCTTACTCTTATAGTATGACCAAAATGACGCAGTCATATGATAAGCCATATTTGAGGTCGAGGTTAGTCAACTATTACGGGTCAGCCCTACTATAATGTTTGCAAAATTATAAAATAAAATATTCCCTTGATGTTGTCAATAACATTCATTAAAAAAAATAAATAAATAAATAAATAAAAAGGATATTTTGAACATTTGGAAATAATGTTTTCATATCTTAATGTGAACGTTAGCAAAACGCTCTTAGGATGAATTTTTGTTAGTTGGGTAGATGCTAAAATAAGTGATTAAATTATCTAAATTAATTTATCTTTAATGCATGTTTAACATGCTTCAGAAGTCTCATTTTGTATTGTATACATTTTAACAATTAGATGGTTATTTTTTAATCTGCATGGAACTGGTAAAGTGTAATGCCTTTGTTTTATTGAAAGGTTGATTGGTTGATTAAAAGATTAGTTTGGGGTTAGGCTGCGGTTGTCCCTGACAAATCAATTATTGTTTACGCCATAAATGCAATGTAGCAATGTTATTTGAGAGATCTTGTCCCAAAATGGCAGCTGAAGCTTTACAGTGCGGTCGACTTTGGATCATATCACAGGTTTAAATAACCTCTGTCTGCTGTATCCATTTAATAATTATGAGCAGCCCAGCTTCATGCAATTCACTAATGTGTTAAATTATTGTAAAAATGGTGCTGATGGTATTTTGTAATGAAGTCTGTCCTATAATCATCACTAAATCCATCAAGAGAGTAGGAATCCACCACTAACATGCCACCAGAGATAGTGCAGCTTCTAGAGGGGAACGATAACTTGACGGTGGACAGTGTGAGCTAGTGAACGTTCACCAAGCACCAAATGCAAGTCAAAATGGTTTTGTTGGGTTCATAAGGAAATGTGACATAATGTGAATTTTTGTGAAATGTCTCTTTGCAGTTTCTTCGTCCATCTTTTCACCAGTTATTGACTGCAGATGTGATATTTTTATTGTGTTTTCTGGCTTCATTGCAGCCCAAGGTCGAGTGGATGAAGAATCAGATGATTATCGGTGACGACCCCAAGTTCAGGCAAATCAACAACCAGGGCATCTGCTCCCTAGAGATCCGCAAACCCGGCAACTTTGACGGTGGCGTCTACACCTGCAGAGCCAAGAACGAGCACGGAGAGGCCTTGGTGACCTGCAAACTGGAGGTTAAACGTAAGTGATTCGTGTAGAACTTACTTAAGTGTGTTTTAGGCTTTTGCTCTTTTTAAACATGCAAAGAAGAAATTGCAGTCAAGATTAGTTATATGTCATAGTCTCGTAACTACTGTATAGTGGACTAATTTCAAAGCCCAGAAAAGTCATGAAAATTGCTATAGAGACTAAATGCTTAATCTAAATGATATTTCATGGGTTTGACTTATTCTTTAAGAGTGCACTGGCTGTGAAATCATTTTCTAGAAGTAATTATGAATGGCTAGAAGAGTTGTGGCATTTCATTGGTCTAAAAAGACTGAAATGAATTATGATCCATTAGCAGAGATGAAAGGATTTAAATATTGCATATTTACTGGGTCATGAGCAAAAAACAGGGATTGTACATTTAAAATCTGCTCTTTGTAAGTATAGATTTAGTCAAGGCCACATTTAGATTGATTTAATGTAATGCATTTATGAATGAAATTAAGAACATTTTGCTGGTGCTAGAAAGAAGCTCTGTGAGAAAACTGAATAGTGGATTCATGGAATGATGTTACACTGTGATGATAAAACAAATGGATTCCAGACACATTGAGTTTATATTTAGCACTGATAAATGAACATGTCAGACAAAAGAGAGTTCACACACGTCTGAGATAAAACTCAAGTGTTGCTGGATGTTTAACATGCGTGTTTTTTTGAGTGATACTTCTACTGACATGTATCCCACACATAATGTTTTTAAAAGCCAGTGGACTGAACTGTGTTCTTGCTTTGGTTCCCGACAGAGCCTGTGATTGCTGATGCCGATAAGAAATAAGTTCAACACCCACATCCATACAGGTCAGTCTCTATTTTTAGATGTACCTCAGAGTAATTTGACTTCAGTGCTGTACTTAAGAATTACACTACTGTTCAAAAGTTTGTGGTCAGAAAGTATTTTATGAAAGAAAATAATACTTTCACTTAGTAAGGATGTAGTAAATTGATCAAAAAGTGACATTACAGACATAGAATTCTATTTCAAAACAATTCTACTCTTTTAAATTTTCTATTCATCTAAGGCTCCTGAAATAAAATGCATCACGGTTTACACAAAAATTTGAAGCAGTATTACTGTTTCAACATTAATAATAATCAGAAATGTTTCTTAAGCAGCAAATCATCATATTAGAATGATTTCTGAAGGATTATGTGACACTGAAGACTGGAGTAATGATGCTTAAAATTTAACAATAAATTACAGTTTATAATATATTATAAATATATATATATATATATCTCTGGGCATGTTTATTTTCAACTCTATATTGTCTTTATTGTCACAAATAATGTACCAAAAAAAGAACAGTTTTGATTTTTTGCTTTGAAGAAGCAGCTTTGGATTGCAAAAAAGAGATTTGGTTGTCCATCTATTTGGGTCTTGACTAGACATGTGTCTTCCCCCCCGTGCCTGACCTTACAAGGGGGACTCTAAACTTGGAGATTGAGGCCTCTGCTGCTGAAAGTGTCCGAGTGGCAAATCCCCATAAATAAAACTCGTTATGATTCTATACATGTACCATCGGAGAGACTAAATAACATTTGCCTGACTGCTACCATTAGACCCTGATAAGTCCTCAAACATACTGCTAAACTTCACCACAGAAAACACCCAGCAAAACAGAGTTTATGTTGATTGGAATGTTAGAACTATTTCAGGCCGACTGACATCTGTTCCTTGTTCTTCCTCTTTGCATGTGCTCTAATCCCAAATAAGGAATAGAAAAATTGAGATCCCTCTCAAATGGTGAGAACTCATTCCACAATGTTCCAGCCCTAACATCAGTTCTATTAAGCCACTTTCAATGTTTTTATAAAAAGTATATGCTGCATATACAACAATATATCAGTTGAATCATATATTAATGCAACGAGTTGATATACTGTTTGTTGGCAGGAGAATAGTTTATTCTAATTGGGGGTTTTTTCACGTCTGTGGGACACTGGTGTCTTTTTATTTTTATTTTTATAACTATGTAAATATTTAATTGTATTATCAATAATAAGAAAAATAAGCACATATTCTGCCAAGGAATATAATTTAATACAAGTTTAAAGCAGTGCTATTTTAGTATCATTTATGTACTATTGTTGTTTTTAATGTTTAATTTTATGTTAATTGTTTTGTTTCACTTTAGTTTCAAATATTTTTATTTTTAGAATTGTTTAAATGCCTTAATTATTTATGAACTATTTATAAAAAAAATTTTTAACTATTTTTTTTTTTGTAAGTATTTTAGTTCTTCAACTTTAAATAGAAATGTGTCCCTGGAAAACAAAACCTTTGTCTTAAAGTGTCAATTTTTCAAAAAGCTGAATATATTTATATAAGCTTTCCATTGATTTACAGTTTATTAGGATCAGACAATATTTAGCCGAGATACAACTATTTGAAAATCTAGAATCTGAGGGTGCAAAAAAAAAATCCAAATATTGAGAAAATCTTGTCCAAATCAAGTTCTTAGGAATGCATATTACTTATCAAAAATTAAGTTTTGATATATCTACAGTAGGAAATTTACAAAATATATTCTTGTATATCTTATATCTACTTTTTTTGTTTTAGTTAAGTTTTAGTTAACATTGATATCCCAGATTCAAAGCAACTTACTATAGTGCATTAATATGCAGTTCAACTGATATGTCGTATGTAATTTTGTTAGTACTAATTTGACTCTTTCTTTCGCTTTTGTAGGACTGGGAAGACGTCTTTTGCTGATGAGAAAAAAAAAAATCATGTACATATGAAATAAAAAATATCTATTAAAATAGACTTTTTCTTCCTTTTTCATAATTTAATGCTTGGCCCCAGAATTATGAAAAAGCACATATATTTATTATATGGACATTTAGATCAGCAGCTGCCTGCATGTATTGCTTCTTGTTTGTGTATCGCCTCACATACTCGTCCAGTGATGTAACTAGGATCAAGTCCCATCCGGACCAACAGGAGTGTTTGTTTTAATTCAATTAAACCATAGCCTTTCATCCACATGATGTCTTTTGTCATTAATCATAATGTCTGTGCACCGAATGTAACATTTTTAGGAACGTTCTTGATTTAACAGACCGAGTGACCCTGAACACTGTCTGCAGTGGAGCCTTGGAAGACTGAATAGGATGATGTTCATTAGTATGGAAATTATTTCTTACTATGACGCAGACTTTGTACAGACACCTTCATAACCAGTGGAAACTAGACTGAGAGCAGACGGGTCACTAAAGGACACACACACACGCACACACACACACACACACACACACACACACACACACACATTAAGATAAATGTGTCTTTGAGAATGCAAAGACTTTGAAAGGACTATGTGCTATGTGTGATGTTCATTATCAACTTCTCAGGGTTCCTGTCAGAGAAACCTAAAGCTTAGTGCTTACTTAGTTTGGCCAGCATCATGAAACCCTGTGCCAACACGTACAGTAAGTAAAGTTAGTGGACTATGAGAAATTAAATTAATTTTGGTGAGGTCTATGCTTAATAAAAATGTATACAGTATTTAATGAGCAGTTTTGACCTAAAAATTTAGGCTTTTTATGTAGTTGAACCTGAGAAATATGATTTTTACAATCCCACTGGATCTCAAACTGTAGAATGGCCTTGATTCACTAGAAAACCGTACTCATTTATATATATATATATATATATATATATATATATATATATATATATATATATATAATTCAATTAATTCATAATGTTGGAAATTGAATGAGAATATAACAATGATGATGTCATTCTGAAATAACAGCAAGACTGGATTTAAGGTCATGAATTGCTTAAAATGAGACTACTCTGGTTGAAAATTTTCAAAATGTTTTAAACGTAACACATAGAAACATAATGTTGAATGTCATTTAATCAAAAGTATTTTAGTATACCTTGCTAACTATCCACCTTATTATAAAATAAGATTGGGCAAGGAATGTCTAACTTCCAGTTATTTTTACCTGTTTGCAAATAGTTTTACGGTTTACTTGACTTTACAGCAGCTCACAAATCGGTGTAAAAAAAAAAATACAAATAAAGATGATTACTTTGGAGTAGTACAATAAATTGGACAGGACAACCAATTGAAATGTCTCTAAGAAATCAAAATAAATGTAGCTTCTCTAGTGAAGTTCAGTCAAATCTTGTTTTAAATACTAGGTTGTTATATTTCAATATGGATATTTTAATTATTAAATAAGACATGGGTGCTGATAAGTATAATGTATGCAGTGTTAAGATGGTGTATATATTTCGAAACAGTAGATGGCAGCACCTTTATTGTTTAATATTGCATAATATAAACGTTTATTTTAACCAATGGCAAAATACTCCAGTTATATTAATTATAATATTAATTATACTACTCTAGTTATTCAAATAACATTTTTTGGGAAAGTGGAAGAAATAATCAACATTTCCAATTTATTTGTGCACAATTTTTTTCTTCACATAAATGCATTCTGGGATTGGTTTCTCCATGAAGACGCAATATTGTCTATAAATATAGCCAAGTGAATCTGGAACAGACTTTGTGAACTGGGACAAGCGTATGATGTCTTCAGATGTGGCCTGGCTGTAGGCAGCTCATCAGGTTTTGGGACAGTCATTGGACATGACAGCAGCTCCCTCTACTGATCCATGTAATGCCAGTTACTGTTTAAAACTGAATCATGATTGTTAATGATCATTTATGAAATATGGGTTCAGAAGTAATGTTTTTTGAACATCGTTTTGGGCATGTATCATGCTAGTACACAACCTTACCAGAAATCTCTTATGCTCATCAAGAGATTAATATAGTTAAATATTATTACAAATTTCAAGTTTCGATTTTAATATATTTTAAAATGTAATTTATTCCTGTGATCAAAGCAGAATTTTCAGCAGTCTTCAGTGTCACATGATCCTTCAGAAATCATTCTAATATGCTGACTTGCTGTTCTAAACATTTCTGAATATTATCAATGTTGAAAACAGTTGTGCTGCTTCATATTTTTATATTATTTCAAAAGAACATTTATTTGAAATATAATTTTTTGTAACATAATACAAGTCTTTATCATCACTTGAAGTTTAATGCATCCTTGCTTTTTCCAAACTAGTAGTATATTTATATCTTCCTACACAAAGCTGCATTTTATTTCATTTCATTAAACAAGCTTTAACATGCCGCAGTCATTAAATAACAGTTTGAAGAACATAAAGGATCTGAATCTGGAACAGGAAGGAATCTTGTCAACACCCTCTAACACTAGCTCTATCTTTTCCATTTCTGTTCTATCTACTTTTTATTCCATCTATTTATAAAAAAAAAAAAAAAAAAAATATAACCCTTACTGCGTGTAACCGAGATCTGTCACAGCACAGCACTATATTTTTGCTCTTTTGTTGGTTTGATTGCTTCCATGCCTTCATTTTAGTCGCTTTGAATAAACCCATTAATGCTAAATGATTAAATGTAAATGAAATCCCAAAGGAATGCTGCTGGGTTGCTAGTGGGCGTTGCATGATTTGGAATCAATCATAAAGTAATCAAATAAAAAACAAGATCATAATGGTAAAAAATCTGAAGGAAAATGTCTGTTTATACAGTAGCATCTTGAATTACATACATACCCAAAAACTTACATTTTCTGAAAATTTTAATTTACTCTCAGGCCATCCAAGATGTAGATAATTTTTTTCTTCATCAGAACAGATTATGAGTAATTTAGCATTGCATCACTTGCTCACCAGTGGATCTTCTGCAGTGAATGGGTGCCGTCAGAATGAGTTTAAACTTCGTTAACATCAGTTAACATATTGTAAAGCCAAAAGCTGTGTGTGTGTGTTTGTAAGAAACAAATCTATCATTAAAACATTAATAATCCATATTAATACTTCTTCCAGTGAAAAAAGTCCATCCTTTGTAGACCTCTCACATCAAAATCCACCAAAATATTTGCTTAGAACTGTTTTGCTTTCAAACGCTTCATGATCTGTACATATTTCTCTCCTGATTCAAACGAGACAACTTTTGAGAGCTGTTTGGACTCTCATTCTGACGGCACCCATTCACTGCAGAGGATCCATTGGTGAGCAAGTGATGCAATGCTTAATTTCTCTTGACATGATGTTCAAAACAACATCTTAACCCTTCAATAAAATTAATGACACTGAAATGATTAATAGATTTTCAATTATTTATCAAGAAAGTCATCATAAATTTACCAAACTTTAACATGCACAGTCTTTCAAATACAAAAGCCAGAATACACATCTTGTTTCTAAAGCAATCCATCTGTGATGTACTGTAATCTGATAACACATGCAGCATTCCTCACAGAGATGAATGATGGAGCCGGCTGTATTGTATCAGGTTTATGCTGCTTGTCATTCCGGCGGCGTCACTATTGTGGCATCGCAGCTGGACAAACAAATGATGTTCAATGGATGTTCTGTCTACTGCAATAAGATTTGATGATATAGAGAAGCTTAGACAGCACTCAACTGAATTTGAGAGACCAGAACTCGATCAAATTTCATTGAGGCTTGCTGACAACAGTCTGACATTTATTTTATAGAATATGCTTTGCATAAACAGGCAGTGGTGTTTCATAAAGAGAGAATGTCTTAGTCAGGACCCAACTTGAGAACTAGAAAAATAAAAGTTGCATAAAGTGTTATCGGTGGTTGCTAGGCAGTCGAAATGTGCTAAGTGGTTGCTAAGTGGTCTGAAGGATTGTTATTTTAGTATTATTTATATGCTGTAACAGTATTCATTAATATTTTGAATTATCTTATATTGAATTTTTCTGTTTTAATTTTAGTTGTGTTTTTGTCATTTTTATTTGTTTTTGTATTTAAAAAATAATTTTATTCAGCTAAATTTTTTCATTTTAAGTTTTAGTAATTTTAGTTCTACAATTTAAAATTATTTTGTTAGTTGCCATTTTATTTCAGTTAGTTTTTAAACGTTTTAAAAATTGTAATCTAACGTTTTTAGATTAATTATTTTAAATCTAATAATTATGTTTTATTTTTACTTTTTTAGTACAAATTACTTTTATTAATTTTAATTTAATTTAGCAAAAATTACAGGGTGTTTTCTGGCTGGTTACTTTGGCAGTTACTAGACTGACTATTTTTATATTTTCGGGATGAGGAGGGGTTATTTTAGTTTAGATTTTACAAATTTTCTTAATGTGCTTCTTTCCATTTTTATTTTATGTTGATCCTGGTCTAATTTATTTGTTATTTCAGTTTTAGTTTTAGTTGTTTAAGTACTTCATCTTGCCGCAGCTAAAAATAGAATAACAGGATGTTAGACTTGTCAAACCTTAATGAATAAGTGCACAAAACTCTAATAGCATGCATCGTTCATCTGGCTCTCCACAATATTTTTATGTTCAAATTAAGAACCGGAAACCACAGTAAATTTTCTTAATGCATCGAAGGAATTCTTGCTCCGTCATGCAGCCTGAGTTTTCTCCAGTCAAATATATAGCGCTGGCCAAAAGCTGCATCCCACTTTGCCAAAGGAGAGCATGAAACAGGATGACTTGGACATCTGCCACAGCCCGGAAGACTCTACTGCTGCCTCAATAATAATAAATCCAATCATACAGCCAGTCTGCTACACCTGTCTGACATTCATAAAACACCGTCTGACACTCTACAGGACACTGTGTAGGTTATTATATTTCCAATTTACTAAAGCACCACGTGCTTACTCTTTGTATACCTTACAAAAACACAAATATGTAAAGGGATAAAAACAATGCAGTAAATGGAATGAATTTTAGATCTATTATGCATTAGTTTGGTTTCTTTTTAGTTTATATCAGCATTGAACTGACACATTCAAAAGACAATTAAATCAATGAAATCGTAGAAAGTTACACATACTGTGCAACTTCAGGTATGCAGTTTGATTTTATTTGATGCTGCAAATGGAGATAGACTAAAAGGGGTAGGGGACTGAAATCATCTGTGAACTGCTTCTATTATTATGAGGTTCTGGAGTGTGTGGACGGATTGCTTTGCTGGAGAGTGTGTTCTACAGAACATCCCATCAGTCTTTAATAAATAATTTACATAGAGCACATTAATTTACATCTGGAGAGCAGGGGATGGAGTCAGAGCAGTGCCAAATTAGTTATTATATTTACTACAGACAAGGAGCTTTAAAATATGTCATTCATTTCGGTGTCATCAGGTCAGGCTTGTTCAGACTCAACCGGAAGCATGCAAAATAGATGCTGCCATCTTTGAGGCACCAACTGAAAATTGCAAATAGGCTACAACATACAATAATCTGATGCCAAAACAATGCAAAGAGTGTAATTTGGTGAATGGTTATGAATTATGACCTTCAAAACACATGCTTTACAGATTTGATATTAAGGAAACTCTATAAATCATGTATATTTATATTTTATGCCATTGCTTGTTGAAGTTGATAGCTGACATGTGTCTGTCAGTGTTAAATAATACCAAATAGGCTTTCCTGGATTGCTGGTAAAAAATAAAATAAAATAAATAAAATAATAATAATAATAATAATAATAATAATAATAATAATAATAATAAAGTTTACAATAATAGAAATGTTATTAAAGAGTACATGAAATTTGTGGTGGGAGAAGAAAGGCTATATTTGATGACATCTCCTGGTTAAAGCTGTGTAAATACAATGAGAACACAAAATTGAAATTAATAAAATAATTATTTTAATTATTTTACTTTGTAGAGCTTTAAAGACAACTTTACTCAACTTTTATTAATTTAAAAGTTTTGAATACGTTTTGTGAATTTTGTCAAAACGCTTGTTGTTTACAACTGTAAGACACGTACATGAAGCGGGAATCTCAGTCATTTAAATGTCAACGGTTATTCTGACGGTGAAGACGGTTATTCTGACGGCGAAGACGGTGCTTTTTGGTGTGTAAGTAGCCTACTGTTTTTTTTTTTTTTTTTTACTTTGATGTCAGAACATAAAATGATCTCGGTAAATGATGCAAAACCTATAATTTGGACTTTGACAGGATGATTTTTCGGTTCTGTTTACAATTCGATAATCTGCGATCCTCTTTGATAGATTTCTATGGAATTTAGATTTTGCTACACTTCACTAGCTAACTTAGCACTATTAGTTTTTCAGATGTTGAACTTTGATTCAGTTCAGTAAAGTATACTTCATAGTACACTTATATCAAACCGGGTAATGTTAACAAGTCTTACTGAACTAACTACAGTAATTACTTAAAAGAACCGGCTCATAGTTTTGGGAAGCGGACATGATTGCTCGCATTTCCAATTCACTAAAAAGAATCAGTTCAGAAGAGTCATTTGCTTTTTGAATCAGTCCACACTGGTCGCCCTTTTTTGTTTCAGCCGGCGAGGACAGCACAGTCGACAAAGATTTATTGTCATTATTTCAGGTACACGCTATCTTTATTCATTCAGATTCAGTACAGCAATCTCCTATCCAGAACTCGCATTAAATATGTCCTTTGCTATTACGCTGAAGATTCATCAGCACAGGAGCAAGAGAACGCATCCCCTGGAGTCCACCGCATCTTTCGCGCTTCTCTCTGCAACTCATTGATTGGTTACTGCGCCTCTTTGTCGCCCCGCCCCCTCGCGTTCTCCTCCGTTCCTTTCATCCTGCCTGTATTCATAGCTCAGCATACATGTAGGTTTTTAAGGGATGGGATGGGTTTCAGAGTGTGCCATGAAAAAAATGGGAGGAGTCTTTATTGAGCCGTGATTGAACCAATGACAGCTCAGTGCCGGGAAATACAGCAGTGAATCACCAGGGGCTGTGGTACTGAGCTATTGCAGGGTGTGAGACTAGTAATGTGTGTGTGTGTGCATGAGAGCATCTCTACATCCATCCCGATCTGAGCTATTTTGTGTTTGTGTGTCTGTGTGTGTGTATGTGTGTGTGAGCGTGGGGGTGCGTAGAGGATGACATCAGGGGTGTGCGTGTGTTTGCACATGTCTGTTATTTCCAACACAACCAGAAGAGGATAAACCAAAAGTCTTGATTGTTGTCACTTTTCTTTTTTCCCCCAAGCTCTCAAAGTGCCCTGCGTGCTCTGCGAAGTTTCCTTCCTCAACCCCCCTCTGCATCACCACCCTCTTCTTGGTGCAGTACATCTCGGATACACACGGTACAGAGGTAAGTACAGTATCCCCCTTTTATGATGAAGCATGCCTTTTATACAGTGCAGTTTAACATTTGAATGCTTAGAGAGGAATCTAAATATAGTCTTTCAGTCATTACAACGCAAAAATCAGGGAAAGGTGGCATACGGCAGAGAGGAGAGAGAGGAAGATCTTTGTAAGCGAGTGGAACTTTCTCAGCGTGCAGGAGAGTGCGAGTACGTAGCGTCCTAGTGCTGCAGTATCACATTACATAATAGTGGCCGATGTGCGTAGAATAGAACTTGAGAGTCTCATCATTTGTACACACAATATGCATCTCTTGATAACTCAGAGGTGTGGTCTGACACATCACTGCTGGCTCTGTAGATTGAGTATGCATGATCATAAAACACAACTGCAGCTGTCTTTGTACTTTTGAATGTTGTTATGACAAGTTTTATTTATTTTTTTGATTAGTTTATCCCTACAACATTTTCTTAAATTATTTGAGTGGCTATTACTAGCTGTTCTGCAGACTATTTACTTTTGACGTCCAGTGGAGAGCTCGTTACTGGTCGTGCGGCTGCTGGTCGTGACATCTTTTTGCTGATCAAGCTGTTTCACCCACAACAGGCACAGATTTACTCGTCCTGTCTGCTGGTGAAGGATGTTATAAACCTGACTACTTTGATGGGAAGTGACCTGCATCGTCTTTTTTTCCCTCTCTTAAACGTTTTATTATGTTTGCTGCTGGTTGGCAGGTGAAGCGAACTGCGCTGAGGTCACTTGCAAAAGTCAACTATTGCGTGTTGTGTTCCTTCTTGCCTGTGCCTTCACTTCTCAAAGACATCTTGGCAGGGTCGATAACAGGAAAAGCCAATTTAAGAGGTAATCTCATTGATTGCAGTGGCAAATAGCACTGGAGAAAGACAAATGCAGACAGATAGATGACAGGGAGGTGCCCTGGGCTGCAATGCTTTGGCTAAGTTCTCCGGGTCAGTCCTTGAGAGCTCCACATAATAACGGCACTCGTTTAGATTCAGAGTAGACCTCGCTCTACTCAAAACAGAGGTGAGACAGAGGAGGCATCGCCGCATTGGACACACTCACACACACATGCACACACACACACACACGCACACGCACACACACACACACACACACACACACTCTTGTGTGAGGGTTATGTGTGGACTCTGTTCAATGGAGTGAAACCATTTCCTCTTTCTGTAATAAATCAGTCCCCTTCTGCTGTACAGGAGCCGGTAATGTTTGAAGAGCATTGTCCCTTTTTTGTTTTACAGTAATGGATGGGACTTGGGTAATAATAACGCGGTATCAGGACTCATAACTCAACAGACTCTGAATACACCATCATTATAAAGAATATCTCGCTCATCATGAGCTTTGGGATATTGCATTTGGTTTACGTTCTAGTATTTACAGAATTTTCTTATTTGGAGTAGCGGTGACATACCCAAACCTCTTATTTTTCGATCTATATCTCTTGTTCTCTAGAGTGCTGTATGTTTTTAAAAGTGGATATCTGCTTGATGGTTCATGAAATCGAATGGTCTTTGCCTGCTGTAATCGTGTCTTGCTGAAATTGGGATGTGTTCACATAAAGCATAAGGGTCTCTTTGTGGTTCTTTTAATCATCAGGGTTGAAATGACCGTCGGTACGGATTCATTGTGTTCTTTTCTTTCTTTATAAGCGGATATAAATATTTTCATAAAAGCTACTGTAGAATACTAGGATATTGTTATTGCAGCAGGGTTAGAAGGACGCATAGCACAGTTAGCTATATGTGTGTAAGTAAGTATACACATTTGAGAATATATAATCATAGTGACAGGCCGATTTATTAAGTGTCAGATGATTTATTTAAGATTAGCGGAATTGTCTGTTGTAGTTTCTCCTTGTGTCAGTTTTAAAATAAAGAGATAGAATCGTCAAACAATGAATGATTTAAAAAAAAATTGTGAGTGAATATTGTGCATATAGGTGCTAATCATTATTTAGTGTTATTGTTTATTTTATTTTCCATTGCCCATCTTGAAATTTGTGCTAATATATATTTTCATTTTACTTTATTTGATATATTTTTTTCCACCCTGTTCTCTATATTGGGAGCAGCCTTTAAAATCCTGTATTGGTGGAACGCTATATTCAATCAAAATGGCCACGTAATATGTTTGTCATGAGGCAGTGATTCTCAGACTGTAAATTTTCCAGGTTCAGTATTAATGAAACAATCGATCTGTTTTCAGTGATACTGCACTGAAGGAGCCATGAGCAAGCTGTTTAAATTGGTCACATTTGACCAAGCTTGAAAAACCTTTCTAAACATGTTTTCTTTTTTTTATCACTTCCAGTTTTCGTGCAGCTACATTTCAAACTGCGTAGTAAAGGTGTGGTAGTATCATTTTCTCTCTCTCTCTCTCTTTACCTATCCATCCGTATCTTCGCACAGCTTTGATTTAACAGCATCTTCACTGTCACATCAGTCACTCCTCTTGTAATGGCTTCATAAACTCTGACTGCTTAACGTGGGCAATGCAGAAATGCAATTTTTTGTTTCACAATTTCGAATGTTCTGTCATACCAGCTGTTTGGGCCACTACAAATGTTAATTCACAATAACAAAAGGGCAGTTCTGCGGTTTGGTTTTAATTTATATACTAATGAATGTGATTGTCATTGCAGTGTTTAGTGAAAGCCAGAATACAGCCAACAAATTAGTGGTGTGGATTTGATTCATTCCAGTGAGTCAACTCTTTTGAGATTCATTTAGTGACAGATTCTATTACTTGTAATTCAATGAATCATTAAATCATTTGATTTAACACAGAATCATTCACAACTGAAATGCCAACTCAACACACAAAAATCACCCCCTGTCCATCAGATTACTCAGAACTGGTGATAGAGCAGCATCAAAGAATGATGTGTTTTTGACAGCTCCATAACATAATATTTAGTGAGGACAGCCAAGGTGCTGGGCTGGTAGATTCAGTGCCCTCAGGCTGCGAGATGTTACAGCATGCTGACTAAATCAGATGTGGAACACTGTGGCAGTGTTAGAGAACAAGAAAGCAATAGAACAGTTCTATGACATTGACCCTTTGCTAAGCCCCGCCCCCTTGGTTGCTGTTGTAGAACTGGAATGAACTGTGAACAGAATGATTTTCAGTAAAATGTGCTCATGAAGTGATTATTTTTACATGGGTTGTGTAGTGTGAATGTAATACTTCAATTACACAGTAAAATAGACTGAAAAGGAATGAAACAAAATGTTTACAACTGATAACATAGTGTATGGGAAAATTACATTTTATAAAAAATAAACAATAAAAGTTACATTTTAAATATGTTAAAATACTCTTTTATCATTTTATTTGATAATTTATTCAAAATGCAATTTAAAGCTATTTAAACAAACATACAGAACTTCCATTCGACTCATTACAAAAGAGTAAAATTTGGTCAACAATCTGTGGGATTTACTGAAGAGTCTTTAAAATAGCTCTATTTTCTTGACTCTTTTTGACTCTTGGCTAAAACTTGTCCCTTAATGATGTCATTATCCGTCAAACTGATAGATAGGCAATGACCTTTCTACATTTGTGGTTTTCATAGTTAAAAGTAAAATGGAAATGATGGAACTATCTCCAGGCTCTGGTGTCATTTAGCTTTATGCTAATTTGAGAATACAGAATACTGTCTTTTGCTTGTTTGTGCACGCTGCCAATTATTCATGCATTTTTATAAAACTTCACATATTGTATTTGCAATAGCATAATCTTGCAGCAATATCCTGTCAGGTGAAGCAGCGGTGCTGTAAAATGAGGCGTGAATGTTAGCAAATGGCTGGGTGGATGACTGTGGGCCACATCGCCTCAGGCAAAACACATGCAGACTGCTGCACAGCGCACAGCTACTGGTGCAGTGTATGTCCATCCCCCTTAGACACACACACACACACACACACCGCTCAGAGAGCTCTGCTACACTCCACTGCCATTCCTGACAAAGACAAACGGAGCTGAAGTGTATGTTGCTAAAGTACACAGTTTGTGTGTGTGTCTGAGTGTACGTGTGTGTATGAGAGGGTGATTATTCCTTAAAAACAAGGCTGTACTGTGGTACAATGATGGCATCAGAGAGCAATACCATGGTACTTTGAGAGATATGTACTGTACATTACTATGGTACTGAATGATAGCCATATCATGCATGTCAGAAGACTTATGTATGTTTGGGACCAATGTTATTTTAATATAATTTATATATTAATTTAGTGTTTTAGTCTTTTATTTTCATTTATTTTAATTAAAAATAAATCATTTTAACTACTGGGTACTTCCCCCTACGTTACACCTGACCTTTCCAAACTTATTAAATAATGCATGAAGTCGAGCTAGTGGAAGACAAGCATTTGTGGTTAAAAAGTGTATATACATTTTTTTTTTTTTGAAAATAACTGATAGTTTTGCTAGACAATACCTTTATTCGTCAGCTGGGATAGTGTAGAGCTCTTTGAAGCTGCACTGAAACTGCAATTTGGATCTTCTTCCCATTGATCCCCATTGAAGTCCACTATATGGAGAAAAAACCCTGGAATGTTTTGAGGAAAGAAAGACATAAAAATCTTGGATGACATGGGGGCAAGTAAATCATCAGGACTTTTTAAGTTTTCTCTGGAAGGGAACTAATCCTTTAAGTTTATAATCTACGTAATAATTAGCCTATATTTTATTTCGTTTAGTTTTATTTAGTTTTAGTTTTATTAACTAAAACCATATTAATTTAATTTTTAATAGGTTTAGTTTAAGGAACAGTTTACCTAAAAATGACATTTCCTGAAAATGTTCTCACCCTCCAGCCATCCAAAATGTTAGAAATGTAGCATTAAATCACTTGATCAGCAATGGATCCTGTGCAGTGAATGGGTGTCTTCAGAATCAGAGTCCAAACATCATCACAAATACGATTTTTCTTTGGAGGAAGCATTGCTATGGATTATAGACTCATATGTCATATATTACAGTGTCTTGATGGATTTGTTTTTTACAAACACACAACTTTGGACTCACATTCTGACGGCACCCATTCACTGCAGAGGATCCTTTGGTGAGCAAGTGATGGAATGCTACTTTTCTCTTCATGTGGAGTTTATTCAAACATTGCGTGCAGAATTCTATACTGAATTGTGAAGTTAGCTAATGTAAATGCCTTATCAGGGAGCACCCAAACAGTTCTGATCCCTGCTCAAGCTGATCAATACAAACGCGGCCATTCAATGCAGTCCCCAGAGACCCCTAAACATCTCTGATAGATGAGTTTTTATTGTTTTTGCACGTCACACTTCAATGCACTGGTTGAACCTCCAGTTAAGTAACGTAATTAAGCTCACGGAAGATGTGAAGCTTGAACTCTTTGCATGATAAGTGGGAGTGTTATCCTGAGATGAACAATATTTTGCACTTAATTAAAAACACTTTGTTATTCTCATTTCCTACCGCAGCTTTATGCATTATTCAGTGCAAGTTATTATGATATAAAATAGTATGTATAATTGCATAAGCAAACATCTGTTAAAGTGTGTGTACTGTTTGTAATTCCTGCATTTCATTTTCATGATATGCAAGCTGAATTCACAATCTAAACTATTTAAATGTTACAACCTAGATGCACCGTGAAAGTGGCATCTGCTGCAGACAGGTTTAAGCACTGTGCTTCAATTCGGCATCCGCTTTTATGTCGGCTCATTATTGAATGATCGATGATCCGTACTGCTGCATGATCAAATTACCAGCAAGAACCACAGGCTGATGAAACAAGGTGCTGGAGAGAAGGAGTTCATGTATTCTGATGCTGTAATAGACCAATTATACTGCTCTGCTGCCCCCTCCTGGTGCTGTCATTAGGGACCTACTGTATAATACGCTGCAGCCTTCAGTGGTTGACATATTATAAGTTGTAGTTTTCTTTTAAATGGAAATGCTTGTGAAAGGAAAATCTCTGAAAAAAAGAAATTCACCATAAAATAGTGGTTGCCTGAAATTAACTGCAAAAAAATATGTACAGATTGAAACAAAGTTTTTTTTAACAGAAAACCATGAAGTGTCAAGTTTCAAACAGGGAATTTTGGCATTTTTACTGTACCATTACATGAAATGTCACATTAGATATTTTTTTCACTGTATATAGAGTAAACAAACTTGCTATTAAGCAATTATCAGGTTTTTACTGTAGCATTTTTACTGTAAAAGTTTTACTGTTAAAATTACAGTAATTCTTTACAGTGCCTTGAAACCATAGCAATGCATTTTGTCAGAAAACTTTCTTAGAAGCAACATCCTGTCCAGTTACAAATGCAGTAGATTTGTAAATGAAGCACTGCAGCTTTATTTGCTGCTAAAGATAGAGAACACAAATGCCAGGTCATTAGTCAATGTGCTTGTTTCTCAGTGGGTCGGAGATTTTCTGGGGTACTCGCTCACACTGACCTAGATTTGGATCATTTGGATCTCTGTATCCGGTTCGGGGATGGGAAATTTTTAGCTCTATCTGTTTCTCCCACCTTTCTGAACTCTGCCAGCCGATAACTATTTTAGGTGTCTGTGAGAGAAATAAAAACTGTGTTCTCTGTGCATGCAGTTGTTCAAATGCTTGTGTGCCAGAGATTGCTTTATTAATTTGTATGCCACTCAGATGTCATTTTGTTTGTGTATGTATTTGTCTAATTTATTTATTTTTATTAATAAAATGTTACAAATATTTCTTTTTAACTTGAATTTATTTGTGTTTCAGTTTATAGTACACTTCAACTAGTACATTTTTCGCAATTTTCAGTTGGTTGCAAACTTTTCAAATTTTTGTTTATTTTAGATCAACATTTTTCTTTTTCTTTTCTTTTTTCCATTTTCTGCTTTATTTAAATTGCCAAAAACAATCTATCATAGTTTTAGTTTTTGTTCGTTTTTGTAAAAACACTGAACATGAAATTGTTTCAATCAGGATTTAAAAAGGATTTAAAAAGGATTAGGGGTGGTGTTGGTGCAGTGGATAAGATATATGCCATTGGTGTGAGAGACCCGGGTTCGAATCCACTGTGAGACACCAATGTGTCCCTGAGGAAGATACTTAACCCCTAGTTGCTCCAGAGGTGTGCGACCTCTGACATATATAGCAATTGTAAGTCGCTTTGGATAAAAGCGTCAGCTAAATGTAATTGTAAATACACTGTGTTGTATTTGTATGCATCAAGATCATTCAGAAAATGATCATCATATTATACACATATTCTGTGAGAATGAATACTAAACCCGACCTTCTGGGACTGTGTCTGTCTAAGCAGTGCATGCATGTGTTGAAGCCCTGATGCGAGGCATGTGAAAGGGCCTTTAGAGAGCGTAGATGTGGGCCAGAGTTTCTGGCCTAATTTGTTCGACCTTCGCGGGAGAGAAAGGCACTGCGGAGGAGAGAACAGGCTTGATAAAGAGACCCGCTCCCTCACTGTGAAGCCGTGACTCTCCCTGTGGGTGCTCGCCGTCTCTCACTTCAGTCTCATCTGAATGTAGGCTCAGATGTGTGCTACTGCAGCTAATTTGCTCTTATGGCTTAACTAAAGGCCTGCTGACTCACTTGTTCACAGTATGTGCTGAAAAGCTTGATGAGGGTCTCCTATCCTTGGGGTTTCCTAAAAACATAAACACTTGCCAGGGAACTACACTGCGACCTTTTGAAATGACATTGCGACCAAAATTTTTTTGAGGTCGCAAATGTATCACTGATTATTTTTGTACCTACCTTATGTTTTAGGCAATATGCTATGATTTACTATGAGCATTTATTAAAACAGAAATGTGTATTTTAAAAATACATTTTATAACGTGCTCTGAGCATTCAACACATCAAGTTGGCTTCAGCCCCGCGATGTGGGAAAGCTGAACTGAGCAGCTGGTTACTCACGATGTGTTCGGTGTGCACGAGAGAGCAACATCTCACGGACAGCAACACTGAACCGAGCTCTCCTTCAGGACGTTTGCGTCCTCCTGCACCTGAACGAACAAATACAAATCACAGTTTAAACAAACAGAAAAAAAAAGCGAAAGAGTCCAGTTCAGCGGTGTTCTGGTTCTGGTGTTCAGGGTGCATGAAGAGACGCTTCTCAAAGTCTTCTTGCTTTTGTACCAACAAATACATACTAAATATGTCAAAATACCGTCTTGGAAAGTGTGTTCGAAAAGTCTGTGGTTATGTCTTAAGTGAAAGTAAAGAGTTGGAAAGAAATCGGATGTGTATCATTATAATGGATGCATTGTCTCTTAAAGTGACCGCGCCTAATTTACTAGCTCTGCTGTAAGTGTCTTTAATGTATGAAAATGAAAGTAAATCTCTCACTGCTCTTGACTGAATTACATTGTAGTTTTAACAAGAATTTATCCACAGTCAAACCAAAAATATATTTGTCAAATATTATATCTAATATAATTGATTATATTTTTTTACTAGTGGGTGCAGGACACTATTTCATTTATGTAAGTGAGTATAGCAAAATACAACGAACTACGAAATACTAAACCCAAAAATTATTCATACTGTAGACTATCAGTGAAATTGATAAAAAAAATATAAATAAAATTATGGACCTGACCATGTTTTGCTTAAGTGTTTCTTTCTTTAATTGCTAATGCAACCTTTTCACACCACAGACTGAACCAAATTAAGCATTGCTTGCTTGGTAACTGTTCAACAAAGTATGGATATTGGTGTAAATATTGTCATACTGACAGTTGTCTGAAGTTTTGGTTGATTCCATTACATATCTCTCTATCAAAGTTATCTAACATTATCAATTGGTATATGTTCTGACACAGTTTAACTCTGAGCTCTTGTCATATTTTATTACCAATTTCTAAACTATAACAAATAAAGTGTGATAATGTGAGAAATGTTGAAGGTGTGTGAATACATTTTGGTTTGACTGTGTATTTTATTTTACAGTGAAGACTAAGCAGTGCTATTTTAAATTAGTTTCTGGACACCTACAAAAAAAAAAAACAAAAAAAAAAAACATTGTGTAAATAGCACAAATAAATAAATAAATAGACCGAACATACAGTAAATATTAAACCATTTTTATTAAACCAACATCCACCAACGGTGATGTCATGCCTTTGAATTTCTTTTAAATATTTATATCATTATATATACTTTTTAATAATTTAATTAATTATTTGGAATGTCATGCAAATTAATTTACTTTTTTTTATTACATAATATTTATTTTATAGATTCTATTTAGACATTTATTGAGAACCCTATGTAGGATGTAATCTTAAAAACTAACTGCATACAGCTAGCGCGTCCAGATCTGCAGTTATATCTGGCCACATCTATCCATCAGGCTTGTACCTTGCCATTTCTACTTTTCCACCAACATGCCAAAATTCTGACAAGGGCATCAGTGATATCAGGTTTACACTGCCACTGCAATGTGTTGGAAATGCAGCAGTGAGTTCAAATTGCCTGTGCTGCAGTCGTCAGTTCAGTTTGGATTAATGGGGAAATCAGAGATGACAGGAGCAATGGCAGTGAAACGCCCTGAAAATGAAAATTCAGATAAGAGGATGGAAATCACTGGAAATGACCCCATAACTTTTAATGACCACATCAATAATTTTTATCCTGTGAAAAGAGACCATTGTCTTTATGTCTCCAATGAGAAATTAAGACACAACAATGTCAGATTTAACTGTGGAGCCCTTGAGAACGGGATGTGTGTGTTTGAATCGTTTCTTAAAGGGACAGTACTTATAAAAATCAGTACCTATACCAATGAGTTTGGATTTCTTTTTTCTGTAGAAAACAAAGAAGGAGATTTAGGATATTGTATCAGTTATTTAAAGGGTTAATTCATCCAAAAATGTGTTTATGTTTATGTGACAATTATGTCATTATTGACTCACCAACATGTAGTTCCAAACCCGTAAGACCTCCATTCATCTTTGGAACACAGCTAAAGATATTTTAGGTTTAGTCTGAGAGCTTTCTGACCCTCCATTGAAAATGTATGTACAGTATACTTTCCATGTCCAGAAAGGTAATAAAAACATCAAAGTAGTCCATGTGACATCAGAGGGTCAGTTAGAATTTTTTGAAGCATCGAAAATACATTTTGGTCCAAAAATAGCAAAAACTACTTTATTCAGCATTGTATTATCTTCTGGTTCTGTTGTTAGCGTGTTCACAGCACTGCAGTGTAGTGATGTCCGGTTCGCGAACAAATCATTCGATTTAACCGGTTCTTCTTGAACCAGTACTAGTATTTTAGTACTGATTATGTGCTATTGTAAAAAAAATAGTGTTATTGGTGCAGTTGTTGTGCTTAAGTCAGATTACAAATATATAACTAAAAGGCCAAAATTATCTCTTTTTTTCCATTTTGTGTTGGAAACAGGCTTCCATACAGTATTGTATGTCTTCAAAAGACTCATATCAGCTACTTTTATGATACTTTTGGGTCCTTTTTGAATATTGAAAACTTAATTCACCATTCATTGTAATTGTATGGAAAACAGCAACCAGCAAAGTCTTCAGAATTTCTCATTTTGTGTTTTACAGAAGAAAGAAACTCAAACAGGTTTGGAATGACATGAGGCGTACATGATGTCATGATTCTCATTATTCTCTCTACTATCCCTTTACATTTCAGCCTTACTGTGATGCAATCAAATGCAAATTTTAATGCTGGCACAAAAGTTGTTTTTCAGACAGAATGACGCACACAAGTTGCCTTTACCCATAAGCGTATCTGTTTCCTTAAGTGGGTCTGCAGTCTTCTTGGGAATGGTTTTCGTTATCAATCAGAATGACTGCACATTGGGTCTGTAACAACTAACCAGACGTGTGCTGAGTGTTTATGAAAGGATCTAATATGGAATGCCTTAATTTATCTGATCATTTATAGCAAAGAGATTATTGTTTACTAGGATTTTTTGTTTTGTTTTAGACTTGGGCCAGTGCTCTCTCAAAGTATAAGCCACATAAAATGACAGTCCTTGTAATAATCTGAATAAGACATAACTCTTTGTTACTAGGCAAATGGGGACCTTATAATTTACACATATTATTAGATAGGTGTTAAGAGCCTGCATTTCATTTTGCCAGAAAGTTCCTCAGGTAAATTTTGCAGATTTCTCATTTGTAAATAGATTTGCATGGCATACACTGTTGGATGTCGAAATTATAGTTAATTATTTGCATATCATAAACATGCCGTTTCTTTAAGTTTTGACTAGTAGTAATGCTTTTAAAGTTTTGTATGGCTCCTTGTTTAACAAATCATATCATTAAACCTTGTGTATTGATTTACAGAATTGGGCAATGGATGTTGTAGTCACTGTCTGATAAAGAGTGTGTAGTATTACACAGCTAGGTGAAAGTGTTTGAGCTTTGACATATCATCCACCCCATAATGAAAAGAAAGGAATAATATATAATATTTTGCTGAAGGAAAATTCATTTTAAATAGATTTATTTTATAATTAGGCTAAATGTTTAAATGATCATAAAGAGATTTATTCAATTATTTATTACAGGGCACAAGACTGTGACCATTTTTCCTGCTGGTGCAATGGTGTGACTGTGAATACAACATTTTAATAAAATTTATATTTAGATTACGGTGCATCCAGCCAGTCTCTGTTTCCGCTTAACGAAACCGCTTGATACGCGAAAATATGTGCAGACAAATGACGCCAATATTGAGTAAACAATGGATGATTTTCAAGCTAAAGTAAAGTTAAAGGCAGCTTCTTAAACCAGAGAAGGTTGGAGGCTGAGGAGGCTCTCTTTATTTTTATTTATTTTTTTATTTGATTTCTCAGTGTTTGCTAAATGTTCTGTAATTTAGCAGTCGATGTATAATACAGCATGTGGTGTATGCCATGCCTCATTTTATAAATTTTTGTTAATAAACATTTTGTAAGCTAGTATGTATGGAGCCCGGCACATGATATGCATGAAGAAATAGTAGGCTAAATCGTGTGCACGATTTACTAATTCGTTCCCTCAATGTACTAAAACGTGTACACGATTACTATTGCATTCCCTCAGTTTACTATTTCGTTCATTCGATTTATAAATTGTGCGCACGATTTACTAATTCGTTCCCTTTCACGATTTAGCAAATCAAGTGAACTCAATAACACGTAATTGTGTGCACGTTTTAGTACATTAAGGGAATGAATTAGTAAATCATGCGCACAATTTATTGCATGTCATGTGCGGGGCTCCGTATGTTTGTCATTGTATCTTACTGTTTTATTTTTGTTGTCCTTTTTAATTAAGATTAACAATGAATCCATCTTTTGTTTTAGTCTGAAAAAAAAGTTAAATGTGTGTAGATTATAGACCATTATCTCTTCTTGTAAAACATGACAACAAGATCACAAATTTGAGCACAGCTTATAATATAGCAAAAGATGAACTCCCGTCACAAAATTAACACGTCACAAATAATACTTCTAATAAAAATAATGGGTTGAATGCTTACCACTTTCGTTTACATATAACTATAAACTATGATAAAAGTTCATCAGCATGCATTGATTAATTCCACAAATATTGCAAGTTGCAACATAATCATGTGCTTGTTAGTAGCAAAAGAGCGAACAGTGGGAAGAAGGAGTCTGGAGCCCTGTATTAAGGGTGAATTGATACCTGTGACCTGATCATTTTTATGAGATTGAGTCAGTGTTTTTACAGCTAATCTATTATTGTTACCCTGCCATGAAACAGGATAATCCTGTAGCTGAATTTCAAGTGAAGTGGAAGCTTATCAAATCTAACTGCTTTGATTAAGAAACAATTCCTGGTTGTGGTGCAGCGTGATAGATGCTAAAGCAGGCTATTCTCTCAATAAAAGCAGCACTCCAGTGTGTTGAGAATGAATGAAGCTCTTCAGCCTTAAATACAGATTCAATTATAGTTCAGAGTAATAAAAATGTCATGCAAACCTTTAATACTGACTCATAATGGAAGTCTGTACTTGCACTGTATTTGACTTGGTTTCTGACATCCATTTCCTTTAATTTCAGAAGGCATGTGATGCTACCTTGCTACAAGGACACTATATTAAAATGTGAAATTGATTAAATTAATACAAATGATTTGGGATGCAATGAAACAATTTTTTTCAGAATCCAATCCAATACAAAAAATTCTGAGTATTGGATACAAGCACAGTGTTTTTTTTTTATCAATGTAGAATTTCTGTACCTCTGTGTGTTGACCTGATCATCACTCTTGTGTGTGTTAAAAACAATCTACTAAATATAGACAACTTTATTTTACAGAAAAAATTAGAATATCATAATCTACAAAAATATGAAATAAAAGTTGCTCTAGAAAAATCATGAATGATATAATTTTATAAAAGCGAAACATTTAGTGAAAATCATTATTTAGTGGGGAACAAATAAAAGTGAGTAAGTGTATGACTAAATCTGGTAAAATATTACACATTTCTAATTTTTGTTGTAAAATACATTTATGAAAAACTAGTCAGAAGTCAGAAAGAGCTTTATTGCCAAGTGTGTTTGCACATAGAAGGATTTTGTTTTGATGACAGAAGCATTGAGTACACAGAGACAACAACAACATACAGATAATAAAAAAATAAAGATATATGAATAAAACACACACACACATATGTATATATATACATATATATTAGTGGTCGACCGATATATCGCCAAGACCGATATGTTTTTCTGCTTGGCCAATGTGTTCGATGTGTGACTTTTATTTTGATGGCTAACTATTGTATGTACAGGGGTGCCATAGATGGAATAGAATAAAGAATAAGATGTAGGGATGGATTAAGATGGGTGGTATCAAAGAAATAGAAGTGGTATGGGATGTCATGTTCTTATTGCACATTGGGGAGAGCATTTAACTCTTCATGAGGAGGAATAATTTATTTAGTTATATTTATATAAATATATGCTGTAAAATTAAAAGACATTTATTTTAAATGTATAACACAGTAATGAGGCAGAAACATACAGTGCGATAGACAGGACAGAACAAGAAAGGCTTTTTGTAATCTTTCATTGCGCAAAAGTATTGTAACATGAAAGGGTCCACATAGAAAGTTTAAGAGAAAGACAATGGGTAGAGATATACAGTATGGAGGATAACTGACTGCTACATTAGAGAGAAGAGATTAGGTGAACTTGAATTTAATGATTTGAATATTCATCCGTTCCTCACATTAAACTATTGAACACCATGAGAATACTTGGAATATAGTGCACAAAAACTTTATGGTGTTTGCATGCTTAATGATTTTTGTAAGTGAAGCTTTGAAACTTGTGAAAAAAAAAAAACAATCATATCACATCTATATACAGTACTGGTGTACTAAAATTAACTTTAAGCATATTTACAGATTAAAAATTACTTTAAATTTTTTCACAAATGGACCCAACTTCCTGTTTCAATAGAAAATACATCTACTATGCTTTTCCAGTGATAGCATGGTGGTACACCTGACAGACTACTGCTTACCTAGCTGACTGTGTTAATGAACTCTGTGTGTGTGTGTGAGTAAATCACTCCGCTCGATGCGCCCTCTAGCTTTATATTTCTGGTTAAACCCCTGCATTGCAGCATTACTCGTAGAAGCAGAGAGAAAGAGAGCAAGAGAGTGAGAATAAAACCTGGTCCAAATCACATCAGAGAGAAGCCCTTACTTTACTGAAGTTATGTGATATTCAGTTGACTTGAGAATTGCCTTTTTAAACCCAGTTCTGTTTCTGAATTTGAATTTAATTGAGGAGTCAAATAAGATGTAGAACCATCATTTGAATTTGAATATAAGGAAACTGCAGGTTTCTCTTTTAAAGTCCCCCGTGGTGAGTTTTATGTTGTTTATTTGTTCCTGTGTTGTTTTTAATATGCTTTTAGACAAATCATGTGCCAATCCATTTATCAACCCCATTGCTGAGTATTTTCTATGAAGTTATTTTTGATTCAAAACAACTGAACACCTGTGGCAGTGCGATTTGTAGTTGTAAAGAAAAGCCACACATGTGTATCAGTAAATTTGAAGTCACAGAGAGAAATGTTTTAAGAGATGCAAACCTGTAGACTTTTTTTCTCTCCCACAAACACAACACAACAGTTACATCTTCTCAAATTCTTCATTGCAGGTGCACAAATCCTATTCTACAAATCACACATTTAGAAACTCGTACGACCACATTTTTGAAACAATTGCTGCAGTGAATGTGGTGCAAAACGCATTTACACACCCGCATCAAGAAAAGTGAAGTCGTGGAGAAATGTTGAACATCCGCAAATCAGTACGTGAATTCATCCAATGAGAGTTGCACACTTGTAGAATATTTTCTCAGAAATGTCTTGTATATTTTTCTAACACAAACACAAAGTACATAACTATAGCTGCTTGAATCTGCTGCGATGAATCTCAAACACTGTTTTTCGCTTTCAAGTGACAAGTTTCGCGCTCTCCCTTTTGCACCGAGATATTTGGTTCAAAAGTGATTTGTGCATCTGTAGAGGTAGTGGGCGGGACTGTTTAGAGATTAGAGAATTTCAGCCAATCAGAAGAGCTACTTTGGCTCGTTGCTGAGCATAGACTCATGGTGTCATATTCACATTGTTCTTCATGTCAAATAGTTTATATATAATGTTAGACCATTGCTAAAAAAGAATAGTTTTGTGCTTAATATAGAAAAGGCACTTTTGATTTTGTTGTAAAATAAAAAATAAAAATGCTAAATGATGCTTGGCTTATTTGGGCTGTGATAAATCTTTCTCTGGTAGTTCATCATCTGTGCTCTTGCTGTTGTGAAACATGTGTCCATCTTGGAGGCTGAGGAGAAAATCCTGCGAGGACCTGTCATTGATGCAAGCTACTGTAAGGATTCTATAAAGGACAAAATGTTGAAACATGATATCCTGCCATAATATATAAATAACCATTGTTTATACCACTATGCAACTTTTGCTTTTTTATTTATTTTTATCAGTGAGTGGGATCACTTTGACAGCAGGATAAAGAAACAATTAAAGAAGAGTGGCAAGCCATTGGAGAGTCATCTACAGGAGTCATGCTGTTAAAAAATAACCAAGTCATGGTGTTAATAAATATTTTTTTTTTGAACAACAATGTTGTCTCTTTCTTTTAAATGACCCTTGGAACTTTAGAAAAGGGTTCAATTGTGTTTGTCTTCATAAAATGCTATGTAGGACACGTTTTGTTGCTGTATGACGAGCAATTGTGAATTGTACAGCAAATATTTCATTTAGGATCCATATGATTACACAGTACTGTATGTCTAATGGCCTGAATATGGTTAATATCTAAATATAACTTAATATAAATTCACAACATCATATATCAGTCAGTCTCCTGTATATAAAAACAGTTTATAAATAAATATAAATAATACAGTTTACAGTAGGTCATAGTTCTGCAGCCTCCCCTTACTGGACGCATGAGGACCAACAGGGGCGTAAAACTGCTTGGGGCGTATATCTACCAGCTACAGTTCCCAAGCCTCCACCTACTCAGCAACGAGCCAAAGTAGCTCTTCTGATTGGCTGAAATTCTCTAATCTCTAAACAGTCCCGCCCACTACCTCTACAGATGCACAAATCACTTTTGAACCAAATATCTCGGTGCAAAAGGGAGAGCGCAAAACTTGTCACTTAAAAGCGAAAAACAGTGTTTGAGATTCATCGCAGCAAAAAAATATACAAGACATTTCTGAGAAAATATTCTACAAGTGTGCAACTCTCATTGGATGAATTCACGTACTGATTTGCGGATGTTCAACATTTCTCCACGACTTCACTTTTCTTGATGCGGGTGTGTAAATGCGTTTTGCACCACATTCACTGCAGCAATTGTTTCATAAATGTGAGCGTACGAGTTTCTAAATGTGTGATTTGTAGAATAGGATTTGTGCACCTGCAATGAAGAATTCGAGAAGATGTAACTGTTGTGTTGTGTTTGTGGGAGAGAAAAAAAGTCTACAGGTTTGCATCTCTTAAAACATTTCTCTCTGTGACTTCAAATTTACTGATACACATGTGTGGCTTTTCTTTACAACTACAAATCGCACTGCCACAGGTGTTCAGTTGTTTTGAATCAAAAATAACTTCATAATTTTCTCCTTAAAACTGTAGTTTCCCCCAAAGGCAGTCATAGAAACGCGATTTGAAACAGCCTTTTTTTTTTTTTTTTGCTACGACACAACATTTAGTAATCAGTCACATGGTCCTCAAGTAAGTACATTTATTGAATGTTACTGAATCCACTATAGTTGTCCGCTAGTACAAACAGTTTTATCAATCATTATCCATGTACGAACCAGCGCAAACAGATAATGTTACCTCACGAAATTAGCCATAAGTCTCCTTGCTTACGTTGAGCATACCAGCTTATTTCTGGTTCAAACACATATGGTTAAATTTAATTTTGATGATCAAAGATGAGTTCTAAATGATACAATTTTTGACTACAAGGGGGACTTTAATAAAATATTTAATTTTTATGTATGAATTACCCCTAGATAATATTAGTAACCGATTTTTAAAATCACACCTACAAAATTCAACTTCATTGTAAGTTAATATATTTTTATATTTAATATGTATTTAATATATATATAATATGTTTTTGATATATTTAATAAAAAATATACAGTTGAAGAGCACTTACATTTGTATTGTTTATTTTAATATATTTTATTTATTTGTTTGTTTAATCTGAACACAATGTGGTGGATCATTTTTATTATTTTAACAGTATTAAACTTAGTTTGATAGAAGTTTTTTTTATGTAAATAAGTGTATTTTATAGGGTATGCAAGGAATAAATATGCTTGATTAGTCAAACTCAATAATTAATTGTTTAATATTGTATATTGTGTTGGACTATTTAATTTCTTTGAATTGTAATTCATAATTTCAAGTTCTTTAAGCAAGTAAAACTCAAATTCATTCTAATGAACTGAAAGGGAGTCGATTCTTATTTTCTGCGCATTGCCCTTTAAAGCTACCATAGTAAATTCCACCATACCTACACATCAGGCAGTTTGTTTTAGACTCCTGCAGTCACTGTCTTACAAAAGCAGTAGTTTAAGGCCCTTGTTTGAGTCGCCATTAAATATTCAGTGAACTTGTGTGTATTTTGAATACAATTAATATGTATGGGCATCTGCTTACATGCTGGTTTGTGAGTGTGTGTGAATAGACTTCAGGAAGATCAATAATTCAGTGCATCCCCTGCCATCATCCCAGCTACTTTTACAGTGACCTCTCCTCACACCATCTTTATACAAATACTGTATGTGCAATTATGTGAGCACAGACTATTGTAGCCACACATCGTTGACTTCTGAAATGTGAATGGGGAACAACACATCTGTTTAAAAGAAATAATTCACCCAAAAATGAAAATTTACTGAAAATGTACTAATGTATTTTGTGGTGCCGCTCGTGTCTGGTGTAGAATCCATTATAATCAGTGCTGTTGTCTACACTAGATGCAGTAAACTGCTGCCTCATTCTATTCATGACGTGCTTACACAAAGTTCAAATGATTTTCAACGGTCGCTTTGTTGCGTCCTGTTGTGGTGCAGACACGATGTCAGCATAGTTTGTCAGGACGGTCAGTAAGGTTGCAGATTGAAAAGTTAGTATCTTTTTGCAGTCCAATGGATGGCAGTGCGGTGGTGGCTTGTGTCTGTTGAATGGTGATTTAACGTTATGTTGTTACCTAGTTGGAGAGACTCAATACTTATAGGGATGGGCGATATGGAGCAAAAAATATACCTCTATATATATTTTGCTATATCTCTATATACGATATATATCTCGGTATCTTTACAGGAAAATAACCCCCCAAAAACTACTGCAAAAACAAATATGCCAAATATTACGTTTAGGGTCCTATGAAACGTTTTATTTTTTTCTTCACCATATGTTTTATTGTTACCTAATTCAATTATTTAAATGCATAAAAACAAGTTAATTACGTAGTTTAAAAAAAATTCTTAAAATATCCTTATGTGAAATGTTTTTTTCCTTTCAGAAATTCTGTGTAATCACATTTTTCTGGTTATCAAATGAAGGCATAAAACATTCATTTAGTTTTTCTTTTAATTATTTAAAATTAAGCAAACTTTAATTTTGGTAAACAAAGGGGATTTACTATTAAAAATAAAACATGGGAGAAGTGTTGTGTGATTATTCCTTAAAAAAATATGTTAGTTTCATTTTAGTAGTAGTAGTGGGCTATGTACATTCTGCTGAACAATAGTAATAGATTTCTGGCAAATACTTTTACTTTGACGGGTTTACCTTTACAGTTCTGTGTATGTGATACTACAGTCTATGATGTGATATGAGCTAGTTTTACTCTAATCAAACGGTCAGATGCTCATGAAGTGACTCTCAGTGCAGTTCTGGAGATGTTGTTCATGTGTTCACGTCTTTATTGAGTAGATCAGTGCGAGCGGCACGCGCGCTTCCGTGTGTTTAATGAATGCTTCTGCACCATTCATTAACACAGACACGCAGAACACACAGGATTCATATTTAAATAGACTTTTCTGGGTTATGGAGCCAGTTGTCCTTTTTTTTTTTAAGACTTTTTTTTTATACTAGTTCTGTACACGCAAGGGGAGGGGGGACAAAAGCAAGGAGGCAGGGGGCGAGCACAGCACAGAGAAGGCAAACAAACAAAGTGGCGGAATCAGAATTAAATATAAACAATATATCGATATATACGATGTCAAAATCCATATCGTGTTTAAAAAATATCTCGATATATTTTAAATATCGAGATATCACCCACCCCTAAATACTAAGTAGATAAAGAACAATGTCCCATCTTTTACTTAGTAGGGCCCTATGATTTCTTTGATGCAAAAAACATGGAATCGCGGAAGCCAGTCATAAATACGGAATTTATTGTTTAACACGGAAGAAGCAGTCTTAAGTTGCTGGGGTATATTTTTAGCATATCCAAAAATAAACCAAAATTATAAATGTTTCTTTTATGCCAAAAATCATTAGGATATTAAGGAAGGGTCATGTTCCATGAAGATATTTTGTGAATTTCCTACAGTAAATATATAAAAACTTAATTTTTGATTAGTAATATGCATTGCTAAGAGATACTTTGGGCAAATTCAAAGGCGATTTTCTCAGTATTTAGATTTTTTTGCACCCTCAGATTCCAAATTTTCAAATAGTTGTATCTTGGCCAAATATTGTCCTAATAAACAATACATCAATTGAAACTTATTTATTCAGCTTTCAGATTAGTCAATAGTCAAACACAATATACAATATTAAACAATTAATTATTGAGTTTTTGACTGTCTTCGTTTGTATGTAGGCCTAGGCAATTTATATATTTACAATACTTACTAAAATATAATTTATATTATTTTATTGCTTTTGTATTTGTTGTTTTAAGAGTTAAAAAAAATTTGGTCGTTCTTAATGCAAATGTACAACCGGCAAGTTGGTCGGACTAAAAGCAAAAAAAAAAAAAAAATTATTATATCTGTCCTAAATTGACAGGGTAGGTCGGGTTACGGCAGACAAGAATATTTTTAAGGATGGCCTCATGTATTGTTAAATTGTTAAATACCCTGCCTCCACTACATAGGCCTATGCTTTTCACATCATTATAAGTGTTAGATCACCACATATAATTTATCATTGCAAAAAATGATGCTACATATGCAACATCTGTCTAAACACTAAAATAAGTACAGAACTGTGCAGGATATCTTCGTGGAAGTTTTGCTGCAATATCCATGCATCATATGTCTCATGGGCCTGAAGGAATGCTAAATGTTTTATTAGTAGTGCTGGTTGGGGCAACATTCGATGGTTATAGATTTGAACAAAGCCCTAACAATAAGTTTTACAGTTTTTTGTGTTGTGTTGGTATCATTTGTTCTACAGTGTAAATTTCATACGATTCTCCTTTGCCTCTTTTTTGCGTACTTTATGAAACGCAGGTAGATACTGTTTCAACTGTTTTTGGTAGTATAATCATGGTAGGGCTTGATGCCTGAACCAGAAAATTCACCACCTAAGGGCTTCAGAAATAAACAAATTATATAAATTAATTCAGCTGAACTGAATGTAATTGCCTTTGTGAGTATGATGGATGAAAAGCATATTGTTTCTGCTTTCCCTATGAGAAGTTTGGAAGTTTTGTGCACACTCACACACAACTACAGCTCACTTTGGACCTTTGCTTAACATTGGACCTTTTTTATTAATCTAATGTAATGCAATACTTAACTTTAATTTTAACATGTACATTTTATGCGATATTAATGTTCATTATTCAAAAAGTTCTCACCTCTTTCGAATGCATTTTTAAATCTATTACACAGACTTCTGGTGATTTGTGATTTGTTATATACAACAAAAAGAAGTTGAGTTAGAAAGTGAGATTTGTTACAGTTTGTGTCTCCAACTTTGTAATGCCATAATTAGGAAACATCCTATTCAACATGGCAGACTGTATGGGGCGTCTCAGTCGTTCTTCCCCACCTTGTGTCTGATTGCACACATCACCCAAATGATCCAGCGCAGCCATAAATCCACCCAGTTTGGGATAGCCTTTCTGTTTCACCGTATAAATCATGTAGCAATCAGTGAAAGAGGTTCTGTCGCAGTGACAAAGGTTTTTTTTTGTCTTGGTCATGAATGGAAATGTGGTTTTATCGAGTGAACCATGAGAGCAGAAAAATCTGGTGCATTGTGATTTGTAAATTCAGTTTAATTATTGACTATATTAGACCTGCACTGAACAGATTATTTCCTATAGAATTATGCCGTTTTTCCACCACAATGATTGCAAAAATGAGAAAGAGTGCCAAATCTGATGTAATTGTACTCTATCTGCTTAAGTGCAAAGTCGTTTCATGACCAAATAACTGGACAATGGTCAACTGTGTGATGTAACTATACCTCGCTATCTTGAATGGAATTAAAGATAGCACTTAAAACTGTGACACTTACTGTTAATTCATGAAGTCACGTCTTCCTGTGAAATAACATGCTTCTCTCGAGCTAAAATTGGGACATTTTGTACAATTTTGGGTTAATTAGATGGACCCGAGCTGGTAGATGCATGTATCGTTGTCTATATAGGTCAGTGCTTGGGCTGGATGTAGGTTAGATTATTGTCAGGAAATTCATATCTTCCATCAGGGACTTGAAAGCCTGACGTAATGATCTTCATAATGTCTACACTGATAATTGAGGGTTATTGTATTTCCTGACATTTAATAGCCTTCATTAACCGTTGAGTAAATCTTCATGAATTTAATACTGACTCATTCATATTGGTGATTCAGCTTTGGTGCACATACATCAGGCTTCATAGAAAAGCAGTACCTGGAAGTGCTGCTCAGTTTGCATGTGTTAAGACCTCTGAATCGGGGATGACAGACCCCATCTGGCAGAGGCCGGACAGTCTGTGTTATTAATGCATGGACCCAGGCCACCTCAGCACTTATTACATGCATATAGGATTTCCCCAAAAACAATGAACTGAGGTTTTATTAAGTGGTAATAATGTTAATAATGCTAAATATTGTCCAATATGTGATATTTGAAAAAGACATTAACACACAAAATTGCACTTTTCTTGCAGACAAATACAGGCATTTATTAATTAATTATTTTTTTAATGGCTGATATCAATAGTGTAATCTAGAGAACAAAGTAGCTGATAACCTATAGCTACGGTATTAACAGAGAAATACCCACAGAAAACCACTGAAACTAAATGGACACTTGACTTACACAATATTCACTATAATGCTTTCAAAACTCATATTATCATTTATTATATTTATTATAATCTTACTTTTAGTACTTAAACCTTATTTCACTTCTCATTTCTGTTTTTTTTTAGTTCAGTTTTAATTTAATATTTTTATTTTTTTTGTTTCAGGTTTAAATTTACTTATATAATCTTTAAATTATATTTCTGTCTAGTTCATGTCATTGGCTTTAAAAAAAACTGTATCATGTGACCTCTGATATGTGCATTTGCTGGTTTTGTTTGTCTCTAATGTTCATCAGTGCTAACAGTGCTCTATTCCCTCTGTGCTCTAGCCAGGGCTTTTTTCCCATCTCTCTCTCTCTCTTTCTTTGTGTCTCCCTCTCTTTCTCCCTCTCTCTCTCGCCCCGCTGTTGTTCATTTCTCTGAATAATCAGTATTGACATCAGCTCTATTGCTGCGCTGTCAGCTCTCTATTGTGGGAGATCACAGGGCAATGCAGCCTACTGGGCAATGAATCTTTCATTCATCTATATTTATTTATATTTTTCATTAATTATCTTTCCTATTGTCTGGAACACTTCTGCACAGCACAGGATCTGATTAGTAGTGGTGTCGGCTATTGCTATTACTGCTCATGGTACATAGGGATTTGAATGTTAATCTCGGCATGTAACTCATCCTGTTTGTTTTACAGCCATGAATGACACCTCAGATTGTGCAGTTTGTTGACAAGAGGTGTGCTGTTGTTTTTTGAAGAGATCGGTAAAATGTTTGCCTAGCAGATGATAATATTGGCAAAAAAATTCCATAGAAGTCGTATCGAGTGACAAGAATATTACAGATACCTTTTTTCATGCAAGACAGTAAGGCACCACCTAGCAACCAGAACACATCTCTCCACAGCACCCTAGCATCATGGTTGTGAGTGATGAGTTTTGCACAGAAAAGCAACAATCATTCTAGCAACCACCCACAACTCCCAGCATCATAGCAGTGAGATTTGCACAGGAAAGTGCCACTCAACAATGTAAAATGTAATTATGCAATATAATATAAAAGCTAGTTTATTTATTAGTTTAATAGTAAAAAATTATTGATTACCATTCAGCCATCAAAATCAGTTTGGCCCAGGAGCAGTTTGTGCTTTAAAATGTGACAGAACACAGCATTCCTAGCTCCCATCGAGGATTGCAGTTGATTAAACACTGCACTTAATTTCTTTAATTCAGAAATAACAACTTATAAAAGCTCATACCAGCACTGCAGCCCTCATCCAAAAAAAATCAGACTAGCTGTAACCGTGGCTATTTTTATGAATATTTGCATAACAATGTGACCCATAATGTGAAGCCGTCTGGCAAAATGTCACATAGTTGACAGTAACCGTAGGTAGATTTCTTCATTGTGTTTCTCCTCTCAGGATTGTGCACTGCACATCTCCTGGTTTATTACGGACCGGCCTCTAGAGAATTGCATGAGAAATTGGATCGTATTGTTTTGTTATTCTGTTTCCCTCCTACATGCAGCACAAGTTTCTCTGCACACCTGGACAGTTTCCCCCTGACATTTCAGCAGCCAATCCCGCTCAGTCTCCCCGAGGAGGGGACGATTTTACATATTGATCCGTGGAGATTGTCCTCCACTAGCGGTTCAGGGCGTAGCACACTGCATTCGGCCGAGTGTGAGCAGAATCCATAATGAGAGAGAGACAACGAGAGAACAGGAGGAGAGATAGTAACGCTAACAGGACAGAAGAACAGAAGACAGTTCAGAGGTAGCGATAAAGCGACCGTGAGGTAAAGTTGAAAGAGGGAGGTTTGTATCTAATGAAAGAGAGGGGACTGTGCAGCAGCGAGACTCAGACTGTACTGCAGTGAGGGGGACTGCAGCTCGTGTGGATTCGTGTGAGATCGTGGGATGCTCCTGAGAAGCGTTCTGCTGCTCTCCTGTCTTTGATGGGTGGCTTCATTAGGGAGGACAGAACTATCTCCTGGTAAGGGCTTTCCCATTTCTGCAAGACCCCACCCTCCCGATCGACTCCATCTGAAAAGCATGCAAAAAAATTTCACGCTGTTTAATAGTTGTTTTCGTTTTGCCTGCTGCATCATAAAGAGTTTACATGAACTCCTTGATTTCAGAAGCAGGACATGAATGATTGAAGCCCTGAAGATCAAGTTTCTTAATGTAGAATCTTTTGTTCAAGATGTACAGAAACCCACAAAGACATTAGCCATGTCAATTACTTGTCTTAATGTATTTATATTCATATATTTGAGACTGAAAGTAGTTTTTGCTTTGCTGAAATTATTTCCATATAGTCCCAGACTGGTTTATGTTAGTGCTGGTTTAGCTAATTAATTACTAAATTTGCTAAGGTTTTGTTAAATTTAGCTGTATTAAACTTTTGAAAGATACCATATAGTTACAGTTTGTCACGTATTGACACTGCTGTAAAGTTATATTATATTCTTTCCACAAAGTTTATGTTGCATATTTCCTCAATGTTTTTTTATGTTTTCTGTACAGTTGGTCATGGACTGATACTGCTGTTTGTTTGTTTTTTGTATGTCCCTAAAAGTCATGTCGAACAATCTTTTCCTTGTCTTAGTAGGCCAAATCTACATATAGTGAGCTGCTGTGCTGGTTATTTCAGATGGGTAGTGTTGCTTTGCTGGGTGGTTGGACTGGTTATTGATTTTTCTATAATCTAGCACTTTTCATGATTTGCAGGACTTCCGTCACCGATCTCCTCAGGAGAAAACACATTCCAGATGTTCTCCAGAAACAGTGTTTCATTGAGATGCAGTGAAGAGTTTGAAATCTCTGAGATAGGTGGGCTCTTCAGTACAGAAGGCATTGCCAATGGTGAAAAGATACTGTAAATGGATGTTATCAGGGTTGTGTTAGGATAGCTGTCGTGCCAGTGAAGCAGAGGTCACTGTCAGTCTCCATTTATAAGATGAGATGTTCATAAAGCTCTCTGGTCGTGTGGGGATGTTTCTCAGGAGAATGCAAATGCTAACAGGGTCTTTAAGGCAGTTAAGAAGTACATCAATTAACAGCATATCATTGACAGAGCACAAAAAGGTCAGTGTTTGTAGTTTGATCTTCACATATAATTTGATTTGCCTTACGGTAGATACAATTTCTAATCTAATTGATTACCTTATGGATTTGTTTCTCTGATTTTTCCACACCAACAGAAGCAAAATCTCACTCTGCACTCTCTAATTTCTGCTGTTTCCAGATCGGTCCGTCGCAGACACACATAATCAGGGTGAAACCCAATGTGCAGACTAACCGCATATCCCAGTTCTCCACAGTTCAGACAGATCACATCTCCAGACCAAACATATTAGTATAGATTTACATGCACATATCAAGCTTCTGGCAGTGCATTCATGCTATAACTTATATCAGTATCTGTCTTTCCCGGACTTGTATTTATGGATGAAGGGATCGATAGACAGATTTGATCAAATAGTATATATTAAAAGTTTGTGACTATCCAGATCAAAGCCTATAAACATTTTTTTTATATATATATTAAAATATAAAATTTTAATATATAATCAAATAGTTTAGTCCTTAAATATATTAAAGGTATGTGACTGTTAATCAAAACTTATAAAAAAAATATGTAAAATACTAATATGTAATAAGATTTAAAAATAATTTATTAATAAGTATATTAGTATATTTAATGTTATGATATAAAAATGTGTGTGTGTGTGTGTATATATAAAATTATATTTAATATATAATTTTTAATACATAATATTTTATGCATTAAAATATATACAAGTTTGTGACTATTAGTAAATAATTTAGTTTTTTAGAGTATATATATATATATATATATATATATATATATATATATATATATATATATATATATATATATATATATATATATATATATATATATATGCGTACACACACATACATATATATAATGTAAAACAGTAAAATAAATATTTAAATATATAAATAATATCTTATTATTATATGTTCTGTATATGTGTGTATACAGTATGTTTATGTAATATATGTTTTTTTTTTTTTTTTTTTTGCTTTGATTTAAAGTTTGATATATTGTAATTAATCACAGAGCTTAAGAGCTTGTTTTAATAAAAATTCAAATTGGGACAATGGCCAAGCCCCCCCAGACTAATCAGAAGCCCCTTAAACACACCAGCCTTGGCTAGAGTCCTCATGTCTATCAGGGTGTGAGCGTATGAAGGGTTTCATCACATGCCCGACTCTTGGGGAATAGAGATTTTGACACAGCGTTGTCAGCCAATAAAGCAGCTCTGAGCGCAAATGCCAGCGGCACGCAGCAGGTGAGCTCTGCAACGGTGGAGAGCAGCGGATAGATGTCGAGCTACTCCAGAAAATCAATGCAACCCCTCAAACGCTGGTCAAATCAGTGATTGCCTCCTAAATAGTGCAGATTGGTTTTGCGTGTATTGAAGAGTGGAGGCTGAGGATCTTGTCATTTTGAAGATTTATCCAGCATGGATTGGAAGGGAGATTTGCATTTGTTAAATCAAACCCATTTGATTCTTTCAGAGAAGAACAGAGTACAAATGATAGTCAATAGCTGGCTTTGTTTAGATTGGTATTGATTAGTATTTATGGTTGCTTGTTGGCAGTTGGCGGGGAAAGAGCGAATCTTAGAAAGTTTTTCTTAAGCATAGCTCAGATACATGAGCAAAACACTGAAAATCCTGGAAAGCAGAAGCCAGTGCTGTAACACAGACCATATATAAAGCCTACATTTCAGCTGAATGAAGAAACACTCACATATAAACAAATCACCTGCGTCAGTCATAGAAAATCCCATATTACTCAACCACTGATAGTAAGTATGCATTTTCTAATTCAAACTTGCAGAACACATATTGTCAATTTACAACCAATTATTTTTTTTAACACTTTAATAATCTACACCTTCTGAGTGGTGTGATTTCATTAACAATTTGCCTAGAAACTCTTTGCTTAATCAAAAGTCTAATTTTCAGTTCTTATTCTGTTTTCATTTGCATTGTCAGCTGACATTCAGTTAGTTACTCGTTTATTTGTAGAGCACTTTTCACGATACAAATCTTCAGCTTCACAGAAAATGAAAGTTTCTGCATTACATTTAGGAGTAGATTTACAGTAGAGACTGACTATGTCAAGGTGATGTCTATATGGCAGATATGTACGGGGAAACAAACATTCAAACAAACGGTGAACATGGAGTATGGAAAACAAAACTAGATTTTTTTATATACAGTTTAGCATGTGTTTTTAAGACTCCTAATTGCATTCAATATCTATACGTCTTTACAAAATTTTGCCAAAGTCATATTATTTAGATAATGTTTTTTTATTGCTGTCTGTCCACCAGTTTGTGCCAGTTTCTAGATTCAAAACTCTTTATTAATCCACATTTTAATCTCCATATAGTACATATCAGAGCTCCTTCTTAAGAGTTCTTGTGATTTGTCCTGCTGTTTAATTTGATTTTAAATATTGTCTAGCTGAATGTACAACCTGCCAGCAGAGCTCCCCTCATTTAAACTTATAAGTTTTCATTCACAAGGTTGTGCAAAGCTATCTGCAGTGACAGCAGATATTATCTGACATTTTGGAGGTAGATGCTGCAGTGAATGTGAATTCTCTCTGATTTCTGTTGCACACAAGGATGTTGTAAGCAATGCGAGGAATAATGTCTTTTTTATAAACTGAAGGAAAATTTGTGCAAAATTTACTGGAACCAGAACAAGTTGAAAGCACTGAGGCGTCCCAGGACAAACTGTGTCATGTTTTGTCCTGTAGTGCAGTGTTCTGTTTATTTTGCACAGCATCCTTTGAAGTCTGTGTAAAGGCAATTCAGAGAATTTTTTCTGAACACATTATAAATGTATAGCTGAAAACACATTACAAAGACTATGAACTATGTTGTACTGAATTGTGGAGTTAGGCCGTTAGATAGGTTTTCACCATTTTCGTGTTCAGGGGGACTCCCTCCCTCCTTGGGACGCCCTCTTTCTAACATAGACTTCATTCCCCATAATCCTTTGCACACACTCATCATCTGCACTCATTGTTTGCACCTGTGTCTTGTTGACACTTTCTAATTACTGCAATTCTAAGCTTCGTTTTTTTGGTTTTCTTGCATCTTGTTTCCTGGATTTGTTTCCCTGTCTGTTTTGAATTTACCTGTGCTTGTGTTTTTCGCCCTGTTGTTATTGTTTGGACTGATTGCCCTTGTTACGACCTTTGACTGTTTTTGGACGTTGATTGTGGATTACACCTTTAATAAGTACTGTGACTTGTTTCTCAACCTTCATGTACCTTTGTAGTTTTTATGACAGGCTGGGTGGTTAATAACACATTTTTCTGTGGTGTGACAAACTCAGAACACATATTTAATATAATGTCCTAAAGCTCTGAAACTTTATGTCTCCCATTCATTATTTAATTTTGTTATTAAAAGAGCCGTCCATGTTGCTTCTGAGAGCTCTCAGTCTTGTTTTCTTTTCACTTGTGCTTCTTTGTTATTTATTCAAGACAAAGCCTCTGGTTTGAAGATTCTCATAATAATACATATACTGTCAAAATTTTATTTGTTTTTATTTTTAAGCTGCACCCTTCACACATACAGATGTTCTCATCATCCTTACGATCAAAAAGCATGCCAGACTTCAATATATGACTTCAATAACCTTTTTTAGGGTCCTTGAGTGGTCGAGCCAGATATCATGAAGTGGAATCTCTTCAAAAAGAAGCCAGAAGCCATGGTGGGCCCGGAGCCCACGGGACTCGGCGGCACCCATCCATCACACACCATGACGATGGCCCCCGCCGTCTCCACACCTGCAGACAACTCCACCGAATCTGAGGGACCCGTCAACAAGAATGATGTCTTTGAGGAAATCAAAAGCAAGTTCCTCAATGAGATCGATAAAATCCCATGTAAGTCCTGCTGAGATATTGTACACTCCCACCAGATCAAGAAAATCAATAGCGTATCATTATGCCGAAGATGCTTTATGGATTTTAACACTAGCCAATATGCCTGGCCCCTAGAACAGACCTTATTTCTGATCTACATTAGAAGTGCAATGCAATAAAGAGCAACATAAAGAAATAGTTCACCCAAAAACAAATATTTGCAGAGAATTTACTCAACTTTTAAGCCATCCAAGTTGTAAATACATCTTTTTCTTCATCTGAATGGATTTGGAGAAATTTTGCATCACATCACTTACTCACCAATTGATCCTCTGTAGTCAGAATGAGAGTCCAAACAGCTGATAAAGTCCATCAAGACATTTTTAACTTCAAATCGTTGTTTCTGGCTTAAATACAAATCCTCTATCCAGAGTAATGCTTTCTCCTGTGAAAAAAGTAATCTCCTCTGAATCAAATAATAATAAGAATGTATAAATAAATCTTCTGAATCATCTACATCTTGAATGGCCTGAAGGTAAGAACAATTTTAGAAGATTTTCAATTTCGGGTGAGCTAAATCCTTTAGCATATATATATATATATATATATATATATACATAGATAGATAGATAGATAGATAGATAGATAGATAGATAGATAGATATAGATATATAGCCCTTTAATTCAACATGCAATCTTAATTCACTCTATTATTTTTTTTATTTTATTTTTTTTGCTGAAAACATATTTGCATTGTAACATTGAATTAAAATCTCACAACCCCCCTTTTTGGTTGATACTCACCATATCTCCTTCAGGAATCAACCCTTCACACGCTGCTCAGTGACAGCGTCTGAATAAATCTCTTTGATTTTTATCCCATGATGCTCTGCAGTGCCTCCGTGGGCGCTCATCGCCATCGCTGTAGTGGCCGCCCTCCTCATCCTCACCTGCTGCTTCTGTATCATTAAGAAATGCTGCTGTAAGAAGAAGAAGAACAAGAAAGGCAAAAAGGGAAAGGACGGCTTCAACATGAAGAACATGCAGGGCGGAGATGTATGTAACAGAGCGTTCAATAGCATCTAACATGACAGCATTAAAGAATGTAGCTAAAACAACTGATGCACACTTTAATCTGTTTGATATTAGAGTTAACACTATGATATTAACTTCTATATTAACTGGGCACATCAACAAAATTAGAGTTGCATCATTAAGAAATGAAAACAAGCCTCAGACCACTTTAGTGTGGGTTGCATTGATTCTGAAGGAGAGTCTGTTATGTTATTAGCTTAGTGGTTTGCTTTATTGTGTTTGTGAGTAATGTGAGTGTTTGGTTTTCTTTGAACCGAAATGGACACTGGATGTTCCAAAACAAGTTTGTTGCTCTTGTAATTTTGATCAGAAAAAGAAAATCATTCTATGAAATGAGTGGCTTTAATTGTGTAATTTCACACACACACACACACACACACACACACACATATATATATATATATATTAGGGTTGGGCAAGTTAACGGGTTATTAACACAGTTTTTTTATTATTATGAATGTCCGTTGCTCACTGGCTCTGAATAAACACACAGACAAATCATGGGTGACAGGAGGGGATGCTCCCGATCAAATTATTAAGTCTAAGCATCAGCATTCAAAAACCTGCCCACTGATATTTTTTACAGAAAAGAACGCAACAAACTTGTAATCATGACTTTATAAACTGGAAATAGGAAGTATCCGATTGCACGTGAAGACAGCAGAAAAGCACTTGCTCATCGCAGCGGAATGAATCGTTTTGTTAACTTTGTGATTTATTATTATGTGTCATATGGGATGAGATAACACACGTCCCTCTCACAATATATTGCTTTACAGATCTATCACTTTTGCTGCTCAGAAATATTCATGCAATCATGCAGCACGTATCAGAAGATCCGCACTTTTTCTATAACAAACAATAAAATGTTTTCTATAAAAACTTTAATGTCCTGGCAGTGACACATAGCTTGTTTTATATTTCATTTAATTACATTAAGGTTATAAGTTGAGATTTAGTCTACAATAATTATTTTAACTGCTACTAAGTAAAAGGAACACTGCTGTAAAAAGCACCATATTTGTTTAAAGTGTTTGCAAACCAAATGTTATTACACTTTTGTTCATATATAGTAGCAGTAGGCCTTCTTATAAATAAATAAAAAGTGCACAATACACCACTTTTGAATGCATTATTAGTTTTGTGCATAACAATGCGATCAATTGAAGTAGTGAAGTAAAGGAAGAAAAGGCACTCATTTCATAGTCTGATCCCTAAAAACTTTATTCCAAACCTGTATGCATACAGATTTCTTAAACATGGCAGTGTTTCATTTCTCACAATGGTGCTGTTGGTGTTGTTTCTGTCTTGACTGTCTTTGGTTCTGTTTTATGGTGTGTCGTGAGTTCAACCTCTCCCTTTCTCTCTGCTCTCCTTCCTCCCGCTATATTTCTAATGCGCCGCATTTCTTGACGCTCACGGGCGTCGGCGCTACGGTAGGTGGACGGATGAACGGCACAGATGTTTGGCCGCTGAGTTTGGCTGTTGTTATCTTCCTTGTTTAGAGCCTTTTGTACCTGCTGCTTGACAAAGATATCAATTAAATACAGGAAAGTTACAAATGCAAATGAAAACCCCACTTAATTGGACCACAAATAATCATAATACAATAACAAAGAGTCGTACTTGTGTTGGAGGTATGACTGGGATAACTATTAACTCACTTATGTTATGCAAGATGTTTGGCGTTAGTAAGAGACGAGCCACAAGACTCACAATGAATGCATGTGTTAAAGGGCATGGCTGTTTTAACTGCACTAAAAGTCAAGATGTCTCAACCTTATGCTTGTACGCTTATCATGTAAGCTCTTGTGCTATGATCATACAATCAATTCAGTTTAATATATATTAACAGAAATATATGAAGTACTGGATTCTTTCAAAACGTGTAAAATTTGTTTTTAATATTAGCACATACTGTGCTGTGCCCTTTAATTTGTTGCTATATGGATGTGGTTAGGAACTGACTTGAGACTGACAATTTTTTTGGTGGCACATTAAAATATATATATAAAATCTTTGAATCTGGGGCCATTTGCATAAAAGGTTTCGACTGGTTTTGTTAGATTATCATCTAATGTTTTTTCGGTAGCACTTTATTTTACAGTCCTGTTCCTCATGTACATACTATGTACTTATTATAGTAATTACAATAACTATGTAATAACTAGGTACAAACCCTGATCCTACCCCTAAACCTAACCCTACCCCATGTAGTTACCTTGTGTTACCAGAACTTTCTTAGATATATAAACTGTAAGTACACTATAAGTACATGTAAGTACACGTACTGTAAAATAAAGTGCAACCGTTTTTTCTTTAAGACTGGTCATAAAGTTTTTAAACTTCAGTTCCATAAAAGCATAATTAGTCTAAGTTAAATCGAAAAAATACGACAGTTTGGTCAAACTCTTACTTAAGTCACTGTCTTAAGCTAGAGTCCGAGTTTATGCAGCTGAACCCAGTTTACAGTCCTCGTTAATTATCTTTAAAAAACTTGGTTAATCTTTGGAGCCCTGAATGAAATTGTCCTGAAGATGTAATGCACAAAAATTCAGTTCATATAGCATTATAATACTTTTATGCATCATCTTTACATAAAGTGAACCCAAAAACTATTTAGACGCTTCAGTCACACTTAAAAAAGTCTCAATGTACTGTAATTGCATTAGATAACAAAATATCAAACCAAGTGGCATTTGAGACACAAATGATCCCTGATTTTTATATGTTGCTATATCATTCTAAGTTTTTCATAATTTCTTTAAAAAATATTCTGTATGTCTGTTATATTTTCATTGGTAACTATGATAATAAAGTTTGTTAATGTTAACAATGAAGACCCTTGTTATAATGGAATGATTTTCAGACATTTTGAAGTGTGATTAGTGTCCAAATACTTTTTAAGGCCACTGCACAATGCTGAAATTGTGACCTAATTGTGGAACCAAAAAATGTATTCTGCACATTATAGCTTTCTGGATGATGTTCAAAAACACACAAGAACGACATGTCAGCATTTCATATGCTAAGAATAGCACAAAGCAGTCTGTTCTTCTTTAAAAATTTGCTGTCATCACTCGTTCCCTGGAGTATCACTGATGAACAGTTAAATTTATCATGCAGATGAGAAAACGCTTGCATGCCAAATTATGCATATCAGTAAAAGCTCTTTTGTTTTCCATTTACTACCAAACCTAATTTGAATATAGAGTCAAAACATAATTTTATTAAACTCTGGAAAGCCAAGAAAGCAAACAGAAAAAAGTGTCACCAATAGAAATTGTGAACTCGAGTCATTTGCAACATCCACCCTGAATGACAACATTACTCCGAGTGTGCTATGGCAGATAACTAGTAGGTCAGGCCAGGTAAAAGCATCTCTCCAACCTTACTGAAACTGACCGGGCCCTGAGCTTGTGGCATGCTTATCGTCAGGAGCCAGATCTGCTTTTATCCCAGACATCGACTTGCTAAAACAATTTGCCATTTGACCCACAGAAACACCAGGATGATGATGATGAAGAAGGAGAAACTGGTTTGACGGAGGAGGAGAAAGAGGAAGAGGAAAAAGAAGTGGAGAAACTTGGAAAGCTTCAGTATTCTTTGGATTACGACTTCCAGGATAACAAGGTTAGAATGTCAGATTAATGAAATTATATAATAGAAAATAATCTGAATCATATCTGCTGAATGAAATCCAATGCTAGTTTCATAGTAAATTTGGGGTCTTATTTCAATAATAGTGGCTGTTTTGCTCAAGCACATCACATTTTTTCACCAAAATCATTTTTCAAGCATTTTTGCTTTGGATAGACATTTGTACTGCAAAGAAGTCTTGTATTATGCCTTAATCAGCAGAAAAAACATCACAAAGCCACGATTCCTGTCTTCCCCTGAGCCAGATTACAACCAATTTGTTCAGTTTTCAGCCCTTTTCCAAATGTATAATTGTATGCTTAATCCTGATTTCAAGGTCAGTGATAGGTCTGCTACATCTGCAGGTGTATTCTACAAACAGCAACATACAATTACAGATTTTGTGAAAAAAGTGTATTTATTACTTTAGAAACGTGTTTATGTAAGGCTCTTCCCCATTAAATGGAGTATCTGAATGTATGTTTTTGCATATTGTAAGTGATACCTTTTAAATACTTTTTGTTGACTGCTTTTGTTATTTTGATATATAAGATGATACAGTTTATCATTATATTGTCATATTATTATATAATTTGTATTATGTGAATCAAAATGTGATATAATGTTTTCATTTAATCTCATTTAAAATATACCAAAGAGATCTCTTTAGGGGATTTAAATGATTTCTACAAGAAATTCTTTCCAGTCTCTGTATATCTTCTCTTGCTTATATTTGGCCTTTGTTTTTATCCACAGCTGACCGTGGGAATCTTGCAATGTGCCGATCTGATTTCCATGGACTCTGGTGGAACATCCGACCCTTACGTTAGAGTCTTCATCCTTCCAGACAAGAAGAAGAAGTTTGACACTAAGGTGCACAAAAAGACCCTCAACCCAGTGTTCAATGAGACCTTCGTCTTTAAGGTAAGACCTTTACCATTTTAAAATGACTTATTGTTATGTCAGTCTTTCTGTTAGTCAAATATTGCTGCATAAAGCATATCCATTTATAAAATTATCCTTAAGTCGCTGGGGTACATTTGACGCAATAGCCAAAAATACATTGTATGGGTCAAAATTACTGATTTTTATTTAATGCCAAAAAGCTTTCAGATGATTGTTTAAATCTAAATTTAGAAAAATTGTGGTCCAGGGTCACATATATTCTAAATTAGTCAAATAAATGATTTCTCAAAAAAAAAAAAAAAAAATATATATATATATATATGTTTCCTGCAACACCAGCGTTTTGGTCTTAATGCTTCCAGCAGCTTCTGAATGAGCTTTAGTTTCCCAGAGTCAGTAATGAGCTCCGGGGGGGCCGAGCATCCTCTGGTGGACACTGTTAGAGCTCTAATAGTCTCACTCTGAGAAGAGTGATCTACGACAGGGACAGCTGGCCATCTTCAAAGCCCCGGACTTACGATGAGAACGCTGACTGTGTTTCTAAAAATAGATCGGTCATATCTGCATAATGTATGGGCGAGACAAAGACAAGAGATGCAAATACTGTGAAAAATTTGTATAAGAACACTGTAAAATCAACTGTAAACTATCTATCTATCTATCTATCTATCTATCTATCTATCTATCTATCTATCTGTCGATGGCAGAACTAAGCAAAAACATCTTGCATCTCCTATATATAACAACCCTCAAAGGACAACATCTTCTGTGCTCAGATTTATAGCTCAGCTCTGCAAAAAATATTAGAAACTCCTTTATACATATTTATGTCGATTTTTCTCAATGGTTTGCATGTTAGATCCCGTACCAGGAGCTGGGTGGGAAGACGCTGGTCATGTCTGTGTACGACTACGACCGTTTCTCCAAGCACGACATCATCGGTGAGGTCAAGCTACCCATGAACACTTTGGATCTGGGTCAGCCGATCGAGGAGTGGAGAGACCTGGACAGTGCTGAGAAAGAGGAGGTGATTATTAGATGATCTAATATTATGATCTATTTTTTAACTGGTTCGAGACGGATTTAAAAAGAAAGCTTGCAGATCAGTAACTTCAAATCATATATTGATATCTTTTCCATACAGCCGGAGAAGCTTGGCGACATCTGCATCTCTCTGCGTTACGTTCCTACTGCGGGCAAACTGACCGTTTGTATCCTCGAAGCCAAGAACCTGAAGAAGATGGACGTTGGCGGCCTGTCTGGTGAGAAACAAGCTGAAATATACGAGACCAGCAAGATACGTTTCATGTCTGATGCAATGAACTCGACATTTGACCTTTTGCAGACCCATATGTGAAGATCCAGCTATTGCAGAACGGCAAGCGTCTAAAGAAGAAGAAGACTACGGTGAAGAAGAACACGCTGAACCCGTACTACAATGAGTCCTTCAGCTTTGAGATCCCTCTGGAGCAGATGCAGGTAGATTCTGAATTATTATCTGTTTGGAAAAGTCACATAACATCACATAGTAGTACATAAGACATTTTCAAACTCATCATTGCTTTTCTGTACATTTTTCTGAGCAACACCAAGACAGAAAAAAATTATAATAAATAAAAGTCAAGGAAAAAAATCAACATATAGGTAAATAAATAAAAATAACAAAAACACAATATTTTAGTTTAGAAAGAAGAGTGAAGATACATCATAATTATGAAATTCTGACACATTTCTGTTGCGATGCTACATAATTTTTTTAAATATTTTTACTATTGACAAAGTATAATTAATAACTTCTATAAATGTATACACAGTTGGTGTAAACCAATTGTTTGTAACTGTTTTCTTAGAAGCAGCTAACACTATTTAAATAAATATTGTTAATATGTAACATTTTGAGATGTAAATCCCAAAGAAAGTACCTCGAATGTCAAAGGAAATGTAATATCCAAAACATATTTTTTTTAATTTCATGGACATTCAGGTTTATTACAACTCCAAAACTATGGTAATGATTAGCTTTTAAATGTCCACATTGTTTCCACCTGAATCAATCTTCTGAAAAATAAAACTACAGTTCTCTCAAATGATGTTATACCAGAATAATGATTGATGATTAATGATTTTCTTTAATGGTTAATGATTTTTGAACATACAGTAAAAATAGAGACAGTTTTAAACAACTGTTTTCAATTTGAATATATTTTGAACAGTAGTTGATGCAGTTTTTTACTTCCAGATTTTATGATACAGTAGAATTAGTTTGGCTAAATGATTTTCTGTGTTCATTTTTCTCTAGAAAATCCTTGTGGCGGTGACGGTCTTCGACTACGATAAGATCGGTAAAAACGATGCCATCGGGAAGATCTTCATTGGCAGCAAAGCCTCAGGCACAGCGCTCAAGCACTGGTCTGACATGCTGGCCAACCCACGCCGTCCCATCGCCCAATGGCATCCCCTCCAACCAGAGGAAGACATCGACGGTGCTCTGGCTGCTATTAATGCCAAGAAGTAACTTCTCACATCTCAGCCTGACTAACCAACTAACTAACCAACCTGCCACTGCATGACACCCTACACTCATCCATACGCGCTCTGCCAATTTGTTTCGCATAATCACCAACAAAAATATTCTAAAGAATATACTTGAAAAGATAAACAATATCACATGTTCGCCACATAGCATAAACCAAGGCAAATAACATTGTGCACCTAAATAGTGAAAGCAAAAGGACAGTAGAGGTAGAGTGATATTTTTCACACAGTTTTCTACTTTGTAGTCCAATTTGCCAGCCAACTACACAATACCAAAATACAAAAATAGTAAAAACCAATAATGAAAGTGCACAAAATAAATCAGTTAACAAACAAACCATTTGCCTACAACTAGTTAACTGGATTAAATGTTACAAAAGGCTTTTATTTCATTCCATGAACAGGAAGGAATTTGTTTCAGGATCTTGTTTGTTCGATATATTGGTGAGGTGGAATTTTGTGCCTAATCATAAGGTACGTTGCAAATAATGGTACGTTTGTGTTGCAAATATCTACACATTTGCACAATTACACAGCAATGTTCAGGTTCACTTAAACATCCCAGGAGAAGAAAGTGGTGTAAGACAGATTTGTTTACATTGTCAATAAGTAAATTAGGCCTTTGGGCCATAAGACACGTCGAAACATATTGCATTTGCATATATGTGCCCAAAAGAAAGAGGATTCAGGTCTATGGTTTTGTAATAGTGCAGTTAGATAGGACTATATTAATAAATATCCTAATAATTCATGAAATGTTGCAATAAACATTCAACACGAGTCAAGCATGGTTTATACAATCAGTGTAAAGTTATAGATACACACAAACAGTCTCTTTTACTGTAATGCTGCTATTACAGTGCCAAATCCAGACTTCTCACATTTAGAAGATCCCATCTGGCCAAACCTGACATGCACTAAAGCTGGCTATGAATGTATCGTGGGATCATACAAAAGAAATTTGCACTCGGTCAGTGTGTCCTTGAGAGTTGTGTGTTCATGATCTCGGCTTGTTTCACATACATTTGAATTCCTGGTTGACTTCACTGCCACCTTTGTTCAGAGCTCAAACTTAAAGTTCATTCCGTAAACTCCACTCTCCGAGCTGCCAATGTATTAACTGGAACAGAATAGTAAGTGGCGCTTAACTAGACGAAATAAAGTAATCCGAAGCATTCAGCTCCACTCTTCATCCCCAGTGATGCTTGTGTATATATGCATTGATCAGATTGGTTTTTACAGCATGTACCTATAAATTGATGTACATAGAAGCATGTTTTAAAGATAGAGCATAATTATATTGTGTACGTGTGGCATTTGTCATTTTGATAATAAAATGTAGAGGAAAGAAAATTAAGGCACATTTTATGAAATTTCCCTGAAAGGGCGTAAGATATTTAAAAATATATTAATATAGAGTTTTTAAAAATACTTTTGAATTTGCAAAAGAATTAAGAGCTGTGTGTAACGTGAGTGTTAGACTCATGCTTGTGGTGTCAGTTTATGTTCATTTGCATTTATTTACCTTTTTTGTCCAGTCAACGTGTATTTGTCAAGTTTCTGTGTGTATTTGTCCTGTTGATGTGAAAATAAGAAATAAAAATGTTCAGGTTGTGAATTTACAGGAATGTCTTGTTAGGGTGAATTTCACAAGAACATGTCTGGGTTACATTTCACCACAAAACCAGAAGACACAAATAAAGTGTATTTTTCATTAAGAAATGTTTAGGACCATTTTATTTTATTATTATTTTATTGTATTGCTTTGCATTGCATTATAATGATAATTCTGTGGAAAAATATGCTTAATTTTTATGATGAAATGCAAAAAGTAATAATGGTCCTAAAATAAGCTTCATTTTCTCCCTGTGGAATATATATATATATTTCTTTTTTTCTTTTGATTTTGCGGTGAAAATGACCCGAATGTTGTTTCATGAGATTCACCTGTTAATGTACAGTGTGTAAAACCACTTGCTGAAACTAGAAGCCATATGCATGGGCCCTTGCAAGAGCTCATCGTTTTCGGACAAAAACAAACACCTCAACAGAAACCAATAATAATAACCTTCACCCATTTTGAGTCAAAATGATGTGTGAGAAACTGTCTGTTCAAAGATGGTTTTGGTTTTATAATTCTTAACAATAATTTAAAGGATATTGCCAGGTATGAAAGTGATGCCCTCATGTTTATAATACAACAACTGAAGTCATTTGAGATCACATAATAAACTGCATATTCACATAATTGCTTGCAAATAAATTAAGAGATGTATTATCATAATTATGGTGATGCAAATGTACAGTAGCATGACTTTATTATGCAATATGTGAAATTGACAACCAGCCAAATAGATATGAGGTTTATTTGTCAAATTAATTTGGGATCAGTTTGCATATGATTTTCACATGATTGATCCTTCGTTTTCTTAATTTTATGAAATGACTGATCAAATGGCACCTCTAAAGTATTTTATTTTGACAGGGGCAGCTGATTGTTTGTCTGAATCAAAACATAGAGAGGCCTAGATGGATTATAATGATTAAACATGGTCTTTTAGTGGCCATTCAGATGTGTTCTCATATTTATTGTTTTAATTCCTTCAATGAATGCTCGGTCTGTTGTATGTAATAATTTATTTTCTATGACTTTCTGTTCAGTTGAACAGCCTTAAACCATCTACTTAAGAGTGTTTGTCCGCTTCTGTGTGTTGTACTTTGCAATAGGACCAATGTAGATTAAAAAGCCTCAGTGTTCTGCTTCTGTGGATGTGAATCAAGCTGCAGGGCTTTCGTGTTCCTCTGCAGAGCAAGCAACAAAATCCCAGTCTTCCCTGGGACACTGTGGATGCCAGTCGACTGGCCCCCTTCCCTCTCTGTGTTAAGACAGTTTTCCATTCATTGCATTCTAATATAAACCATGCAGTCACAAAGACCTTCAATACTGCCAACATCTCAGCTTACTAGCATCTAAAACTCCCCCTGTCCATCCCATCTAAAGACTCTCTCAAAGAACTGATGCCTTCCTTTTGCGTTCGTCCTGTGTGGAGGTTCCAGTGTTTTGTGGATGCTTTGAAATCCCCTTCTACAAATGGAAACATCGGCCAGTGAAGAAGAAGAAAAAAAAGAAAGCCTTTCTTCTGGCTACTGGTGTAGCTTCTTTTCATCCTGTACATCCACTGTGAACACCTCCATGAAAGTAGAACGTCTACACGCAGATTTCTCCATGAGTTATTGATTAGTTAATCGTAGGAAATAAACATCTTTTAAATATATTGTTTGTTTGGCGTGGTATGTCAGTCCTTGAAATGAAACCTCTGATGAGTGGCTGAATGATTACTATGTTAATCTAGGCTGCTGTTGTTGTTGTTGTTTCTAGCAAGTTACTCTGATTATTTTAAGAATACTATATTTTAACCAGAACAAGATGTTTGTCATATCTAGGCATGTTTTTTATACTGCAAGCTCACTCACTGATGTATGCTCTCGCTAATTATTTTTTCAGTGGTAATCGGTGGATTTTGGTTCGCTGTGATTGGTCCATCCTGACCTGTGCTGAGAAATGTAACAGGTACCACGTGACAAAATCCATCCACTTTAGCAGCGCGCTGAACGATATTAGACACCTTTAAATACATAAAGTTAAAGGCATTGAATTTAAATAAAACACTGAAATATTACAATGTAACAAGTATTACTTAAACCCACCGTCTCTGCCGTTTATTCTAGTTTTGGGATGTCTCCTCCTGTGCTGAAGGTGGCGGTAAAACCCAACAAACCTTAAAGACTGGAACTCATACGGTTACGATGAGTTTATCATAATCTGACAACAAACGGAGAAAATCTGTTGTTTTAAGAGATTGTGTTATTTATCGTCAGTTTTTTTTCCGCAGCACAGCAAAGGTTTCGATTTATTCATCCAGGTAACTGTTTTAATTTGTTTGTTTGAGAGTTAACTATATAACTGTAAAGATTTCAGCAGTGACGCGCTCCCTGCACTGTTGAACGTTTATTGCGTTGTCTGATCGAAGCATATTAATAATCGATATTTCTGTGAGTGTATGTGTTTGTTTGTCCTCAGTCAGCTCCGCATCATTTCCGCAGATCTGGATCTTTCTCCTCCGGAGGTCCCAGAGCCCACTTTCTTCGGGAGTCTCCTGCGTTATGGATTATTTCTAGCTGCTATTTTTCAGCTCGTCTGTATTTTAGCAATAATCATACCCTCTTCCAAGAGCCACGAACAGGTGCGAATAACTCACAGTATCACAGATATCTGATGTTTTCAGTAAAGTGGAGTAGAATCAGACCTTTTTCTGCACGAAAGTAATGGGATTTACCAGATTAAGGGTGTTTTTTAGACCACGATCCCTTACCTGGTTGGCTGACGTCATAGTGATGACGTAGCGAATTGAAAAATAAAATAAAAATAAATAAATTCTGCTTTAAAATGACTGAGCAACACCAGAGAGTTCAGCAATACACTAGTCAAAAGCATTGTTTTTTCTTATGAACTGGTTTCCATAACATGTCTTTTTTCAGTCTAGTGGAAAGAAAACATCTATAATACACATTTAAGTGTTTCTTTTATTTCACTTAATCTATTTGTGCCTGTAGATTTAAACTACAATACATCCTTAAAAGCAGTTTTCTTTAAATTAGGTTTCCTCTCCACTCTCCTGCAGCACTATATATATATATATATATATATATATATATATATATATATATATATATATATATATATAATGTGTGTATATAAATATAACTTTTTTTTCCTGAAGACATTTTTTTCCCAGTGTTTACAAATGTTTCTGATTTATACCCCAAACCCCCTCCGTAAAAACTTTTATGTCACTAAATCTGTGCACATTTAGTTAGATAATGGCTCACTTGCATATTTAAACATTTCAGAAAAACTAATGCAAAGCAATGCTCTGATTAATCATCTGGGGAAGTATGATGAAATCTATTAGTTAAATGTTTACTGTGTTCACCTGTGATGTCTTAAAATTTCAAATTAATTTATTCTGTTGTATTTCATAAACTCTAGGTGGAGATGTCGGAGTCGGCTGACGCTCGCAGCTCTGAGCAGAACCGAAAGCCAAAGGGAGCTGTTCAACCGATCCGCCAGAAAGTGAAAAAGGAGAGCAAGAAGAAGAGATAGAGAGTGTGAACAGTGAAGGTGTTTGTCTGATAAACTCACTAATGATGTTTGACTCACAGCATTAGAGGCATTGTTCAGTTCAGCCATCATTACTTCATCTGGTCTGAGTTTGGATTTTGCCATGTCTTTCAAAATGTTTTTTATTTATTTTAATTCAAATTATGTATGTGTCATTGTTTTAGAGTAATCTTTGGTGTTTTTTTATGCCAATTTTAAATACATTCAACTGAATAAACTGATGTCCATTTATTCTCTTCATTGTTTTCTGTTTTGGTGCATGTGAGATATTTACAATTACAATTTACAATTTATTTTGTTTTTCCCACCCAATTTCTTTTTTAAGACAATTTTTTACATCTTAAATGGTTTGTTCATTGATCTTACATAGTGTTTCGAATAAGCATTGTAACATAGTACTAACTATGTACAACTATATGATTTTACTTTTAGAAGTAAAATCTTATGAGAGAAAATTATCAGGCAACATGATCAAAAAAAGATGCTACTTAAGAATTAATAAATGAACAAATATAGAAAGATTCAGCAGTGTGTGGTGTGTTGAAAAGTTATAGTACAGCTTGCAAACTTATGCTCTTTAAAAAGAATAGTAATATATAAACGCAACTATTTAAATTATTGCATTAGCAGTTAGATGGCCTAATGTTAAAGTAAACTATTAATTACTAATCAGCTTTCAGTTGTATTATTATTATCTGCCAGTTTGCCAAAACCAAGTATCTGTTACTACCCAAATATAAAATAAAGCGACAGCCACTTTAAAACATTTTATTTGAAATGAACATCGATAAATATGTCTTACAAGGTCGATTTGTGATAAAAGCATGATTTGAGAAAATAGGCATTATATATTTAAATATATATAAACAAGAGTAAAGCACACTGATTTAATGTCGAACATGATCATACTGGTCGCCCTTGTGTGTATAAATCATAGATATGACAAACTAGCGATTTAAATAGATATCAATGCCAAGACGTCTTGATCTGTGACGATGCTGTATCTTGAGAGAGGATGCCAGTTTTCTTCCACGACTGACATCAGAGATTATTTTTATGAACAAGGTCCTTTCTTATAACAGCATTGACTGCAAGGAAAAATAAAAACATAATCATTAGTGATGCTTACAGGGTTTCTGCCAGTCTTAAAAGTCTTCAAATTCATCCTGACACAATTTATGGCTTTAAAAAGGTCTGAAATCAAAGCAGAACGTCTTAAAGTCACGGCGTTAAATGTTGCATACACTGCTAAAATATCTTTTTCATTTTTTTTGTTTTCAAATGCAAATATCTAAAGTCCTTAAAAGGAATATTAATTCTTTTTTTTTCTTTCTTTTTTTTAAGAAACCAAACAAAATTAAATGAGTTTATGCTTAAAATTTTCATGTTCTTTTGTTCTTTAAATAAGGTCTATTTTTTGGAACATATATTTGTGCTTGTTTTAATCCTAAACTCAATTTTAATCAGTTTCAAAGTAAAAAAAAAAAAAAAGACCGATCTTGTAAATTTGCTGCTAAAATACATGCATCTCAATTTAAGAATCTTTAGACATTTGCACTGGAAAATGACAAAAATACTGAGGCAGAACATCACATTTTTTTTCCTTTTTATTTATTTAAATATTTTGCAATGGAAATTGAATACAAGTTTTATTTTTTTATTATTTTTTTTTTTTAATGATATTGTGTTTCCTAGACATTAAGAAGAAAAAACTGATGAACAGTGTTGACTTTAATTCTGTAAATGTTTTCCTCTTGGTCTTAAAATTACCTTCATAACACCTGCAGAATCTCTGTTTGCTGAAGCGTTCGTTATACGTACTATTACTTAGCATTAAGGACAGTCTTTGGATCAAATCAAAGACTTCTGCTCCGGGTATTATTATCTTTGAAGACTTTTAAGGCACTGAGTGGTGCATCATCGGTGCACGAAGCATCCACCAGCCGGCAGCACAGAGTCTGACCCTCTCTCTCATGCTGTATTTGGTTGTGCTTCCTGCCGTTGTGCTGAGACAAGTTAGTGGGCTAAAAATGGAAAGTTTTCCATCTAAAATTAGATCAGGGGACGCGCTTTTGTGATCGAATGCTTTCCTGAGAGATCGATAGTGTGTCCTGTTTGTCCCTGTGTGTGTGTTTTAGGTCTGTTAGAGCTCAATATTTAACAGAACTGAAGCACTGACCCATATAGAGCCGCCTGGTTAAGAGCGGCATGCATTAAACACACCACTGCACACACACACACATAACTGAGATGTGCTGTATGTCTGTAATCATGTTATAATTTAGTTTTATAGTTTCATAGATGAATAATAAAAACAATTTAATGAAATTTAATTTAATTTAGTTGTTAAAATGATATATTTCTCTTAGTCTTGGAAGTCGAAAAATGTATATGTAATTACTTTTTTGTGGTCTGTCAATGTTGTACAAGCAGGACGTGGCGGTTGGTCGGTGTGGGATTCGTCCCGCCCCATGCTCCACCGTGATTGGACGGCTGGGTACAAAGTGACAAGAGATGAGCGCGCTGAGATTTTACCCAACGTTGAACCTTCTTCAACTCTCACGCTTTCAAAGATCTGATTATGAGCATTTTTATATGTAACATAATCTAATCACAAGTACACTTATGGAATCTGATTCCGTAGTCCAGATTGCATGTGATCAGTTACTGCCCAGCACTGTTGGATGAATGATGAGAGTACAAACCGTCATCCAGATAGGCCTGATCCAGGTTCTCCTGTTTGATGGTGACTCTCACAGGACTGACGTTTCTCTGGTGCTGCACTGGCAGGTATGTCTGCTGATGGCTGCGGGCCGGAGGGGATCTCCCTGTGGTTGGGGACGCCCTCGAGCCATATGTCTTCTGATGGGCCGTGACGGAGCAGAGCTCTGAGACGTCGAGGGTGGGAAACAGAGAGGCGGCCGTTTGGAAGCTGTTACCTGCCATGGTGTGCTGGTAGGTGTTTGGCACAAATGTAGACACGGAGGTGGTGCTGTGTGTGGAAGCATGAGCCGGGGAGCCGGAGAAGACTCCTGGCACCGTGTGATCCTGCGGGTAACGGATGGGTGTGTGTTGTGGGGAAGCAGTGTACATGCAGTGAGCTCGCTGGTACGAGGGGCCGATCGGCATCATGCAACCGTCCGCAAGATGGCAAGACATGCCTGTGATGGGACGGCCAGTACGGTCTAACTGTGCATACTGGTATTCTTCAAGCGGCTCCGCTTTAATCTGTGGCACTGGAGAGGAAATCCAAAACATTAGATCTGTTTTAAAACAAAAACATTGTGAATTTGTGACACTGGAGCACAAAAGCAGTCTGAAGTCTCTGGGGTATATTTGTAGCACTAGCCAAAAATACATTGTATGAGTCAAAATGATTGATTTTTCATTTATGCCAAAAATCATTAGGATATTAAGTAAAGATATTTTGTAAATTTCCTACATTTAATATATCAAAATTTTATTTATGATTAGTAATATGCTGCTAAGAATTCATTTGGACAACTTTAAAGGGGATTTTCTCAATATTTAGATTTTTTTCTTTTTTGCATCATCAGATTCCAGATTTTTAAATAGTTGTATCTCGACCAAATAATGTCCTCCTGACAAACCATACATCAACAGAAAGCTTATTTATTTAGCTTTCAAATGATGTCAAAAAATCATGACTGGTGTTGTGCTCCAGGGTCACATTTGTTTCTTAAAGTGTCTGAAGGTTTCACCTGAGAGGGGCGTGTAGGTGAAGTTCTGAGGCTGGCTGCATTTCTTCTTCCCATTCAACACGTGAAATTTGACTTTGACCGGGTGGTAGATGTTGGGGTCTCGATACGGAGGGATCTCCAAGACCAGCAGGTTCTGCCAAGAGCATAGCTTACATTAAACTTTTGAACAGCTTTATTGAAGGCTATGTATTACTTTGCTCTCTGAACAGTCTGAAGTACTTACAGACGTGCTTTTTTCTCTGTAAACTTTCGCCTCAGCCTCCCATATCTGCAAGTCAACTAAAACAATAAAACAGTCATGTGAATGCTGGAAAAAAAGCATGCATGGGTACCATCAATAATATTTCAAGCAAAAGATTCTGTTATATTCTTTATGAATAACAGCATATTATAATGGTTTCTAAAGGGTTGTTCGACACTGATGACTGGAGTAATGAAAATTCAGCTTTGAACACAGGAATAAATTATATTTGACAATACATTCAAAAAAGAAACGGTTATTTAAAAAAAATATATATATGTATGTATTTTTGATCAAATAAATGCAGCCTTGGTGAGAGACTTCTATCAAAAAAAAAAAAAAAAAGAAAAAAAAAAGATTCTGCTGACCCCAAACTTTTGAAAGGAAGTGTAATTTATTTAAACATAGAACTACTTTACATCTGTTCACAAACAAACGCCCATGTGCACTGTCACTATTTGATGTTGGAAGCCACAACAGATAACTGGTCTGCGACTTTTACACGAGCAACAGAGAGAAAGTTGCATGCATAGCGGGTGAAACTCCCACTCTCCTGCTGCGTTACTTCTGCTCTGCAACTCTCACACTGAGTACAGGAAAGGAAAAAGACTCTGTGCTTGTAGATGCTATCTGTGCAGAGCATAACCACATCCTCTCACACTAGCACACCTAAATGGAAAGTGCAGCTAAAACTTTGCTTGCGTCAGAAAGTGTAGGCTGTTTCTATAGGATGTCAGTGTGAGTCACGGCTGATATATCTTATTGTCTTCAGGTTCTGTGACTCTGAGATTTCACTCGACCTGCGCTGGACACTGCCATTAAAAATATTCCAGACATTTTGGACTACTTCTGGTGCTTCCAAAAACAATTGAATGTAATTTAATTTAATAATTGGTTTTGCATCTGCCACTTTAATTGAATTTAATTTGTAACTGTCTGATTTACGTTCATGCTCCACGTCCATATATATTTAAATGTTTACGTACATATACCGTGTGCTGAAAAGCACTTTGCAAACATTGTTTTTAAAGCTGTCTTTAAGTAGACTGACTATCAAATAATACAACATTATTAAAGGTGCATGCATAGTAATGATAAAATAATGAGTAAATTATTAAAAGCAGGTTTAGATTTAGATTTTAGCATTTCAAAATGCAATCAGACACGACAATATTTAAGTTCAAGTACCATGGTGTTTGGTATAGAATGAATGTCTCAAGGTTATGCATAGTGCGTAGGTGTTGGTTCTGAGGTTTCTGATGTCTTTAAACACTCACAGACAAACTGGCGGCTATGTAGATGTGTGTGTGTGTGTGTTTATGCAAGCTTTGCAAGGCTTATCTGTTTTTTCTCTCTCACTCTTTAGTTGTTGCAAAGGTTGGCCAAACCATACAGCAGTCTACCATGCAACCCAAAGCCTCATGGCTCCAGCCTGGACTATCATCTTTCAGCATATGCAAACCATATCAATACATCTTTAAACAAATCGTATGCTAATTCTCTCCACAGATGGCTGATAGTGCCTGAAGAAGTCAAATATTAAAAGAGTCATATGTGGATGGTTGGAGCTGTTAACAAGCTGCCACACAAAATCAGATGATCTACTTTCACATTTTGTCAGCTTTTTTGAAAGTTATTCATCCGTGTAAAGTGAGATTAACATCTCGCTAACTGAACTGACACCTTAACCGATTAGTTTTCACAGAAACTGTTGACATAACGTTGAATGTCACATCAGAGATACAGAGTGACTCTTTGGATACTTGTTGCATTATAATGTTAGTTTACGCCAATAATGTTAGTTTACCATCTGATGCAATGACATTCAGACATTTTAAAGTGTGTCCGAATACTTTTTGGAGCCACTGACGACCTCTCTGCTCTCTAGACACCCACATTAGCCACTGAAATACACATTGGTTTACCATTACACTTATGATCAAAACAAGTGTGGCCGAGCCCTTCACTGCAGAGTTTTACTCACCATGTGATTTCTCAAAGAAGATGACTTTGGACTCTGATGTGAAGTTCTGGCCCCTAAGGATCATCTGTGGTGCACCCAGAACCGAACAGTGGTCCACGTCCTGACGCTCTACTGCTGGCTGCTCATGAGCCGACCTTTGAGCTGAAACACAACCCGAGGCGTTCATGCATTTGATATTGAAAATATGACATTTGACCATTCTGATATCATCAGCATCATAACTGTGCATGATTGGCTGTATAACAAATGCAAATGCATTTTAGTTAATATTAAATACTATAAAATGTTATAATAAAACATACATGTTAAGTATAAATAAATAAAAAATTATAATAGGTTGACAACTTGTCAATTCTGTACAAAGAAAATTACTTTTCACATAATTTTATGCATGCAAAAAATGTAACATTAAAATGTATGGTTAAAATAGTGAGTTTGAAATGAAAGTTTCAATGCGTACAGCATTCAATAGACTGCGAGGACACTTGGAGAGAGATCCACTGGCCCCCGGGTTGAGGAACATGGACACGGAAGACCAGTCTCACTCGTGTGTTTTTCCGTCCCACATCTGTCTCTCCTTTCTTCAGCTCAATGTCGGCATTTCTTAGTTTCAGGATACCAGCGCAGTCAACTCTAAAAATATGAACAAACATTTATCAGGCAAATCAGTTTTTTTTTTTAATCTATCACATTCTTTTCCTGTTTCTTCATTTTTTTGCTTCTTTCTTTATATTCTGAGAACGGAAAATAACATCTACCATCTAACTGAGACAAAATTTGGGCAAGTTTTTTCTTTTTTTTCCAGAATATTTCTCCAGGTTTATTATTGCAAGTCCAACAGCAGGGAATGTTTTTACACTACATGGGGTAGGTTGTCACAGAACATCTGCAATGCAAATGCATGCTATACAATCTATTTATGGCTTCAACTATACAATTATATAATATAAGACTTCATGATGCAAAAAAAAAAAAAAAAGGTAGAAGCTACTGTTTTGCCTAAATAAATGTTAAATAATAAATTACTTTGGATGATCAAATTTACACTAATGATCCAAACATACAGGTGTAATTGCACTAGACACTTAAACCCACTGCTGGATTTCTGCACTTGTAAATTTAACTCTAAACCTCATAGCTTCTGAGATTCAGCGCTTGAGACAACTTGCCCCAGTCATCTTTATGTATGTTATTATCTTCTTACACAGCTCTCATGTTCTCCTTGGGCTCCAGTGGCACCTCCAGGATCTTGGTTCCGTTCAGCATTCGTTCCTGACTGCTGGTGGTGACGGTTTTGCCGGTGATGCGGTGGACCTGGTAGAAGGCGTGAGGTCTGAGGTTCCTGTCGTCAGCCGTGCCGATGAAGATCTGTAGAGCCAGCGGCTCGGTCCCGGTGTACCCTCGCAACTGAGACAGTTCATAAACCACACTTTACATCTGCACATGCTTCACACAGCCCCAACAACCAAAGGGTGAACTAGCATTTGAAGATAAACTATAAATAAAATTGTGTGATTGTGGTTGCATTAGAAAAAAAAGTGCCTGTTATTTGACTACAAGTGCCTTTGGTGATTTTGATGAAGTCATTTATCTTCATTTTCAACAGAAATGATGCTCTGCGTGAGATATGTGTGAGTTGAGTGAAAGGTTTAGTCAGTGTAGATGATGTATTGTCTAAGCGATAGCAACGGCAAAAACACAGATCCTCATTTCCCTAAATGTGGACACAGCACTTTGTGCCGTAACAGGGAAATAACGTCACCACAACCATCACATTATCTCTCCCCCTTGTTTCTGTTATCAAGCTCTTCACTGACAGCCGTCTCAGTTTCGCTGGCACACTTTCGGTTGTTCTCACAAACGTCCCTGCACATTTTCACACACAACGATTCTCAAGAATAGATGTATTCGCTCCCCACGCATCCTTACAAAACCAAGCAAAACTACCCTTTCCGCACTCCCACGGCTTTGACTTTTCTTCTAAATACGCAGAGTTGTCCTCGATTTACCTGAACGACAGGATGTCCTCCGGAAGATGCTTTGACGGCCCCTCGGCTGCCCTCGGTCTCGTAGTGGGCCCGGTGGTGTTGTCTGGGTTGAACCTCTATCCTGAGCTCGTACTGCTCAGTGCTGCTGGGAAGAGACCAGTCCAGAGCAGGCAACGCAGCCACTGGCATACTAACACATGAGAAACTGTTCAGTCACAATATCCATCACACATCACTTATTTCATAACTTATGATTATAAATATATCTATAGGAGCCACGACTAGATGTGCAAACATTTTAATCTGACGCTAAATGATACGATTCTGCTTCGCTCTGAGAATCTGGCATTTTTATTTCTCAAAGCTTTCTCTTTCAGGAGACTTCACGTAAGCATTCATTTCGTCTCCTAAACATGAGAAATAACAGATGTACTGAGAGATCTCATTTTTGTTTTTCTCCTGTGGTTTGTGGCGCTGCTTATAATTAGTTGCATGAGTTTTTCTTCATTTGTACGAAATGGGTGTTTGGTAGCAAGTTTCCCAAGGAACCTTTCAGTGAACCGTTCTTAAAAGAACCACTTTTTTTCTTAGTTTAAATAACAGTTAGAAATTCCAAAGAACCGTTTTCTACTATAATCAACCTTTTGTGGAATGGAATGTTTCCATGCCAATTAACAGAACTACTGATACCAATAAAGAGCCTTTTTTTATGTGTTTTTAAGTGGATAAAGGCTGTTAAAGGAACAAATGTAAGGCTTTGTCACCGGACTAATTAATTGATTGATTATATCATACCTACAAACCCCTACGAGAGCCTGACTGGACCAGTTTGCAGGCATGAAATAGCACGATTCCATAGTGAATTCTTTTTTCACTTCCGTTGTAGTTGGGAACAGGCACGCCTGGCTCTCCGTGTGGACAGAATACTCTAGATTGGGACGGACAATCTTAGTAGGGACCGGTTTGGTCAAGCTGTTGCACAAGCTGTTCAAGGAGTCCTCCTGGTATGCCATGGGATAGAACTCTGCGGGTTCGTCTCGGACAAAACGGGGGCTTTGAGATCTCTGGGTCTCGTATTCGGCGTAAGTGCGCTTCCCCTGCGGAGAAGTCGAGCGAGGCCGTGGAGAGGTGGGACGGCGGTCCAGGACGGTGTCTTCTGTGATGCTGGTGCGAGGGGACGTGTTGGGAGAACCAGACGCATGGATGGCCTGCATCATCGGGCAAAGGACAGCTTCGGTCAATCCGGCTAGCGTTCCTTCACCAACACCGGGAGAGATGCACGGGGAGTATGTTCCAGGAGAATAGCCATCTGAATGCCAGCTAGTGGACGAGGTACTGCTAGCCGGACTGAGGCATTGGCTCTCCCTGTAAGGGATGTCTAGCCGAGTGATGTTCACAGGGTTGGTGTGGACGTGGTCATGTGGGTACAGGTCAGGACAGGTGATCTCAATTCTCGGGCCGTTGGCTTGGAGCGCTCCAGGGTGGTTGGCAAGCGAGGAGGAGTGCCCAAAAGAGTGTCTGAGATCAGATTGGCCGTAGGTGAGAAGGTCATCGGTGGGGAGATGGTGGGAAAAATGGGAAACAGACTCCTCATCGTACAAAGATGGGTCTTGATGAGTCTGATTGGTACCGTGGCTGGAGCTGATACCAGCATCGTCAGCTAAAAACAAATGGGAAAACACATTAATAACCATCTTACCAGCTTTTAGCAGTGTTTATTTCGTATTTTAAACAACAGGATGTTTAAAGAATATTCTGAATGTTTCCTGTAAATAACCAGGCTGTAATACTAGAGAACTAAATGGTTACCTGCAGTGAAAGTTTCCACTGCATCTTTGGTTACACATAATGGGTGCAACCTACTTTTAAACCCAAGCAGCTTATCTTTTAAACCAACTCTCTGAAGCAAAACAGTACATAATAGTAATACCACGATAATGCAAATAAAATAGTAGATACATTTGTATTCTTTGAATTTGCATGCACATAGTACATATTAATAATGAGGTACCACGCTCTGATATACTATAATTACTTTTTCATAGCTCTCTTTTTGATTAATACTTTGATAATTATTTATTTTGTATGCAATTAAAACATGGTAAATTATAAAAGGACAGAAAAAATGTGAATAAAGCTAGTCAAAAGTTTAAAAATTATAATGAATAATTAGTGATACTCATTAACCTTGGTCATCTGGAGGTAAGTCATTGCCAGGTTGGTTGAACAAGAAAAGTAATGGAAAGTCCAGTTCTTCTTGACCGTCGATATTTTCGTATAAATTACTCATTGGGGAAGTTTTCAAGCCAACGTTCCCTCGATAAAAAAGATTCGAATAAGGCAAAAAGAAACAACAATAAAAAGTTTCAATTATTCGATCTCCGGAGAGTTTTTCCGCGAAATAAAAACCGTTAGTTGAGTTTCTAAGGCAACAGAACGAAGTGTCTCTGCTGAGGGTTCGGTCGCGTGTGAGAGCGCGGGAGATGCTGAGCGGCTTCCTGTTTGAACAGAAACTCCCTCACAAACCTCTGCGTGTCAAACTAAGAATAGCCTTCACCAAACGTGCACTCGGTTATTTTGTCAGAAAGTAACAGAAGCTGGTTCTCGGTGCTGCAGAACACACTTAATAAGAGAGTTTCGTGTAAATCGGTTCATTTTAACACGTATAGCAGGTATAAAAAAAAAAAAGCACAACGTGTAGTGACTCGAGATTTATGATTTCATTGCGCTGCTTGTTTACAGTATCGTTTTTAAGAATGTTTTAGGCCTTTATGGTTTAAGTTTCTCTTATGGGAAACAGTCTGTTGGAATGTGACTCTTATAGGTTATTATTCTTCTTCTTCTTTACAATGACAGGTTCAAATGATGCGCGTCTGTTTGTTTTTACGGTGATTCCTGTCGCTTGCACCTGTCCATCCTCATGTCACTTTATAAGGTGTTCTTTATCAACAACTATGGCGACATCTGCTGGACTGACCTCTGAAAGTGTTTCTTTAATCAAAATTAGTTCTTGACATGACATTTTAAGCAGTGACTGCAGTGTGACAGACTAAACAGCATCAAAAACACACCCCAATGCAATGCATGTCCATTTTCACACACACACACACACACACACCAGCACCACCCTCAATACCTATATTGTATAAATGTGTCTAAATCAGAATTGCTAGTAAAGCTTATACACACAAATAGGAAATTATTTTCACTCACAAATTTCACTAATAATACAAATAAATGCCAAGTAGCACATCAAGTTATACATTCAGTTCTGAAGGAGAAAATCTTAAAAAAAATTACCTCCAAAAATATTTTTTTGTTTTAATGCCAAATTAACCCAAATATTAAATAACTACGGCTATCAAACGATTAATCGCATCCAAAATCAAAGTTTTTGTTTGCATAATATATGAGTGTGTACCATGGGGGGAGGGTTTTTTTTTGGGGGGGGGGGGGGGGGGGGGCTAGGTACTAGGTACTGTGTGTGTGTGCGCGCGCGCATGTTGACGACGCCGACGGTAAGTTATCAGGGCTGTCTCTCTGCCTCATACAAAGGCCAGAGTAAAAACATTTTAATATTCCGTTTTTTTTATTTATTTTTTTTTGTCCCTTTTTGTACTTTGTAGATGCCACCCAAGAAGAAGAGATGGGACATAAGAAGCTTTTTCATAAAGCAGTCAAGAGTGAAAGTAGGAAAAATAACTAGCCACACAAATAAACTAGCAGTAGTGACTGACCAGTCACTAATCAATGTTATATAGTTCAACAATGATAAAATGTTAGAATATGAGCTGTATTTTATTCTAATGTTGATCTATCTTACTGCTAGTCTGATACAGACAAACTAACACATAGAACATAGCTATATTAACATATATTAACATAGTTCATTTAAATAGAAAACTAAGACAAATTGTGAAGATGTCATAGAGCATGTTGAGGAAGAAGTAGCTGGACCCTCAGGGCTTCAGGTGAGGTCTTTATGAACTATGAATTATTAAAGCATGATTAAAGGAAATCATGCATGTTAAAAGTTTTAAAAACCATGTCCCCTTCATATTTAAATTGCTCTGAAATATAAACATGATGCATTGAATGCATACTGATACGTGTGTATTTGCCTTAATAATGTAACTGTATGGCATGTACATCAAGAGGCCCTGGACAGAGTGGACCTTAGTGATGTAGACCAATAGTTTGTATCTGTAAATGACAGACGTATGCATCTGTTTGGAAAGTTTTGATAAAAGGATAGAATCAAGAAAATGCAGTATGATGTGTAAAGTAGCCATAATTAGTTATAATTCTGAATGCCAAATAGTAGAAAAAATATGTTTTTTTTTTAATTATTATTATAGTCCAAAAGTTCTCTACCAAAAGTCTACCTCTTGTAAGTATAAATAGGCTACTAACATACATATTAAATTATGTTTGTTTGTTAATAAACCGTATTGTTGTTCAGCATTTCACATTCCCATGTATTAATGGGAGGGTAAATAGTGTTTATAATAGAAAAATGTTATTATATTTATTTATTTAGATTTGTTTCCTTGTGGCAGAGTATTTTGTGTTAGTGTAAATACTAATGTACATAATAATTTATGTTAATAAAATGTTTGGTTGTTCAGCATTACACAGTCTCAGGTTTTTATTTTTATTTTTTGAGAGTGCATTTTTGAGATTATACAGTAGCTCTTTAGGGACAGTATATAGGATGGTAGGGTCAGGATACAATATAATGAGATGAAGTAGATTCAATTCTGTATTGTTATATTCTGTATTGCCAACAGTCTGAAATAAAAAAGGAAATCACCATGAAATCACTGTTATCTTACAACAAGAGAATTCCGGGGTATGGGGGGATTTTTATTTAATGCATCCCTGCCATGCCATAATCTTTCTCCTCTTTATCTCACAGCTGCATGCTTCCAAGGTCACTGTCAGTGATGTTACCATCATGCTTTTTATGACAGGTTGTTAATCTAGTTGTTTTTGCTGTGTCATCCGCCATGTTAACTGATTTCCAGACAATTGACCTTGTATAAAAAGACTAATTAATTAATACGCAGAATAGGCTATATTTAATATGCGCTTGATGCCTTTATTATTTTATGGGGGAAAAATCAACGCCAAAATTATTCTTGCGTGACTGAAAAACAAGCGAATCAACGTCAAAGTATCCCGTCTATCATCACCGTCTTCGGTGCTCACGTGCGTCCGGTAAGAGAAGTCAAACGCGTTGGATCGGAGCTCGCGCTGGCTCCTGTTGCCACAGCAACCACTGAGGAGAAATCCGTGCAGCTTCTGATGCTGGAGCATTACCGCAATGAGGGGGATGTAGCTGTTGTGGTCGGACAGATGGGACCTCGAGATTGACTGTGACTCACCACAAAGCGACGAGAAAAGGAAAATGTGTCGGTAATAGACAATTATTAGGGTCGGATACTGTTTTCTGAGGCGCAATCAAGACCTGAGGGTGAGTGTCATTGGCGATCACTGCGAATTATAAACGCTTACAGCTCATGATATAAACCGTGGCTCCGTGCATTAAATTATTAATTTGCATCCAATGTTTATACGCATAATCAACGTTTCAGCGCAAGGCATTTGATGGACATCTGCGACGCTGCGGAACGCGACTTTTTTTCTAAAGGCAAACGTGTGGCAAATTAGTTTTAATAATTAACTGGGTTTATCCGAGCTGTCATTTAATATTAAAACGGCTTATGAGTTGGAAAAGCGACGGCGTTATTGTAAAAACGTCAATAACAAAAAAATCTAGGCGACAGATATCGTAGGCTAATATATGCGATGAGCCGCTTGTGTTTATTTAATGGAAAAACTAGAATCGTTTTCTAATATCAGTACATTTGTTGTTCTTATGTTGCTCTAATGAAATCCACAAGAATCGATGAATAGCTAGTCTAAAAAAAAAAAAAACCTGTTGGATCTAAACCAGCGATGGACATTAAAAATAGCCGATAAGAAAATTCTTCTTGTCATTTATCATTAACCAGCAAGCTCCGACAAATGCATTGCACATATCTCTCATAACTCTCAATATTTTATCTGATGGATGCGAAAATTTGTCAAACTCGTTCTCAAAACGAGTTTGCACCCAAAAAGGGATTATTAAAAAAAAAAAAAAAAAATGAAATATGCCTATATCTTTTATTATAGTATGCACAAATCGTCTGTCAAGAGCTGAAGAGTTAATCTACTGAGCAGGAGTATCAGTCCTCACTAATGAACTGTGAATGCAGTCATTGAGAGAAGTGAGAGAGTCTTAGCATGTTATATAATGTCTTATGTGGAGGATGAATTGTAATTACTTCACTGAAAAAGCCTCTTGAACACCATCATTATTAGAGTCTGCCACTTTAAAGAGTCTGTGCTAGATGCAAGATGCAAACATATTATTAAATACATGTTGAAAAGCATCAGATTTTCACAAAAGCATCCAATTTAATAGCTTTCATGAAAAACATGCGAGTGTTGTAATGATGGAAAGATTCTAAGAAGTGCTTTGCACCTCAAACTCAATTATGCTTATTTATGATGACAGTGTTCAGCCTTGGCAATTTTCCCAATTGCAAAATAGCATGTCTTGGCCAAACTGGTCACTTTAGGACATTTAGTTACATTGCAATATATATCTCTATCTTCACATTTGGCACTCACTGTAAACAAGGCCACTGGTTACCTGAGTGGGTTGGTCTGTTTTATCCCTGCGCTTCAGTGAATAGAATGCTAACTCGCATGTGAAATCACCGCTGAGCTGTCACACTAAATCAGGAACAACTCCAAAAAAAAAAAGCACTTTTTTCCTCCATGGCCAGAAGTGACAGAAAAATAAGGCTGTTCTCTAAAATGAAACTTGTTTTAAAAGAGACTGAGTTATTTGCATCTATAGGGAAAACCCAAATGCATAAATTGACAGATTTGTTTATGGTTGTGCAATATATGTAATAGCAACTCTTTGTTATGGTTTTCAAAAGCTATTCTAACATATTGAACCGGTCTGAAAATGTGTCTGTAATGCTTACTATTTGTAGTTTACCTTGTTTTGTGGAGAGTCTGAGATCCTTCCGTCCAGTTACAAGTACTAAGGTACATTTAGTGCTGATATCCGGACGGTTTTGCTGGGTGTGATGAGCTCCTGTCAGTTCTGACAGAAATTAAATTGCTGGTCAAAATAAATTGACAGGACTTTTATTTATCTGTATTGTGTTCGGTCCGTTTAGTTTTGCACAGAAATCATTCACATGTGCATTGCTGGGTGATAAGACACAATTCCTGTCAAGATGTTGAACTAGGTGCTAAAATTAAGACATTTTTGACACTTTTCACCCTTTCTTAATACACATCCCAGGTCTTATTTTGCAGTTCACATTATAAAAAATTAGATTCAAATGGTGAAGAATTTCAGTTTTTGGCTGACATAACCGGCAGACAACTATTTCCATTAGTGTTGTAGGTAATGCAGCCTTTCTAGAGTCTTTCCAATAGTTAACAGTAATATAAAGCTGTTTACTGAAATGATAGCAAATAACAATAAATATGAAGAAATGTTACCAGTGATATATGAAGAGATGCTCTTGAGAATGAACTTGACCTTTAGCTTCCACGTCCCATTCAAAAAGCTTGCTCAAATGTGTCCCAGTGGCATTTCAGTTCCTGATGGATAAAAGTACATTTTTAACTAACTGAATATGAGTTATAGTTGGAAATGCATCACATTACAGAAATACATATAGGTTGTTAATGCTATTTGGATTGTAATTCTGCTACTGGTAGTATATATTGCTGCTTTTTTTTTGTATTGATGATTTATTTTAATCATCCTGTCAGTTTTAAATGGTCCTTTGCATTGAGAACTGTACTTTCCTGCAGAATTTAGTCTCAGTCCTGATACCCTCCGGTCATTTGCAAGCATCAATTACACATCTAATGTGCATTTTGTGGCACTAGTGCAAAAAAGCTTCCTGTCTAGAACTGGAAAAGAGAAAAAGAAACATGTCACATTCATTTTATTCTGACCAAACTCACTTGAACGCACACCACATCATAACACGCAAGTAGAAACATCCCAAGAGAACTTTCCGTTCGTTATCGAAATGTTACATTAACAGTCATGCTTGTTGCACATTTTTATGCATCTAAAAGAAAACCAATGGGTGTTCTTGCTTATTTTAGGTTATAAGTGGTTATTTCTTTCTAATGGTTTTAAAACAGGCTTTATCAGCATATCTAACTGAACTACTGTGGTTTGTAAACATTGGTTGTCAGCCTGGAACCACTAGTATGATTGATCAGTGTTCCTTAACATATGCATCTAGGGTCTAAATTCTGAGCTTCATTATCATATTCTTTTTTTTAACATGAAGTTGTTACATATAAATCCTAGAAAGCATGCTTAATGAAGGTTTATGTGTTCAAACTAACAGTGAAAATAAGAAGGATTTCAGAAGGTCTGCATGCTGCTCAAAAGGCTGACGTAAACATCGGGGCAGGCAGGTGAACTGGTATTATTTATGTAACCCACAGCACCCAGACACAGATGGTGTTTTCCTGTGAACGCCCATTGCATCTTTATTTCCGCTTCTCACACAAACACATAGCCTTCACACAGACGCAATCATCCCCTGTGGTTACTGGCACTACAGGTCACCAAAGCAAGAAGAGAACAAACAACAGCTGACACTTCATCATTATCACTATTCAGTTTCAATTATTTTAGAAACAGGATTCTTTAGACATCCTGAACAGACAAAGATTTAAGTAAATAGAAATTGATTTTTCATTACAGACCTCGGGATTGAGAGTTTTCGTGTGAATCTCACAAAACATCTTCATTTTACCTAAAATAAGAAATTGCATTTTGGATGAAGACAATTAAAACAATTTTAGAACCACTCCGCTCTACGCATGCTAAATTTTCCAGTCAATGCTTTTTTAAAGCCAACATGAGGATAAAGTCATATCTAGCCCTTGAAATTTCAGCATCACACAACTTGCATTAAAAAATAGCACATTCTTAATCTGAATAAAGATCTTTATTTACAAGGCACTGGAAACTACAACTGTCTGCAGCCAAGTATAACACATTGAATATATTCCACTGCAACTGCATTGATTACTCAGCTAAATGAATGTATGCATGTATTTATGTGCACTAAGCACATATTGACTTGCTGCCATTTTAATGGCAAATAAATTGCCCATGACAGTTGCGTTCTTTTAACCTTCGCTCCTCTCGCTTCATGTGGATGTCATGCTTGACCCACTGGCTTTTATTCAACAGACTGTCTGCTGCCATTAACATGAACTAGCTGAGGAACCCTTAGAGACACGCTGCCATACAATGTCAAAGTCATAATTTTAGTGCATCACTGCGTCCTGTACTGTTGGTCGTGTGTGTGTGTGTGTGTGTGTGACAGTCCTTATCACAGTCATCAAGGTTGGGGGGAAGTGGGGGATGCTGTATCCTCTAGCACCGCACACATGCTATTTATAGACTGGCTTCAAATTCGAAACAACCTGCACTTTGAGAAATGGAAAGAGATCAGGAAAAACAATGAAATGTTTCGTAGTGGGAAATTAAATTAGCATGTTTGCCACTCTCGTTAACATCCACTTGCATCACTTGTTTGCCTCTCTGTCAGATCGGAGTGAGTCACGTCCACAGGGAATCAGGGAATACAGGAGCTAATTGCATATGTAATCAAGTTTTTATGGCCTTCGTTGGCCTTCGCTTGAATGGCTTTCCATGCCTATGGCTAGCACATCTAAGGATCTCTTTTAGCCAAGTAATCAATGAAACATACATTTTTGGCATAAACAAGGATGCAACCAAATATTGGTTTAAACGTTTAAGAATTTGACATTAAAAAGTCAACAATCAGCCACTATTGTGAGTATTGGGAGGTACAACTAGAACTGTTTTTGGCAGTCGGTATATGCATGCTTTCTATCACCCATGCCCACCCCTACGTTGACATCTATACATCTGATAGGAAGGGCTTGATGAATGCAAAGGGTTTTTAGCGCTGCTGGCTCAATGACACTAGAAGAGTTTTACTTATTAAAGGTAAGTGTAGATATCAAGCTATTCCCTCTTATGTTCTTCAGATCTGCTGCAAAGTGTTGACATTTTGCATTTTGCAAACAGTTACATTCTTATCTAGATAACGCCTCTGTCTCTTCTCTCAGTTTTTGCAGAAGGAACAAAGAGCTTCAAGAACTCAGAGGACAATATAAGCATTCATAGTTGAAAGTCATGATCAAGTGTAGCCATTACTAGAAGAAGAACATATCTGACAGTATTCAGGATGATTCTGCTGACTTTATCTGAATCTGTGATTCTTCCACCTCATTCCTGAATCAGTTATGGATAACGAGGCAAAAACACACTCCGTGTCCAGACTCTGATTTCAAAGGAACTGGCAGACGCTTGACAGCCGTGCTATGGAATATTTTTGGACCTCTCTGGTGTCAACTGACTTGATTTCTTTGTCTTTTCGGTTTTGTCTTTTTCATGCTGGAAAAACCCAAGTAAGTTCTGGAACTGAGCTTGGAAAGTGAATGGAGATCAATGCAAGCAATGAATTTGCATATTGTTGCATTTGAGCTTTTTCTGCTTGTCATAAATACATTATGGTGTCATGTCATGGACATATATTAAGCTTTCTGTCAGGACTAAGTTTTGATTCTGTGGACTTCTAATCAGCATTTTGTGCTGCAAGCTCTTGAAAAGATGAATTTAAGCAATCGTTGTTGGTGAAAAACAAACACAAAGCAGAAAAACAAGGGCTAACAAGGACGGTGTTGAGGTACTGCTCCTATAGAATACTTAAATTTGCTTAATTTGAACATTTGCACCAGCTTCCTGGCTCTTCCAGTCCTCTCGGCTGTTACTGCACTCCATCTCTCAGGATGAGCCAGAAGTCTGACTCGGAGACTGAGGGCTCCCAGGCACCAGTGATTTATACGGTGGAGGAACTGGAGTGCAAGATCTGCTACAATCGCTTTGACACCCGGTCCCGCAAGCCAAAAGTGTTGAGCTGTTTGCATCGTGTCTGTGCCAAATGCCTCAAGAAGATGGTGGAGCTGGATTCGTCTCCGAGCATCATCAGCTGCCCCTTCTGTCGCCATGAGACTCACGTCCCTGACGAGGAGATCTGGTTGCTTCAAGATGACAGCAACATCCTGGCTATTCTGACTTACCAGGACCAGGCACGTAAGAGTGGTACCACACCCAGTGGCGAGGTGCTTTTGACGCCCAGCAGCTTGAGTGGAGGCGAGCAGGCCCACAGTTCATCCGACTGCCTCGTCATCACAATCATGGAAGTCCCTGGAGAGTCGCAGTCCTCTGACTCTATGAGCATGTTGAACATGGTGCGCTTGTATCGGCCGGCCAGCCTTGACTCCTTGCCTTGCCACCTGCCCGTGCAGAAGTGCCGGGCATGGACGTCTCATTCGGTTCCTCGCTTTTTGTTGGGTTTCCTCTGCCTGGTCTACTTCAGCTCGCTGCCACTGGGGATCTACTTACTGATGATCCAGCAGCTCACGATGGGAGTGATCTTGGTCAGCCTGGTGCCCTCCACCCTGGTCCTTTGCGTGTTCTACGGCTTCTGCCAATGTCTGTGCCATGAGATCATGGAGGCCATCGCCACATAACACCCCATTGGTTGGTCTTTGGACTGATCTTTGGACTAGCCAGACCTGTAAAAGAACAAAAGCCAAATGACTGATGCATATCCGCTAATCCCAGACACCCAATTTTTCCATTGCACCAGATTATACCAGCATCTACTCCTTGTAACCCACCTCACATTGTATGCAGGGCCAACTATAATTTACTTTAGCAGCTAAGGCTTGATTACCAATGCAAGCTGAAAGCAATGATTTTGGACTGCATCAGATCGCTGTGTTTTTGTATCGTGTCTAGCTCACCCAATGGGTCTTCAACAACTGTGATATAAATAACATGCAAAAGAGGATGAATCTCTGTCCACACTTTAAAACAGAAACCACAGGATGTGTTCAACAATACTAGATGAATTTGTTCGCTTTTCATTATCTTATAAATATCTGTGGTATAATTTCAATCATTGTCTCAATGTTCTCGTTGAAGTTCCTAGTTGCCTTTGTAAGGCATATCAATGGCCAAGCTGTAATGTATATGTTAAATAAGTGAATATGTGTTTGTCATTGCTATGAGAATGAACAAATACTTTAAAGCCACCTGTTAGATAATCAATAAAGATTCTTCCATATCTAACAGAGCAATGAAGTACACTTACCATACTTGAACACTGCTGGAGTATTGTTCTGGACAAGGACAAAAACATGCACTGGATTTTCATTGCAACTGGCATCCTAAAATGAATCCAGTAATTGATGCACATAACTTTATATAAAAGGAATACCTCCTATATCACAATTTTGAAGCAGATTATAATTATGACTGAGTAATTGTCAGTGCCTATTACAGCTTTGCTGTTTTGCTAACTGAATGAGTTAAACTTTCTGGTGTTGCTCAGGAGACTTGACCCATGGGAGTGTACGTGTTGGATCAAGTGACACACAGCTTTCAAACAAGCCCAAGTAACCACAAGGGAGTCAATAAAGGATCCCCGTCTACTCCTCCACAATACCATACCACTCTCCCTGTGGACAATTAACTTCACATAAACCACTGTGCACAGCACACAAATTATTACACACACACCCACATGCACACATATATATATATATAGACAACCGTACATACATTCATTATGCATCGAAAACCTTGTCCTCCCAACACTGCATGTATTTCTGAGAAAGAAAGAACTTTGACATAGTGATCTATTGTGCAAAGTATTCTGGGAGCATGAACTGCAAGGTTTGGGCCTAATTTTAACAAGTGTCCCTGAAGACCGGCTTCTATAAAAGCTTTGGAAAAAGAACACAGGTGAGCGTACAAATACAAGAAGGTTGGCAGAAGTGTCTCAAACAGGTGTAATCACGCTGAGAAGCAGGAATACCAAAACAACTCGCAAGTTTCCGAAGACTGTGAAACCATACGGATATCTTTGAGGCTCAAGTTACCAGTAAGTGGATTTTCTCTTTTCTAAAATGTTTGGCATACAAATGCATCTGCATGCAAAAGGGTGTAGCATTTTAAATGAACATTATCACATCAAAACGAAATCAAAAATAAGGTAACATAATAATTAATGTTAAAGTGGTACAACAGTTACAACAAAAGAAAACCAGAAAGAAACCAGACTAATAAAGGCAAATAATTTATTTGTTTAAGCAAAAGAAATGATTATGGTAAATCCATTTAATTGGGATTAGATTGAGAGAAAACAATGAACTACAAGACTAATGAATTTAAAAATACATCTAGTGAAGTCCAAAACTATGCCATATATCATTACAAATATTTTAGTTCAGAATGGCCAGACCAATTCTGATATTGCGATCAACACTAACTCTTAAATTGTCTGCAAAGTTTAGGTTGTCCACCACTTGAGTGGTAATGAGTCGCTGGCGGCAGTCGGTGGTGGAAATCCAAACCAGAAAGAAGCATGTGAATGAATGCGAGCGGGCACAGGCCGCCCTAAGCAAAGTGACAGCCTGCTTCCAGCAAATGGCCACCTCCTTGGGGAGCAACATGGATGGGAGCTTCCTTAGAGAGGAGCTGGAGGAAACCAGGACAGTAGCTCATAAAATATGCTCAGGTAAGACTGGACGAGCAGAAACAGAAATCAAGCAGGAAGCAGTTTGGTAATGCTAGTGGTGCAGAAATTTTACATTGCCCTTTCAGTATTTTTCTGCTCTGCAAAAACTAGAAACAGGCCATATTCAGTTACGCCACATTCAAAGTTTTGATAGTTGACTTGTTCGACTCATGTTTCAGGGCTTCATCGGAGGCTGCTAAGTCTGCTGATAGAAATGGAGCAAGGACAAGAGGACAAAGAACAGGTTGAACGACTTTGGGTGATCTTTTTGTCCAGTTTGGAAAACTTCCAGCAGGACCTAAAGAAGGTCAAAGTCTTGCAAGAGATATTCCCTCTGACCCAGCGCAAAGATCGACGAGCCCTAGTCAATGCAGGTTATGCAGGAGGAACTTCAGAAGTAGCAGCTCGGGCGGCCATGGTGCAAACGCCATGGTTATCAGTAGAGGAGACTGCAAGCCTAGACCTGAAGAACCACATAGTAGAGATTGATGTTTTGCTTGAAGAAATGCTTCAAAGAGTTAATGTTCCACTGTGGTCTGTTGAACCCACACAAGAAGCCTGGTTAGAAGGGGTTTCTAACCAAGATGGTTGGCAAGAAGAGGATGAAAGCTTGGAGGACATAATGGAAGTGGAGGTGGTGTCTCAAAATAATACATCAGGCTGTTGTAATCACCACAACTGCAAAGTAGGATGTCTACTGTGCCTGCTTAGTTAGGTACTGAAACTAGTTTAAATAAAATACAAGTTTTGAAATTGCATTGCAGAAAATTATATTCCGTAAACCTTTCAATTCAATACAGAATTTTTTTTTTCGGACTATATTCTTACTTGATCAGTTGGGTACCTAAAACCTATATATTTTAAATATAATGTAAATAAAACAAAGCAATTAGTCAACATTCTGGTCTTATTTTCATTTAGGAAAGTGTCATACAACATATAAATAATATACACAGACCAATAACTGACAATTTACATTATTACGAACAAGAAAAAACAAAAAAGGCAGACATTTATGTTCACGGTCAATTCTTGTAGGTTGTGTGAAATGTGAAATGTGTAATGTGTTAAGTTTATTGCATGATTCACTGAAACTCATGTCACATGGACTACTTTGATGATGTTTTTCTTAACTTTCTGGACATGGACAGTATACCACACAGCTTCAATGGAGGGACTGAGAGCTCTCGGACTAAATCTAAAATATCTTAAACTGTGTTCCGAAGATAAACAGAGGTCTCACTGGTTTGGAAAAAACATGAGGGTGAGTATTAATGACATAATTTTGATAATTGGGTGAACTAACCCTTTAAATCACATCACGCCCCCATTTAAACTGAGGCTGCCAATGGAATTCCCGCCTTTACCGTCATTTAAACCAATCAGAAACATGGATTATGAACAAAACGATAGCATAGTAACCAATGAGCTCTGATGCCAGGCACGACTTACTTTGATTTGATTGGGTAATACAGCCAGGTAGGCGTGTCCATAACCATTGTTTCGGTCTTTCAATGCATTAAATTTAAACCTTTACTAGTTGTTATAAATTGGGAGTATTAATTTAAAAACACCACGTAGCATAAAAACTGTTTATTGGTAAATATACTTGCATACATTAATAAACTGTTCTACATTTTCAGTTATAACAGACAGTAGGTGAGTGTAACGGGTATGAAATTAAGAAAATATTTAAACACATACCCTACCCTTTTTTATAAGCTATAAAATCAGTCAGTTAAAAACTTTAATTTCATTAAAAAAAAAAAAAAAAAAAACCATTAAAGTTACAAAATATACTATAAGGTAAAAACATTAAGCTCATTATATAGTTCTGTTAGAGGAAGTACTTTAGTTTTTTCTTTTTTTGTTTTTTAAGAACAATACAATATATTTAAAAAGAGAGAAATAAAAACAGCCAAATCAATTCCATTTTAAAGCATAAATGATAAACAATATTATTAGTTAAAATCAGGAAAAAGGATAATGGGAAACACGCAAAAACAAACATAAATGTCCATTAACCAGAGTACTTAAAAAAATCATTGAGGCTCTATATGTGCCTCGTTAGATATTGAAGTCTTTTAAATACAAAGTCATGAAAAAAAGCACACATTTGATAACTGAAAAAAAAGGAAAGAAATCAAATCTAGACCAGTTTAGACAATTGCACACTAAAATGAAATGTGGGATTTTGATTTGGCAAGAAAACCTCCAACAGAACAATTTCTGGGCAACTTGATCATAATGCCTGGGTCTACTGTGAACATCGCACAAACAGCATAAACAACAAAAAGGTACAGTTATGTTAAATTGGTAACACTCGAGAGTGTCCGTGGTCCAGTGACTTGCCAGACGAGGTTGGTATTACATGACAAGTTCATTTTCTGTTTTCTGTGCTTCCATTGCCTTCTGCATTTTCTCCACCATCCACAAGGGCACTCCGAATGGTTTCAACTCATCCAGCTTCAAATCAGGGCAGTCCCTAAGATTCAGAGAAAAAATGGTGATGCAAAATTCTTTCATCTAATCCTTTATTCAGTAAGACATTTTTTATTTACTTGTAGTCTTCACTTCGGGCAAGATCAAGAATATCCTCTTCTATAAGCAGATAGGCCTGAGAAGAGAAACGGATTAAATAAGATGATGATGATGAATCATTATTTAATGCTTCATTTTTGGAATTTGAAAAATTGGCAAAAATATCCTCGTCCTTAGGCCATCCAAAATGTGCATGAGTTTGTTTCTTCATCAGATTTGGAGAAATGTTGCATTGCATCACTTGCTCACCAATGTATGCTCTGCAGTGAATGGGTGCCGTCAGAATGAGAGTCCAAATAGCTGATAATAACGTCACAATAATCTACACCAAGTCCATCAGTTAAAGCTGCAGTCGGTAACTTTTGACGCTCTAGCGGTTAATAAACAGAACTGCTTGCATCTTGCGGAAGAACATCTCTCTGTCTATGAAGAATCACAAAGGTACTGGGTTACTCCGCCGCGGTATCCGCGAAGCAATCCAAAATAGTCCGAATATAAACACTTATTATAGGTGCACCCTATAACACGGTTTGGAAAATGGATTCATGGTGTACTCGCTTATTTTGTTCATTTTTCGACATTTTGAACACAAACAAAGTTACGGACCTCAGCTCTGATTGGTTGTTTTCTTACCGGGAGCGATGTATTTCTGCAAATGGCAATAGGACACTGGGAGGAGCCAGAGGAGCTTGATTTTTTCACAGATTATCTGTCTCATATTCTACTGTCAGGACATAATGACAGGTTTAACAAATATGTAAAAAATATATATTTACAAAAGTTACCTACTGCAGCTTTAATGTCTTGAGAAGTAAAAACAAGAAGAAGTGTTTATGAGAATCAAATCCGTCATTAAGACATTTTAACTTTAAACTGACGCTTCTGATCAAAATTCCTCCAGTGAAAAATCCATCTCCTGTTATCCTTTTTTTTTTTTTATCTGTGCATATTTCTCTTCTGATTCAGACCGGATGACTTATTCACTGGAGAAAGCATTATTATGGATAGAGGACTCCTATTTTAGCCGGAAAGCAATGGGTTTTAAGTAAAAAATGCTTAAAAAGACGCAGCCTTTTACTTCACAAGATATTAACTGATGGAGTGGATTACTTGTGGATTATTGTAATGTATTTATCAGCTGTTTGGACTTTCATTCTGACGGCACCCATTCACTGCAGAGCACCCATTGCTGAGATGATGAAGAAACAAACTCATCTTGAATGCCCTGAAGGTAAATAATCTTTGGGTGAATTATTTCTTCAACACAAACACAACGTCCTCACCATCTTTCCACCGGTAGCTCTCATATGCTGTCTTTCTGAAAGCCAGTGTTTGTCCTGAGCGTCAGCGGCATACTGAGACACAAAAGATATTACTGTTACCTCCACATGAACAGAGAAAAAGCTTAATGAACTCTAGAGGAGTACCTTGAAGAGCTCTGCATGTTTGATGTAGATTCTTCCTCTTGTACCACCCATTCCCAAAGCCCTGAAATGATATCAGTTCTTGTTAAACCCCTAATATTGTTTACGAGGTCCTGTTTTTGTCAGCTATTGTGAAATCTATAATATAGTTAGAGCAAACCTCTATCCACTTACTTATTGGCTCTGGATCCCAGAACAAATGTGCTGTTCTCATTCAGTCTGGATGGGTCCCACTTTACAAACACCAACACACTTACTTTAATATCAACACTTTAGCATCAATTATTGTGCTATTTTAATCCAAATGCACATTGTAACTACCTTAGGTCCTTCTCGCCTTATTGGCTCGGATACTTTGGGTTTTGCTCTGCAGAGGACATTTAAAAATGTCAAAAGCTTGAATCTTTAATATGGGGAGACATCCGATAGAGAAAATATTTGGACACTTACGCAGTGCTGTACGGGGCTTGTCTATCGTACTGTACAACTGAACCAGGAGGACGACCTTTCCTCTGAAGATAAAAAATGATATATTTAGTATTCAGAACAACATCACTAACATCACTTTGTTTACGCCTGTTTTAAGCAGCATGACTGTTTTCACCAAAGATAATCAGAAATGTTTCTTGAGCAGCAAATGAGTATATCAGAATGATTTCTGAAGGATCGTGTAACACTGAAGACTGGAGGAATGATGCTGAAAATACAGCTTTACATGTTACAAATACTCCAATATATTCAAACAGAAAATAATATTTCCAAATACGCTTTTTATTTTACCTTTTTAGGGATGGGGCTGCCTCTCTGGCCAGAGGAGTCGTCTGGCTGCCGTGCACGCTGTGGAACCAACAAAAGAAAAAAGAATTAATTAAATAAAAACAACAACTTAGCACTAAAATAAAATAAGTCTGGTTAATACCAGATATAATAACATATGAAAATAAATTCTCAATTTACCTTCACTGTGGGGTCAACACTAGGTTTTGGGGCCATTTTCTCGACATCAGGAAAGAGCTGCTTTGCCTAAAACAAAAACAGCACATTACCAAACATTTACCTTATAGGTTGATTTACCACAAATCTTTGCTTGCATGCATGCATATATTATTTATTTATTTATTTATGTAAAAATATATATATATAAATCCTGATTTACATGTTCCAGGCAGTTTCTGCAGGCGTCTCTGATAAGCTGCTCGGGCTGGACGTCTCCTCCTACATTCTCTTTCACATTGCTGGCTGCCTTCTCAAAAAACTATGCACAAAATAAAATACATAACACATTCAGAGCAATTTAATCCCACATCAAAAGTCCCCAAAAAATAACTTGATCGATCAGTCACCTTCATATATTTTCTGAACACAGCACGGATATCTTCGTTAAAGCTGGGCTGCAGAACAGTTCGCAGGAGATCCATGGAAATGACAGGATCTGTGTAACTTCACACAATGACACGCTCAATTAAACATAGTGATGTTCTGAGAGAGCCACACATGTCTTAAAGCACGTTAACCTGAGGTCATAGTAGTTTAACAATGAAAACAAATCATGCAAATGTATGGACTTACCTGACGGTCATCTGTGAGCGCCGTCCCCTGCGATGAACCTGTCTGTGTTTGATCATGATGTTCCAGGGATTCTGCTGTTCGGAAAAACACATTTTCACAATATCCAGAAAAAGTGTAAATGGTCATAAAGAAGGATGCAACAACCAAGATCCAATCAGGAGCATGGCCATAATATAATAAAATGCTTGATTTATAATTGCAAGTTCATGTATGTATTTGCAAGGATGGTTTGACAGTCACTGCAACATTTTACAGATTTAAAGTTTTTTTTTTTTTTTTATTAAAGGATAATATAGTGTAATATATACATTAAACTTGAAGCACTAAACTATTTTGTTCTTAAAAATGATGAAAATAAAAATGCATAACGTGCTCGATTGTCGAGAAAATTATGTCAATGCAAAAAAAAAAAGAAAAAAAAAGAAAAAAAAAAGATTTGTCCTAAAACAGGCTTAGTTTTCTTTGTGCAAAAATATATTTTCTTTTATTAATTTTTGGGGGGTGAATGTGACGTGGAAAGGTTGTGGTGCATGCTCAGTTATGGTGCATACAGAGAATGATGATGATGATGATGATGATGAAGACACGAGTTTGACTCACCACTGTCTGGATCTGCTGCTCGGTCAGATCCTGCTGGAGCCAGTCTCTGCGTCCCTCGCTCCTCTGAGCCCCCATCACTCTCTATTAATCCTCAGCGGATCGATGGAGATCGATAGAAAGGCTCCAGGGGTTTCCTGATGTTGGTCGATAAGTGTGCACTTCACCGCTGCGAGCTGACAGCAACTCAATGCAGTCTGGCGAACTGATTCTGACCCTTTAGACTTTACTGCAGATGTGCATTGAAAACAACTTAACAGCACACGTTTTGAACCAATTAAATAATCAGAAAAGGCACTGTTTTTTTGTCAAAGATCGACAGTTCGATGTCTTGTCAGTCGCTTCCTTAGCGCAATAACGCAGTGACGTCAACAAAATCATCGTCACTGTGGTTATTTTCAAAATAAAAGTCTTAGATCGGTAGTGCGCATGTGCAGACACACAATGGGCGTGGCCACGCTTGTGAGTCCCTTAAGAAGGAGCCAGCGGCCATCATTGTTGTGGCACGGAAGATGATTTAAATATTATATGCGAAATGTAAAAAGTATTATTATTTTTTTTTAAATAATATACTTCTTATCAAAGGATGTTCGATAGAAGGACAAATTCTACATATGCCATGATATTAAACTATTACCATATTTATGTACCATTGTATTGCACGGTACTCCAAATTATACCAGATGCACATAAAACATGGTATTACGATGGCACTGTGTCCAAAATAAACAAAGGTAATAATATGGTACATTTTCTGAAATTTCAGCAGATTTTAAGCTGTTTCTGATGACACTTAAAACGTTCCTTAAATAGCAAATTTAAGGTTGGGACACTGTACAAATTGTGAGTAAAAAAGGAATGGATTAATTTACAAATCTCATAAACATATATATTATTCACAATAGAATATAGATAACATTTCAAATGTTGAAAGTGTGACATTTTAAAATGTCATGCCAAATATTGGCTCATTTTGGATTTCATTAGAGCTACACATTCCAAAAAAGTTGGGACAGGTAGCAATAAGAGGCCAGAAAAGTTAAATGTACATTTAAGGAACAGCTCGAGGACCAATTTGCAACTTATTAGGTTAATTGGTAACATGGTTGGGTATAAAAAGAGCCTCTCAGAGTGGCAGTGTCTCTCAGAAGTCAAGATGGGCAGAGGATCACCAATTCCCCCAATGCTGCGACAAAAAATAGTGGAGCAATATCAGAAAGGAGTTTCTCAGAGAAAAATTGCAAAGAGTTTGAAGTTATCATCATCTAAAGTGCAAAATCTCATCCAAAGATTCAGAGAATCTGGAACAATATCTGTGCGTAAGGTTCAAGGCCAGAAAACCATACTGGATGCCCGTGATCTTTGGGCCCTAAGATGGCACTGCATCACATACAGGAATGCTTCTGTAATGGAAATCACAACATGAGCTAAGGAATACTTCCAGAAAACATTGTCAGTGAACACAATCCACTCTGCCATTCGCCGTTGCCGGCTAAAACTTTCAAAAAAGGTAAAAAAATAAGCCATATCTAAACATGATCCAGAAGTGCAGGTGTTTTCTCTGGGCCAAGGATCATTTAAAATGGACTGTGGTAAAATGGAAATCTGTTCTGTGGTCAGACGAATCAAAATTTTAAGTTATTTTTGGAAAATTGTGACGCCATGTTATCCGGACTAAAGAGGACAAGGACAACCCAAGTTGTTATCGGCGCTCAGTTCAGAAGTCTGCATCTCTGATGGTATGGTGTTGCATGAGTGTGTGTGACATGGGCAGCTTACACATCTGGAAAGGCACCATCAAAGCTGAAGGGTATATCCAAGTTCTAGAACAACATATGCTCCCATCCAGACGTCGTCCCTGTCAGGGAAGACCTTGCATTTTCCATCATGACAATCCCAGACCACAAACTGCATCAATTACAACATCATGGCTGCGTAGAAGAAGGATCCGGGTACTGAAATGACCAGCCTGCAGTCCAGATCTTTCACCCATAGTAAACATTTGGTGCATCATAAAGAGGAAGATGCAGCAAAGTAGACCTAAGACAGTTGAGCAACTAGAAGCCTGTATTAGACAAGAATGGGACAAAATTCCCATTCCTAAACTTCCTAAGCAACTTGTCTCCTCAGTCCCCAGACGTTTGCAGACCATTATAAAAAGAGGGGATGCCATTTCCCTTAAAATGATACCCCCCCCCCTCCCCAGTTTAAAAATTTGATATGTCATCTATGTTGTATTCTGAATAAAATATTGAAATTTGAAACTTCCACATCATTGCATTCTGTTTTTATTCACAATTTGTACAGTGTCCCAACTTTTTTGGAATCCGGTTTGTATGTACAATAAATATAATAACAAATGCCAGAGATGGGTGCATGATTTCAATATTTTACTGAGAGCTTTTCTGATTCAGATGAAAACCTTTATATCACTTTAGGTTATGGGAAATGCTACAACACTGATAATATACAGGTAGAAGAAACATAAGCACAAGACATATTTACATTCACTGAATCTCTGTCTTTATCAGAATAATATAACAGGGAGACATTCATGGCATTTTAGAGGACACTGAATCAATAAACGCAATGGTGACCAAATATAAATCAATCAACATGACTGATAAATACAAATCTGTTAAAGCCTAAGCGTACGACTAATTAAACAATACAGATCTGTACAATTTATATATATATATATATATATATATATATATATATATATATATTTTTTGTAATGAAAAATATCAGGTCATGCAAAATAAAAACCCAAACATACCTTCGTAAGAAAACAAAGAACAAAAGAGAATTATAAAAATAAAGTTATGTATAAATGGATGTTTTTGCTGGTTACACTTCATACACGACTCTACTTTAAGATACTAGATAAAATTCCTCCTCTTTTCATGACACTTTGGTTTAGTTTAAAACAACTATTTCATAAATTCTACAATTCATAAACTGTCATTTAGAACCAAAATGTTAAATTAAAACCAGCAAAAAAAAAAAAAAAAAAAAAGCATGGTGAAAAATACATCTTCCGTATTTTTTCCAAATAAACGAACAACAGCCGTGTAGGAAAGCAACAAATGTCATAGCCATGTTCTGTACAACATTTACAGTTCTGCTGGTGATCCACTCTGGGATTAAGAAATACAACCAATGGTTATATTGGATTTTATAAATGGCAAGATGGGTAACATTACACGTCAAACCACTTGAATGCTTTTAAACTTAAAATAAAGGCCATTTCCCAAGTTTGGCTACAAGATAATGTAGTCCACTGCATAAAAACAACCAAACAAACCTATCATTTCTTACAGATGGAAGTGATTGGCTTAATAAAATGATAGTAGACTATATTAATTCCTACAAAACCCAACAAAAAATAAAGATCCACCATTGTAGTGTTAAAAATTGCAACATTTAAAGTCCAATTGTAGTAACAAATCCATCGATAACGTTTCTCCTTATAAAAATGTACATTCAAAACGCTGCCCAGTGATACAATTTAAACCAATATCATGTAAACAAATTTGTACAATTTTAAACTTTTAAACTTTTTTTCTCATACACACAAAACTGAAATCGAGGCAATAGCTACCAATTTTAATAACTGGACAACAATGGAAGAATAAGCCACACATTGACTGCTTCATTTTAATTTCCAGATGTCATTACTCTCAATTATAAAACACCCGAAATCAGACGTAGACTCACTGGAGAAAAACAAGCGGCCTATGCTATATTGACGAGCTAATTCATTCGCAATAACACACCAAAAATGGTTGGAATAAGGCTTTCATAACTAATAAGATCTAATTTCACTTTGCTTTTTCCAGTTGCTAGGACTAAATGCTAGAATTGATAAGGACTTGAGGTTCACACAGGCTTGTGCTGCACAGAAACGAAGAACGCAATCAATGTACACAATTTCCGATTTGTTATTGAGTTCTGTACAATATTTTAAGAAGAAAAGAAAAAGGACTGACTTTCACTGCAGGTGGATGACTGGGTGGAAACTAGATTATAAATATATCTGACCTTTTTACGTTCAGTATATATTCAGACATGAAGTAACCAAACGTGACCTCTCGACTCAGAAAGGAACGCCTATGAATGGGAATCGACGACTACTTCAAGAAGCCCTGACGCTGATGCATGTCATGATGTGAATAGTGAATATCATAAAGCTCGTCTTATTCCAACACAAAATCAACAAAGAAATATGCCGTTTTATTTTGCATGAAAGATGAAACCTATTTGAAGACTATTTTTTTTTATGTATTTTTTATATACCATATTGCAAAAAAAAAAAAAATTGTACTACAGTAATGCTAAATATATCTGAGTGGTTAAGATAACCCAATACAATTAAGTTGAATTGTGTTTAATTTATTCAGATTTTATCTTTTAAGAATCATTGTAATAGTAACTTTTCAGTAAATATTGTATAACAAATTAAAATGTAGTAAGTTTAATCACCATTTACCACTATAAAACTTGCTTCATTGTTGAAAAAATACTAGTGAAGAGCTTAAAAGGCTTTCTGCAAGATATTTCTGTTGTGAAATATGACATTTCACTGAGATTCACCCTAAAAAGGTAAAAAAAGAAGAAAGAATAAGATATACGGGACTACATTTATCATCTCTTTAAAAAAAACACATCTAAAAAGTGACCAAACTATCAGTACACTGATATAAAACCCAACAATTATGATAATGTAACTCAAAAACCTAAAACAAACAATATTAAATAATGAAAGTAAACAAATGTGAGTCAGTCTTTCTTCTTCTCGCCTGAACATTTAGATGCCCAGTGCCCATCTAAACCCAACATCCCAATGTTAAATCTCTCAAACAATCATAGACTCTTTCCAATGGACATACATACATTCACGTGGCCACACGCCCAGCGCCGCGGTCTAAATGTCTGTTGTGTCTGCTGCAGTCTTGTCAACAGGACTGCTGTTGTCTTGACTCGTAGCCAAGTGCTCCTGAACTGGTTTGGAGTCTTTGTCTCCTGTACTGGTGGAAGAAGGACCAGGTGAGGGCAACGAATGGCCGGAGATCTTATACGCTGCCAGGAACTCCTGGATTCTCTCCGTGGTGGGCTCCCATTTGCTAAAGCCAGCGTTGTTTTGGAGGAAAATGACTGCTGTTCCATGGACAGACTTGTAGTATATCTCTTCTCTGAGAGACACAGAGGATGGAAACATGAGTCGTGGGAGTAAAACATGGGTTAAAGGAACAGTTCACCCAAAAATTAACCTCTCAGTGTATCCAAAAGTAAGGATTTGGACAGGAATTAAACAAATTTGGAGAAATGTAGCATTGCATCACTCGCTCACCAATGGATGCTCTGCAGTGAATGGGTGCCGTCAGAATGAGACTCCAAACAGCTGATAAAAACATTACAATAATCCACACCACTCCAGTCCATCAATTACATACCACATATTTGTTTACAACCGTTTTGGACTTTTTTCACATGTAACTGTGTTTGATTGGTGCATATTTCTCTCCTGATTCAGACGAGACGACTTTTTAACTGGAGAATGCAATATTATGGAGAAAGGACTCGCATTTTAGCCGGAAGTAGTGATTTAAAGTTTAAAACTTACGTAAAAAATATGCAGCTTTTCACAAGACATTAACTGGTGGAGTTGTGTGGATTAGTGTTGTGTTCCTGTAGCTCAACTGGTAGAGCACTGCGCTAGCAAGCAAGCAAGCGCAAGGTTGGGGGTTCGATTCCCCGGGAACACATGATATGTAAAAATTGATAGCCTGAATGCACTGTAAGTCGCTTTGGATAAAAGTGTCTGCTAAATGCATTAATTTAATTTAATTTTATTTTATTGTGATGTTTTTAATCAGCTATTTGGACTCGCATTCTGACGGCACCCATTCACCGCAGAGCATCATTTGGTGAGCAAGTATCATAATGCTACTTTTCTCCAAGTCTGCTCTGATGAAGAAACAAACTCATTTGCATCCTCAGGATGGCCTAAAGTTCAATACATTTTCAGCCAATTTTCATATCTGAGGTTAATAACTCCTTTAAACCTTACAAAACGACTGCACTTTTGGTTTTACTTGTGCAGTGAATGAGGAACTAAAGCAACATGTACAAGGGCATGTACAACAGATGTCTGACCTTTTGCAGATGTGCTGCGAGCCGCTGCGGTACTCGTGCTCGAAGGGAGGCACGATCATCTGGTGCCTGCGGAAGCGGCTGGCCTCCATCCGTGTCAGGGCAGGGGTCGGCGGGTCACGCCACTCGGGCACAAAGATGATGAAGGACAGCGGCTCACTGGAGCGTTCCAGAAGATCCTGAGAAAGATGGAGAGAGAATAAGAAAAACAGCATGTGTACATTTTATGTAAAGATATTCTAATCTAATGACTTTGGGATGACGTTAAGAGTCACACACCTCAAAGTGTGTCACCATGGCATCCATGAGCTCCTCACAGAACGGAGGGTTGGCCTCAAATGAGCCGCTGGCGGGAGAGAAGCTGAGGAACGGCCTGAGGAAAGAGATCCAATATAGCAAATTAACCTCTCTGATAGAAACCATGCTTGCTTTTGTAAAACAGTAGTGGTGCGAGGATGTTAGGATCAAATTACACACACATATATCAACATGGTATTGTATCAAAACCATCAAATTCACATCATTGACAAAATAACACATTCATATACCCTCGTGATCCAAAGAAGCCGTCAATGTCTGGAAATGCAGAGCAGAACTGTTTGAAATAGCAGTTTAGAGGAGAAGCAAAGCACTCAAATGTCACTCCAAATTGTTTGTTCAGAGCCTCAAAGATGGGAACAGGCAGCGCCCCCTGCAGACCAGACCCCTCGTTCACACCGGAGCCAAACATCACCTATGGGGGGCGTAAACACTCATTAATGTTGCATTCGGTCTCCTGGTTGGTTACCAATGACTGTAATTATAGTATTACCTGGTATCTTTTGATAAGGCACCAAACACGAGACAGGAACTTTTCAAACCTTGGGTCATCAATACAGCTGTACCGATACAAGAGTTCCTGTTTGTGCCAGAGCCAACAAAATAAGAACCCAATGTATCCAACCTTAATCTGTTCTGAACTCGTCTTAGCATGTACACACCAGTTTACTGAAATGACCGCGGTTGACCTTCACCATTTCGCCTTTATACCGCAGACAGGCCACGTCATTCTCGAAGTGCAGCTCAACGCGCGGCTGAGGAGGAGAAGGGATGGAGAGTCTGACTGGATAACAGTACACCAACCGGTCCTGGACCTCCGTCGACTCGGTGCCATCCACTTTAAAGCAAGAGGAATAAATCAGAAAGGCTCTAAAGTCAAACCAAGAGTGAAGTTCGCACCAGTGCCAAAAAAAACTAATCCTATTTTTAGATTTGGCTGACTTTGGTCCAACAATAAAACCCTCATTTATTCATGGACGTCTCCAATGTCTACCTGAGATGTTGCAGTCTTTAAGGAGAGTGAGGTGCGCCTGGCGGATCCTGCGCACATATTCTGCAGAAATGTGGTAGATTTTCGAACAGATGCCCTCAACGGAGTCCTTCGCCACGGACGCCACGTGAGGGCCGCACTGCTTTCGTAAGTGCTCGAGTCGATCCTGAGGATAAATCAGATTACAGTCACGTAGGGGTGTAAATCAGATGGCTCGATACGATACGATATCGATTATCATACCCAACAAAACGATATTTACCAATACCTCAAAAAAATTCTATACAATACGATTACGATTCGATACAGAAGTAAATCAATTGATATATTGATATTATACATCTACATTTTTATTAACTCACAAATGCAACCAAAATATATAACATGAACATTAATCTGACATTTTCACATTGTGTACCTCAATTGGGAGATTCACAACAACAACAATTAAGCCTACACAACTGTTTTATTTTTTTATATAATAAAGAAAATAAACAATCGGACAAACAATTCTGGTTGCTATTATCGGCTCAGTGACAAAAATATTTTCTACAGGTAACCAAATTACAAGCAACAGCAGGAAATAAATCCAATACAACAAAGACCCAAGTTCAATCAACTTAAAAACAGTTAAATAAACTGCTTTTTTCAGCTCAGTCTAAAATAAATTTTAAGGTACGCTAAAGAAATTTAATAATCAAATGTAGATAACTGCATAGTCTTCACTGTTTAAAACTGAATATAGATTAATCAATTTTAATGTTCCAAAGGTTATTTAATCAGAAGCAGTGAGCACTTGTATTTTTTTTTGACAGCATTAGATTTATTATTAGTTTGATTTCACTTTAAGAACCAAGCACAGATTTAATAAACACATGCCTTTTCTTTCTGAACTGTTAACGTTAAGACATATGCCGAACCGACTGTGTTTAATAGGATATTCCCCAAAATGTGCATTTTTATGTAATTATGTATTTATTGATCCATGCACAAAAAAGCCGAAGATAGCTCAAATTAGTTATCCGTGAATTTGAACGAGAATGCACCCTTGGTGGTAATGCATAGACGGACATTATGTGAAAATGTAGACATTGGCAAATAAGCTGCCTATTTCTATTACATATATCGATATTTTACATGTGCCTTTAATGCATCTTATCGTCAGACATCATATCAATCTATCGATCCATATTGATTAATCATTACACCCCTACAGTCATGCATATGATGCCTTGAAATGCTGGCTACGTTGGCAGCTCAGAGCAACACGACTGAGAATGTACCATGTAGTCCTCCTTGCTTGCAGAATGGTCTCTTCTCAACCAGTTCATCGTGTCCTCCACGTTCCACTTCACCACCTTCCGACTGTCAGGAGTTGCATTTCTGTGCAAACGGGAAATACATTTTAACACAACGTTCATGTTGGTCTCAGAAATCTTAGTAACTGACATGAATAATAACCTGGAGTCAATCATTTTCTTGGCCGCCTCTGAATATTTAAACAAGAGTTTCCTGGCCTCTTCCTTGTATTTGATTCGAGAGAGCCTGAAATGTGTTGCAAAGACGTAAGAGATTTATAATGCATAAATGCATAACAATGAGAAACGTTGAACATGGATGTTCAAGAACCTAATGGGGATGTCGTTCATGATCTCTCTGAACATGGATGGAGAAATGACCGGGTTGCACTCGCTGGGCAAGAGCGGATCCAGACCTTTATCCACCAACTTTCTCTCCAAAAGCCAGCGGTTGAATGATTCCCGTGGGGGCTCTATGCCTGAAAACAGTCAGTCAATCATTTCTACCAACTATTTCCAAACAGTAATCTATAAATTAAATTTCTAGCATTTAAAAGTTCAGGGTGTTCTGCTCACAAAGGGTGCATTTATTCAATCAAAAATACTGTAAAAACAGCAAAATTGTGAAATATTACAATTTAAAATAACTTTTACAAATATATTCTTCGGTGTCAGATGATTTCATTCAGAAATCATTCTAATATTCTGATTTGCTGCTCAAGAAACAGTTCCTATTGTTACCAATATTTTTGTGAAAACCTTTACTTTTTTTTTAAATAATTTAGAACACTAAAAAAAAATTATTTCCTGTCACTTTTGACTTAATGAATGGAATTATTAATTTCTTAAAAAAAAAAAAATTCTAATCCTACTGACTCCAGACTTGTATACATATTAAGAGACACACCTGAGCTGCATTTTCCTTACTGTAACTTTGCAATCAGTCCCTCCAGAAAAACGTGATTATGCGATCGCCTGATTTAATGCATAATCAGCCAAAGGCCGCATATTTATGCGGGGTCGCATTTTTTCAAATACGCCGCTCTTTTGCCGCATAAATTGCCGATTTCAGAAAGCAAAATATGCGGGGCTAGCATGATTTCATAATCCCTGTATTTTCGTTGCAAAAAACTCACATATATATTAGCAGAAAGTTGAAAAATGTTGCGTTTACTTCACACAAAGTTAAGCGCCATTTCCCCCTATTACCATGGGAACCTTATGAAGTGACGTAATTACATGACGTAAACATCATCTGCAAACCCCGCAATGAAACCAGGGTGAAACTTGAAGCGCGCAAATCTTTCTTATTCACCAACAAAAATAAGCGCAAAAGAACGCCCGAAGGGGTTTCCCGATTTGTTACATGACAGTGGAGCCAATTTATATTGCGAGAACTTGCGAAAACTGCGGTTTGATGAAATAGAGAAAAAAAGGTGATTCCCCCAACACCACTAGGCTACTAACACTGTTGTAGTTTCATTCAGAAGTTGATGCAAATTAACAGTTGTAAGATTGCACTTTTTTGTTACAGAACAGTACCAAAAACTTACAGTTGTAAGTATATTAGTAGTATGTAAAATACTTTACGTTGCAGTAAGAGATTGCAACTTAAATATTCTGTGATTTAGTATGCTCGCTTATCATAGGAAGTAATAAGAAATTACTCTTTACATTAAGGTAGTAGCCTAGTGAGAAAATGGTGTTGGGGGAATCACCTTTTATCTCTTTTTCATCACACCGCAGTTTTTGCAAGTTCACGCAATTTCATCGCATAAAATTGCTAAAATATCCCACATATTCCATCGCATTTTTTAAGAAAACGTGCCGCAAAATCAAGGATTTTTGCCTGCAACAATCACAAAAAAATCTGCGTTTTTCTGGAGGGACTGCATGCACTCATAAGCCATTAACCCAGACTGGAACTGTCTATAAAAATGGAGATGAGCTAGTGCTGGGATTATTAAACTTTGAGTAACAAAGCTACTAACTTCACTACATTTTCTGTTGCTCAGCTGTTTCAAAACAGAATAACTATACTAAGCCGTTTTTGTTGCATTGCCATTAATATTAATAATCTTGCACATGTAGAATGTAAAGCTTTTTTATGGGAACATGTTGAGTCAGATGTGAAGGCAGCGGTGTGCTCATACCCTCACGCTGAGCGCACAGCTCGTGGTAGTGCTGTCGTAGTTTGGTGGTGAGTTGAGCTCTCTGTATCTCGATCTCAGGGTGTGGAGGGAGGTGGTCTGCTGGGGCTCGCTCGCGGATCACAGCGTTAGTCTGAATGTCCAGGTCCCAGTACACCCTGAAACACACAGACCAGTTCAGACACGTCATGTCTGCAGAGATGAACCGCTGTCAGGATACCTGAAATCACTTTTACATTTAACCATTTAGTTGATGCTTTTAGCCAATCTGACTGATAAACGAGGAGCCCATGCTCACACAGAGGGCCGGTACGGAGCCGGTGCAGGGACGCTGGTAGAGCCTTGTTTATCATCTGTGGCGTTCACCCAGGGTTTGACTCCTGGCGTGCTCGGAGAAATCGGGACAGTGGGAGTGGTTGGAGTGACTGGAATCTCAACCTGAAATCATACAGGAATAAGAAAAATGATTCACTAAAATATGACTAAACACTAATAATAGATATGTTTTATAAGCTTCAAATAAGCTATTTGGAAGAAAACAGACCTTTGGCCTCTTGAAACTGTTTGGGCCTGCTTGAGTGTCCTCCGACGGATGTCTTTTACGCTGACCGTTGCCCAGAGCTGCGTCGCTCGTCGTCTCGCCAGACGCTGGAGCCGCGTTCAAGCCCAGTGGATCCGACTAAAACAACAGGACAGTGTTGTTATTAGGGCTGGACGATAGGACCTAAAATCAAAATCACCTTGATTACGAGTAATAAATGATTATTTTGTTTGCTTGCTGTTTTTTTTTTTTTTTTATGCCTTCATAGTTTAGTGAAATGGTTTTGTACTGTAAACATGCTATTAAAGCTGGGATTTTTTTTTTCCTAATGAAAAAGTGCATTTGTTATCTTTTTAAAAAAAAAATTTTTGAAGGAAACACAAACTCTTTTCGGTCATTTACTGAATATTTGAAACAACCGAAATCAAAGCAAACATTGTTTGAAATGAAAACGTCTAGTGAAAAAAAAAAAAAGAGTCATTTTTCATTTTTTGCAAATTAAAAAATAATCACTTGAAATATTGCCATGTGAAAAGTAGGACATAACTTGTAGCTCTTGTAAATAAATATTAATTTATATAATGCAAAGTGAAAAGTAAAAAAAAAACAAAAAAAAAACCTTCCATCTCCTGTAAACAAATATTTTAATCATTGCCATGTGCAAAACTGTAAACAGAACACTACTGATTGCTGCTCATGGATCAGCAGGCTGTGTATTCTGTGTGCTCATTACGTCATAGATGTAAACCTTACTCAGGATCACTGTTGCATGTGACCATCCCCTCATTATTTTTTTTTCTCACAAATAATGGAAAAGTTATGGAAGTTCTAAGCGGCCATGCATTATATATTTTTTTCCTTTTTGTTTTCTCGTTATAATGACTTAATTTTCTCGTTATCTCGACATAACGAAAGTCGTTTTCTCGTTATAACGACTTATTTTTCTCGTTATCTCGACATAACGAAGTTCGTTTTCTCGTTATAACGACTTATTTTTCTCGTTATCTCGACATAACGAAGTTCGTTTTCTCGTTATAACGACTTATTTTTCTCGTTATCTCAACATAACGAAAGTTTGTTTTCTCGTTATAACGACCTGACAGTTTTACTGTTGCTATAGTAACGAACTCAACTTTGACAGGCATCTGATGGACAACCATGCAGGCGCTCTTACTGTAGCCTAAATTTCAGCAAATTTTGCTTCGCCTAGGTAATAACGTCTACAATACTGAACATAAATAAAGGCTGATCAATCACTGTTGATTTTTTCAGAGACAGTACAACGAATGTTTTGTTTTTGTAATTAACATGTTTAAATGGCAACACCATTAAACTCACTTTTCATATTCCCTTTATTTGAAATAAAATTATATATAATTTGTAGTAGTCATTATATGATGTAGCAGATATCATGTGTGTTACAAGCTTCTGTTTGAAAAGAGCGTCCATATGTAGGACTACCTGTAGTGTGTGTGTGTAGAAAAAAACGATTACAACATTATAGAACAAAACTGAATTAAATTAGCCTATGGATTTTACATATACATCACATTTCTCATCAATATGGTTAACAATAAAGATTAGTAATAAGGAAAAGAAGCACATCAGCCTGCATCGTTAAATCCCGTCCTACTGTAGATAAACAGAATACAGTGACGTCAACCTTGGTTTTGATAAGCAGTTATTTTATGACACAGAACGCGTTGGTGAAACTCATGCATCTAGCAGGAACTTAATACACAAAATATTCATATTGATTCAAGCATTTAACATTTATGAATTAATTAAATGTCAGTAATGAAGACTGCACAAATTATAGCGATCATGAGGAAGGTCCGCGTACAGTAAAGTGGATAGTGTACAACGCCCCATCAGTTATATTCAGGTCTATAGTGCCACCTGCTGGCGCAGTTTTGTAATTTCTTAGAGAAAATTAATTCATTATAACGAGAAAACGAGTAGAAAAAATATTATAATGCATGGCCGCTTAGAACTTCCGTAAAAAGTAGCACACTGAATGGAAAAACACATTTTGTGTGAACGGCCCCTATCGCTGAAACAGTGTTTACATTTGATTTCGTATTGTTCAGTGTTTCTTTACTGAACCCAAAGTTAAGTCGGTTAGAGCTTCTGGTTTTCGGTTTTGATTATTTTTGGATTAAATCGTTTTTGGTAATTGGAATAAAATCAAATATTCTTGGATGACAAATGAGAACAAAAAAAAAACATGTTAAGTACTAAATGTAGTATTAAAACTGAAATTAACACGTATGAAAGGTAAAAAATTAATATTTTTTAAAAATCCAAAACTATTAAGAATTACAAACTATTATTGAAACAACTCATAAAAATATAAAACTACATAGAATAAAAATAATACTAAAATAACACAGATGCATGTATATGAAATCCTTACCCTAAAAATAAACCCAAAAAGCACATAACAATGCAACTACAAAAATTAAAATGAATATATGTGAGTATATATATATGTATATGTAAAATACTAATAAATACTATAATAGCATACAGTGGCATATATACAGCATACAGATACAGAGAGACAGTCGTGGATCATCCAAGGGTTCCCAAACTTTTGAATGGGGTTATTTGAATAATTTCAGCATTTTTTTTTTTTTTTGTGTGTTGTGGACTGTAAACTTCTTTTATGTACAATATCTTTCTCAGGACAGTTCTAAATAAAAAATAACATGCATTTAGTATGATCTCTCTTATTTTGTTTAAATTATTCACATTTTCAAAGATTCTGCAAAGGGTTCCCAAACTTTCGCATGCCACTGTATGAATAATACTAAATAAAACTGACACAGGATTTCGTATTCAGTGTAAAATGCTCTGAAGCCTGCACTCACAATGACATCATGCTGGCCCAGGACAGGCATCTCCCACAGCGACTGGTTTGTGAAGCGGTTGAAGTAATACGGCCGATTCTCCCTCTTACTCCAACACTTGGACCATCCAGCCTGAATCAGCTCATCTGAAAGACAAACTAACAATCAGACGAGGAGCGCAGAGAGTCACGTGGTTCATCTAAAGCCTCACAGAGACACACCTGGCAGCTCTTGGATGGGTTTGCTGGTCGAGGGTGAGAAGGGAGCCGTCTGTGACGTGGACCCGGTGGGCGACATGACCATCGCCGAGTCTGTCTTTATTGTTGCGTGGTTTTCACTCGTCATAGCTCCTCATTTGTCCCTTCTTCAGATAAAAAAAGTTTGCATTTTTACCAAATTAAATCATTGCAAACCTGAGAGAAATAAACAGGAAAGTCTTATGAACTCTAAATGTAAAATATGCTTAAATAACTGAAACTTCACATCCTAAGCTTACAGAAAATTAAAGTAGCGCTGTCAAACAATGTTTTTGTTTTCATAATAAATATTTGTGTACTGTGTTTATTTATCATGAATATATAAATACACATGCATACAGTATATATTTTGAAAATGTATATGCATTTATATAGTTATATGGTATATAAATATATTTAGTATATAAACATTACATAATTTCTTAATTATGCATACATGTTTGTATATGCATAATAAATCTGCACAGTATACACTCATATATTATGTAAACAAAAACGTATTTTCGATGCGATTAATCGTTTGACAGCAAAGTTTATATATAGATTTCAATAGGTCACAGGAATATTTTCACGGCCTATCGGGGACAAATCAAAATCAATACAGTACATTTAAATTTGATTTAATTCAATTATACATATTAATCCAAAAACGTATTTTAGTTGTGGACATACAAATAAAATAGAGACTAAAGCTAATGACTGCAATCAATTAAATAGTTGAGTAAAACATGATGATAAAAATTTTTTATGGACTATGCCGTTTAATCAGCTTAGGTAAATGTTACGGAAGAACTTTGCAGGAAAACAACGAAACTTAAACGCAATTATGAAAGTGAATCTTTGGATCATCCATTTGTTAAACATTCACCTATAGAATTAAAAAAAATAATAATAATTTTCAAACAATTGAATTCATGACTGAGCCATAACTTTGCAAAACACTAAAACAATACATGGATACGGTAATTATACAGTGCCATGGTATATATTTCAAAACATTAATTAGTTGATCCATGATCAGTGCTCTGAAACTTTATGCACTGAAGGTTTTTATTGTAAATTTCTGTTAAAACAATTCTGCAATTTAAATGTTACTGTTATAACAATATTGACTAAAATTATTTTGCAAAAAGCTTTTACTTACCATTATTATTATTATTATTATTTTGAATGGGATTTCCAACATATTAGGCATGTTATCAAAAGGTAATAATTCAGTATCATGGTAAAGTGATGGTAATACCACACGTGTGTACACAAACATGGTACATGTTCCTCACATGGTTACTGTGAGGAACTTTTAAGAATACCATGGTATTACTATGGTAAAAGTAAAGAAATGGCATCATGGTATAACTATGGTAAATGTAAAGAAATGGTATTATGGTATTACGCAAGCACGCGTTTATATGTTGAAAGAAAAAAAATATACTTCAATCTGAGAAAAGACTCGAACACAGTGTTTTTCCTCAAAAAAAAAAAAACTACAAAAAGTACTATGGCGGTAACGCGGGCACGGGAACGATATCTGATAATAATACCACAGTATTTCAGTGGGTTTTTAGTTTAGTAAACCCATGTTTCATACCACACATCATGTATATGTTTTATGCGAATGTTTACGGCGTTTATCGTCGTTAATAAGAGCACAAATGAGCGAAAGAAGGGCGCGCATGCGCAGATCGAGCCGCCCGAAAACAAACCCGAAGGAGGAGGAGAACAACATTTAACAAAGAGCTACGGCAGCGCGAGCCAGTGTGCGGGAATAAGAGGATAAATAATACCGAGTGGCGGAGCATCCGGCTTTAATTGGGCACGGAAAGGACGGGGATGCGCCGGGCCATCAGTATAGTGTGTAAAAGTGCTCTTTTATTGAGTTTAAACCCCAGCAAACTTCGACCGTTCCGAGCACTAATTTTAGGCGCGCACTTTTGCTTCGTGGAAACGGTCGTCAAGATGGCGCGCGCTCTGGTGTACTGGGCGCCGCGCTCACTGCGCATTATAACGCCTGTTTATAACGTGTACTGTGCGCGTATGCAGCAACCGCGGGGGTGTTATTGTGCCCCGTGCATTCCGCCACACGCATATATGTGTCATGCTGCTCTTAGATGACTGAAGTCCTTACCTTGGAGAGGTTTGATCGGAGTCCTCTATAGGCTTTGCACTAGTCAATTCGGACCCGCCTCCTCCTCTCCCTCCCCACCGACTCCGCCATCTTGTATCGGGCACTCGGACGCGGTTAATGCGCATGCGCGGGTCCACAGTGGAAGACGTCGAGACCGCGCGGCCATTTGTAGAGAGGCGTTAATTCTGTGAAATGAAATAACAAACGGTTTTATTTCTTTATTTATAGGAAGCTATGTGAACGTTCTTTTATTGTTGTCCTGAAATTGTTTTTACACATGTACTTAATACAATAAAATGGTAATGTCTATGTTTTGAAATTCTTTAGTCATATTTTCAATTAAGTTAGCTGCCAAGGCAACATTTAAGTTGTTGTTACTTGTTTTCATGTAATATTTTGATTTATTTATTTATGTTTTAATTCAGTTACTTGAAATTATATTTAATATTTTTAGCTGACACTTAGTTTTAGTTACATTTACTTAATGGCATTAAGTCTATATTTTGAATTATTATTTGAAATACTATCAGTAATTTAACATACCATATATGCATTGAAATAAAGATGCTTGCACTAATAAATTTCACAAACTATAATGAAATGTTAAATAACACTGAACTGAACGTGGTCCTCTGGTTTTAAGTCAAACCCATTTCTTGCATCATCTGACTTTGAAACATTGCAATATGGGCTTTCTAAGAAGTCATGAACTCATTTAAGGTTTAGTCTCCAAACATTCAAGGGCATGGACAATTCTTTGTTCCATGTTAATCTTTGCACATCATCATGATTATGAATTAATGCAAACACTGTTGTCACAAAGTCCTTGACATGAGGCGACGGGCAACACCCTTTCTCAATGCTTGCACAAAATGTGTACAAAGTTTATGATTACATTTTGTGGCATCACTCAAAGGGGAACGAGTGCCTCCAGCACAATCTGAAATAGGTTTTTGTTTCAATAAGGCAAGGTAATTTTACTTATATAGCACATTTCGAACACAATGGTAATTCAAAGTGCTTTACATAAAAGAAAGTAAAATAATCATGAAGAACAAAAATAAAACAAGCAATTTTAAAACTTTGAAAATGATTTAACAACTGACATTTAAAATGAATTTCAAACAGAAAAAAAAATGATTTTACAAAGAATACAGTGAATACGTAAAATACAGAGCAATTGGTGTCCATCATCAGTGCTTGTTGTGGCTGCATGGTGTTATCAGTGTCCTTGTGGGATATGTCCACCACATGATGACTCGGACCCGGTGTGTGTGTGTGCTGAACGGATTGACACACTCTGCTGAAGGATGACGGAGCGAAAAATAAATATTGTCCTTAAGCACTCTAGCACCAAATTTGTTTGGGTGGAGGTCATCCAGTTTAAACAGTTCCCTTTGGCCCCAGAAAAGATTGAAGTTGTCGATGAAACCACTCCTTTTATATTACAAGATCTTTGTAGACGTGTTCAGCCCAAGCATCTGTGAAAACATGTTCCTTGCTGGGAGTGGTCCACAGATGAATTACTGAACTTTGAGTGTTTCAAAGAGTTCACTGAAGTCCTTCTTAAGGAGTTCTGACTGCTCTTTCCGAATATCATTCTTCCCAACATGGATGATGATTCGATTTGCAGTCTTGTGCTTCATCAGAATGTTCTGAAGTTCCTTGTTCACATCAGAGACCGTTGCTTGAGGAAGGCAGCATGTTGTTGTAGTCCTGCTACGGATGTTTCTGATAACAGAGTCACCCACTATCAGTGTCCTGGGCTCGGCTGCGCTCTGAGCTGAAAGCCGCTGTCTGCTCGTCCTTGAGCGTCTGTTAGTAGCGATGTTAGCTGCTGATCCGATCCATGTTTAATTACATTTGGGGATCCTCACCTGCAATTCATTAATGCTTCAAATCTGTTCTCAAGATGTATAGGGGTTGGTAGAATACCAGTATTCACAAGCCTTGTCAAGGTCGCAGCTATAGCAGCAATACGAGAAACTCGTGACAATCTGATGTCTCGTGTTCCTTTGGGTCTCGATCCCTGTTTGTGCCATCGATTAGTGTGGCGATCAGTTTCGGCTTGTTCCTCTACACTTGGTATAAACTGTTGAGATTCAGAAGATTCATGGGACTCGCCGGCTGTTTGCTGAGAGGGTCCGTGCCTGTTTTGGAAGTCCAGCAAGTAACTTTGTTTCAAGAATCACAATCCTTTGTAGAAGTTTGCAGCAGTTCTTGCAACAAGTAGATTCAACAGGAGGCATTTTCTCTCTCTTCTGTTTGAATGTATGCAGTTGTTTTCCCATTTCCGGAATGTAAGCTGCTGGCAGTGGGAGGCAAAGACTTCTTTTTGTAGTATTATTCCAGTCCCAAAGAGTTTTTAGTTTTAGCGTTTGTGCCAAAAATAGGTTGTTTGAGCACTGTGCTGATCTGCTGAAGTAAAAAATCGTAGAAAAATCAGAGAAAAGTACAGAAATAAGAAGCAAAGCACAGAGCAGAAAGCTAGAACGTCTGAACGGTAAAGCTAATTTACCGTTATATAAAAGCTAATTTGGACATTTGCACTCATTGCATTTTAAATAATGGGTTTTACTGTTCATATTATGGATCAACACAAATATTTTGCTTATTTTATATCATTATATCCCAAATTCACATAGAAATATCTGAAATGTTCAGTTTGCTATAGTGAATTAATAATTCTATAATATAATAATATTTATTTATTCTAAATTATGTAATTAACAAAATAATGTTTATTTATTAAATGCGTTTGTTTATTTTTAATTATAAAAAATGTAAATTTTAAAAATGCATTAATTATTCGTTAAAATATTAACATATTGAAAATATGAAAAATTATATATATATATATATATATATATATATATATATATATGTGTGTGTGTGTGTGTGTGTGTATAATTATATAGAATTATATAGAATTATATAATTATATTATATTAAAAGTATATAAGGTAAATAATATATACTATATATAATTTAATTTATAATAAATAAGTATAATTTAAAAGTAAATTTGCTGTGAAGTATTACTTTGTGAGCAAAACTGTTTGGTAATTATAATACATCAATGTTACATTATTATTCATAATTATATGGTACTATATTATTATTGATATATTTTCAATTATTTACAAATTAAATAAAAAAGTGATTGATTATTAAATAAATGTATTTATTTCTAATTATTTAAAATGCAATTAAAATGATCATTTATTCATTTAAAATGTTTTTATTTTTATTATTTTTTATATAAAAGTATAATTTAAAAGGACATTTACATAACCAGTTTCTGTGCTGTCCTAATATCAACAAAACATATTTTGAATGTAATGAGGCTTTGATTTTGCTTGTGTAACATTGTTTTAGTTCTTATATTTGGGGTTTTGACCTTGTGTTTGTGAACTGTAGTAACCCTAGTGTCTTCTCAAAGCAAACATCACTTTATGGCTGAAAACACTTGTGAGGAACAGTCCAAATGTAAGCGATTTCCATCAACATCTACTGATTCTCATGTCAAGTCTATTTCTTGTTCCCCAAAAACACTTCTGTTTCACAAAGAACATGTTCATCTTTCCTGAAATGTACAGACATATAGCTTTCATTCAGCATCATTTTATATCAAAGGTCACCTATTATTGCGTACGGACCATGTGTTTGCTAAAAGACATTGTCTCAGACGAGTAATTACCTTTTGACGCTTAAAAAAAGCTCCCAAGCCCACGGGGTTTTATACAAAATAAATGAGGCATTTGTGAAATCTTTCCGCCTGCCTGACCGTCTTCTGTGAAGCAAAGTAAATCAGCCGGACCCTGGGGTCAGTGACTTTATAAAGCACATTTGTGGGATGGTTTGTTTGGATCCTGTTTGTTCCTGTTGGTTATATCTGGGGGACTAAAGACAGCTGCCTCCAGCATCACACACACATACACACACACTAACACACACACACACAACCTCCAAGAGAGCGACCTCATTTAAGTCTCTTAAATATTATACTGAGTATCAATATATTAAATGTTCAGATGTTCTTGAATTTATTAATATGATTGAGTTTGACTGGAGTTCTTATATTAATTAGTAAACAGAGTATAGTTGATATACATTGATATTACATTAATTATTACTCATAATTATACATTATAATATATTTTAGTTATTTATTTAAATTAAATTGTAATTGATATTTAACATTATTGATATTTATTTCTAAAATATTCAATATTATATTTTTAATAGATGTAAAATGATTATTCATTTATTTAAAATATTATTACATTATTACAATTAAATAATTATTACATTATTTTAAATCGAAGCAAAATTACAGTTTATTAAAATAATTTGTTTTAAATTGTTCAAAATTAATTATAATTTATGAAGTTTTTTTATTTATTTAAAATGACATTTAAATGTACGTATTTATTTATTTTAATAAAAAGTGATTTAGTGATTTAAACAAAACTCAAAATATAACTCATCCCAATCCATTAAAACAGTACATGAACAGTCGCTCTCTCTATCTCTCTCTCTCTCTCTCTCTCTCTCACTATCTCTCTCTCTGTCTCTCTCTCTCTCTCACTCTCTGTCTCTCTCTCTCTCTCTTTCTCTCTCACTCTCTCTCTCCTCTGTCCATTCTGACGAGGCACACAGTCTCTCCTCCTCTGCACTAAACACACACACACACACACAAACACACACACGCAGACACAGACCTTTCACACACACTGCTACAGAGACGAGAGACGACAGACTTGGACTTTTTCCTCTGGATACTTTCTTCTACACGTTTGAAAGGCAAGATCATTCTCTTATATGTTTGCTGTTTTGATATATTCAGCTTTCAGGACCTATTTTCCTGCCGCAGCACTGAAAAAGCTCTTTGGTGCAGGACAGAAAAGCTGCATCATCCGTGGACAGATAGAGTCACTCGGATCTGATCTCTAAAACTAAGGCACTTGGAAGGCTTTTTGGTGCACTAGTTTTACATTTAAATTTACTTACATTATTATTTTTATTTAATTTAATATTTTTTTTAAATATATATTATTTCAATTTATTTTTTATTATTTGTACTTAATTTTTAATTACTCTTTTACTTTATTAATTTATTATCTTTAGTCCATTCTTGTCCATTATATAAACTTATGACGTCATATTATTTTAAACTTGACTTCTATTTATTCCTATTCACTGATTATGTGTGTATGTATTGAATGAAAAAGATGTGGAAATAAGGGAATATACATTTTAAAGATAAATCTTTTTGTTTTTATCCTAGACTGAAAAAAAGGTGCAGAATTTACTTACAATTTTCACTCAGACAAGAATAGTATATATCACAAATTAATAAAACCCAAGTCATATTTTCTTCTGAAACATTCTTCAGTAATCTTTGTTTTATTTACAACTGTAAAAAAAAATATATTTTACAGTTTGGTTGACTTTAGCCTTCTCTCAGCTGTCCCTTTCATACTGAAATTAAACTAAGTATCTAAATTGTTGATTTTCAGGTGTGCTGAGGAATCATGGGAGTGCTGAACGTCTCTGTCATCTTTCTTCTTTCATTAATCACAATGACTTTAGCAGAACTGCCTGGATGCAGGATCCGCATCACTGACAGAGGACTGGAGATGCGTAAGATATCTGACAAAAAGCCCAACATTCAGACTTAAAATACAACTAGACTTTAGTAGAATATAAGAATATCTCAGACTGGCCTCTGCTTGACGTCTTTCCAGTGAAGGCCGAGACAAAGAGGTTCGTGGAGGAAGAGTTGAGTAACATCAGCATGCCAGAGATGCAGGGTAAAGAGGGCCGCTTCCAGTACACCATCAAGAAGTATGTTTGACCTTTATCTACTGCATTTCCTGTCGTTTACTCACAAGTTACACACAGCGCTCTCCTGTGGTCCTTCACATGCACAGTAAGCGAAAGGGATGAGCACCAATCAGAAAAAAGCACGAAGTATGCCTTTTAAATTACAGTTCAGATCCTGATTTTGAACTGAGGAGGCAAAGAGGATGCAGAATTGCAATTCAAATTAATGTAAGTAGAATTGAAACTATGTGAAACTCAAAGAAATTCAGATAACTGTACTTTTCACTACAAGGATAGATGGATGGATGGATGGATGGATGGATGGATAGATAGATAGATAGATGGATGGATGGATGGATGGATGGATGGATGGATAGATAGATAGATAGATGGATGGATGGATGGATGGATGGATGGATGGATGGATGGATAGATAGATGGATGGATAGATAGATAGACGGACGGATAGATGGACGTACGGACAGATAGATAGATGGATGGATAGAAAGATGGATGGAGGGATGAATGGAAGGAGAGATGGATGGAGGGATGGAGGGATGGACGGATAGATAGACAGACGGATAGATAGATAGATAGATAGATAGATAGATAGATAGATAGATAGATAGATAGATAGATAGACGGACGGACGGACGGACGGACAGACAGACGGATAGATAGATAGATAGATAGATAGATAGATAGATAGATAGATAGATAGATAGACAGACAGACAGACAGACAGACAGACAGATGGACGGGTGGGTGGATAGAAAAACAGACAGACAGATATTTTTTGGAATTGCAATTCTGTAATTTCTCCTTTTTTTTTGTTACATTCCAAATCGAAATGTCCTTGTACAGTCCTATTAAATGTTCAATTCTGTCCCATTTGTCTTCATTCAGAAGGGGGTGATGGTGCCCTTTATGTGCCAGTGGCATTAACTAAAATGACAACCCCGAGGGCTGAATGAACCTTTAAGATGAGGCTCTAATTCTGCACTGATTGTTTAGTGTGAAGATCACGGAGCTGAACCTGACCTCTGACCTCCGCTTCCAGCCTGACGTGGGGCTGCTGTTCGAGGTGCAGAACTCCTCCATCACCCTCAACTTCCAGAGACGCATCCTCTACTGGCTCTTGTGAGTCTCGACACGTCTGCAGACATCAAACCAGACGTTTGTGATTTAAGGTCACAAGAAACTGAAAGAAACGAGCCTCTTATTCAGCAAGGAGCCATTCAATTGGTCAAAAGTGATAGTAAAGTCATTACAAAAGATTTCAGTTAAATGCTATTCTTATGAACTTTCTTTTAATCAAACAATAAAAACATGTAAAAATACACCAGCACAACTTTTTTCAAGATTGATGATAATCAGAAAATGTATATTAATACAGCACATTATAATGAACACGTGACACTGAAGACTAGAGTAATGATGCTGACAATGCAACTTTGATCACAGGAATAAATGACATGTTAACATATATTGCAATAGATAACAGTTACTTTAAATTGTGATGATATTTCACAATATTTACTGTATTTCTCATTAAATAAATGCATCCCCTCAGTTATGATGAGGGATCAATCAACGCTTCCGCTGAAGGTGTCAACATCTTCACAGTCCTCCATCTCATCAAAGACCAGGACGGACGTCTCAAGATCGCCAACATCACCTGCGATGCGTTCATCACCAAGATGAGGGCCAGATTTAGCGGGACCCTCGGGTACAGCACTCTATATCGAATTCTGAGCATGTTTATTGCACATGAATTAATTAACTTCTTTATAAATGAAATACATAGTTTGCTCAGTGTTTTGCATATCTGTCTGTTTCATGGGACATTCTTACGTGTCTTTAAATATTCTCACAGGAGGGTTTATGACTTTATCGGAACGTTCCTGACTACAGGAATGCGCTTCGTCTTAAATAAACAGGTTTGTTTGCTTTTTTCTAGTCAAGGTTAGCAGATGTTTGTACTGGTGCTCACATACAGTACATAAAGGTATTGTAACTTCAGTGACATTTGAACAGATTTTAACAAACTTTTGCGTATATGTCTCTGTCAGATTTGTCCAGCTTTGAATCATGCCGCACTAGTTCTGGTTAATCAGCTACTGGAAACAATCCCAGGTTAGAGAACGATGTTGATCAGTGTAAAACTGTTGTGGTATATCGATCTGGCAGGCTCGTATGTTTATGTGAATGTGTTTTTCAGTGCGCACGGAGGTGGACAGTTACGTGGGCATTGATTACTCACTGCTAAATGACCCCGTGGTGACAGAAACTAGCCTTGATATGGATTTTAGGGTGAGTGACAGATGACTAGTTAATAAACTTTAAATGCAGGTTTTTGGGGTCAGCGAAGACATGTTATTCATATGAAATACTTTATCATAATTAAAAAAAAAAAAAAAATGAAGCAGAACAACTGTTTTTACAGTGATAATATTAATAAATGATTGTAAATCACTGAAGACTGGATGAAAATTCAGCTTTGATCTCTGGAATAAATAACGTTTTAAAATATATTCAAATAGCAAATCAGTTTTTTTATAAGAATACATATTTCACAGTATTAGTTTGTCACAGTACAAACTTTTAAACTTATTTCTAAATAAATGAAATGTCAGCACGATATTTGGTAAGTGTTACCAAGTACATGTGCAAAAAACAACATGATTTTAATGAAAATATATTAATTCTTGGTTTCGTAAAAAAATAAAATACACACACTTTTCAGCAAAAAAAAAAAAAAATTGTATATATATATATATATATATATATATATTTTTTTTTTTTTTTCAAAATCTACAAAAAGTGCAGAGATATATTACTAATACACTAATAGTACAACTCGAAAAATCTATAAATCTATACATTTATAAATCTTTAAATTAAATAATGTAAATCTTAATTTGTCCAAAACATTAAAATAATAATAATAAGTTATGTGCTCACCCAAAAATGTATTTTAAGACTGGAAATGTATTTTCTTGCCCCTTGAAGTACATTTTCTAATAAAGGCTATATTTTAGAATTTTAAGGTTTAAATTTTATAATAATAAAAAAAAACATATTTTAAAACATGGTACCATAAAGGCTACTGTAGCACACACACACAAACACACACACACATTATATTTATATGGTTTTAAATTAGTCTGCGTGATTTATTTTTTTCTACACAGGGCATGTTTTATGACCTGAAGAATGAGAACGAGACGCTTGTGAACAACGCTGTGAATCCAGTCCTGAGAGAATACGATCGTATGGTCTATCTCTCTCTCTCCGAGTACTTCTTTGACAGCGGCCTCTTCTCTTACTTCAAAGGCGGACTGTTCCAAACGCAGATAGCAAACGAACGAGTAAGACACCGTCTAACTCATTTCAAGAGCGTGACACAAAAATAAGACAAAAACAACTGTTGCTCGACTCATTTCAGATGCCGAAGGACTTAGAGTTGCTCCTCAGGACCACCTACATGGGGAAAATCATGATGCTGGTGAGCAAAGCTAAGATGTATATATGTACAGCAGTTGTATAGCAAACTTCTATTCTCTGTGTTTGTCTGTCCAATCAGGACCCGGCTTTCATGGATCATCCTCTCTCGCTGGAGTTAGAGGTCAAATCTCCTCCTCGCTCCACCATCAAGACCTCTGGTGCCAGTGTGGCTGTCAGCTGTAACGTCAAAGTGTTCGTTCTTCCTCCAGGAAAACCAGCTGCCCAGCTCAGCAGCTTGACCATGGTGAGAATTATACACAATATATACAACCAGTAGTTTCAGATTGAAGGGATGCTAGAAATGCACCAAATTTCACCTTGTTTTTAGGAAGGCACGTTCAACGCGGAAGTAGCGATGAAGGGCAAGCGCTTGACCATCCATTTAGATCTGAAAAAGTGAATATGACCTGCAAACACTGAACTTTTTTGACATTTGAGTAACTTTGACATTGATTTTGATTTGATTTGATTCTGTTTTCAGGTTCACAATTTTCTCCGATCAATCGGTTTTCGAGTCTTTGGCTGTAAGTTTGTGTTTCCACACAAGCACATTCGATACAAGTCTAATCAAGAGCAGATATATAAATATAATTATTATTTTTTTCAGCTTATTCCACTGCAAAGTCCTTTGAAGACAATGCTGCAGTTATCAGCGGTGCCTCTCATTAACAGTAAGTGAAACAATATATTATATTTTAAATGACATGTACACTACTGTTCAGATATTTAGGGTTGGTATTTAATGTTTTTTTTTAAAAAGTCTTATGCTTACCAAGGCTGCATTTTTTTTTTATTAAAAGAACAAATATAAACAGTAAAATTATGAAATATTATTACAATTTAAAACAAGTCAAATATAATTTATTCCAGTGATCAAAGCTGAATTTTTCACATTATTACTAGTCTTTGGTGTCACATGATCCTTCAGAAATAATTTTAATATACTGATTTGCTAATTTTTATAATTTTATAATTTAACTTAAATTATTAAATTATTTTCAGAAGAGCATTTATTTGAAATAAAAAGTATTTATACATTATTAATGTTTTAATGTCACATTTAAAACATTTTTTTTTGAATAAACAAATTCTTTTGTTTCTAAAAAAAATTATTAAAATTTTTTTTTTTTTTTTTGAAAACATTAACTTTAAATATGTGAATCAGAAAACGCTTGATAATGTGTTTTCATGTAGATTACATTAAGCGAGGTGTGCAGATCCCTCTTCCGGACGGGATGGACTTCATTGAAGAGGTGGTCGAGTATCACAATGTAAGTGGCTGCATCGTGAAACCTTTAACATCGTAAGTTTAAGACACCATGTTCAGCTGTGATTCTCCATCTTTGATTTCACAGGGCTACATCATAGTTGGAGCAAACCTCCACTTCAGGACCGGTCTGAGAGAAATAATCGAGAAGAAGCTGTCGGGTGAAACAGATAACTCCATTTAAGACGCTAACATTACCGCACGTGTAAAGACATGCACAGAAACTAACACAATGAGCAATAAATGGAGGTTTTAAAAGAGAGGAACTAACCTTCGAGCAGAAGCATGATGTTTATTAACTGTACATCATCTGATCCTCAAGACCTGCTTTCGTTATCAACGTCAACTCTAAATTTGCCCCATTTGTGACCCTGGACCACAAAACCAGTTTTAAGTGTCAATTTCTCGAAATTGAGATATATACATCATCTGAAATACTGAATAAATAAGCTTTCCATTGATGTATGGTTTAGGACAATATTTGGCCGAAATGCAGCTTTATAAAAATCTGGAATCTGAGGGTGCAAAAAAGTCAAAACACTGAGAAAATTGTCTTTAATGTTGTCCAAATTATGTTCTAAGCAATGCATATTACTAATCAAAAATTAGGTTTTGAGAGATTTACAGTAGAATATTTTACAACACGATCTTTACTTAATATCTTAATGATTTTTGCATGAAAGAAAAATCGATAATTTTGACCTATAACAATGTATTTTTGCTATTGCTACAAATATACCCCAGAGACCAAGACTGGTTTTGTGCTCCAGGGTCACATTTAGTCTCTGAATATGCATTCCTGGTGTAATTGTGTACAATCAGCACTTTACTCTAAACAAGAAGAAAAAAAAGTGTATTTATAATCTTTGAATTTCTTCTTACATGCCTTTAACCCCCTAATATCTTCCCAAACGAAATGCAACAATGTATTGCTCATATAATGAATATAGGCAGTGTCTCTTTATAATGAGTGCAATTTACTAAACTTGTTTGCAAAGGCTGCTTTCACTGTTGCTGGAGTATTTTACTTTTAGCACAAATACTTCTACTTCTATTTACACTATTTGCTCTCAGTGTAAATACAGTCTAACTTTTTACACTTAGTGTAAATAGCTGTTGTGTAATGATTTCCCCAGTATAAGCAAATAAGTATATATTTACAAAAAGCAGCATAACTGTTTGGATGCGTACTGTAGAGATGCTCATGAGGAGAGCAGACCCCCACAAACCAATAGAGTTACATTCAGACATGACTCTGTTCTACTATAAAACACCCTGCCAATTAATCAGTGCATTAATATGAAGTGACAAACTACTTTATTCACATTTCAGAAGCAAAATGGGTTGCAAATGCTGGTTCATGTTGACTTTAGGGTATTACACAATGACTGAACCCCAAAACACATGTACAACTCTTAGATGTTTATGTACTTTTAGTTGAATTTTATCATTTTTTGTACACGTTTTATCGTATATATTGGTTGTTTAATATGTGATTGGTTTGCCATCCTCATTTGTGAATGAACCACTGTACCTCTTTATAAAAATGACGTGTTAAAAAACAGGAAGTGTTACTGTTTTTTATCTTAAAACTTTAGTTCATCATTGAAATGACTGAGTGGGTTGAAATGCACCATTTTCTGAAATAAACGATCACATAGAAAAACTTAAAATCATAGAAAATGTCTTGGGAAACAATTTACCAGTATGCCAGTGCAAATTCAGATGAAGCGACTGAACATCGTGAAGGCCGCTATGGACTTGTCAGTAGGAACCATGTGACCCCAACCCTGTGGAGGACATAAATAAATACAATTTCAAAATAAAAACAAACCAAAAATCATAATAGAATACACAATAAAGAAGGAATAAAAGGCTCACATATTAGACTGAGGTTACACATGAATATACTAAAGTAAAACTGGTTTACAATGGAAGTGTGTGTAAACCTATATTCTAGATCTCTATAGGAAGTCTTTGATGCAAAAAAGGCTTTCTATGTAATTTAGCTTTTCGTCACAGTCACCTGAGAAAGTGCACCATGTGATACATGATACATGAAAAAAATTAAATAAAATATGATGATAATACTAATGAAATTGAAATTAAATAAAGTAAAACATAAAATATGATATTATTAAATATCATAATTATTATATAACATAATTATTAAATGGAATGTGTAAAGTATTTTTTACTAATAATATTATTCTTATAAAGAAATACTAATAATAATGGTTCCATTGATAAATATTTTATTGATAAAATAAAAATAATAATAATAATAATACAAATAATGAAATAAACTATAAATAAAAAAGTAGAATGTATAATAATATATGAAATAATAATAATAATAGTTATTTTTAAACGAAATGCATAAAACATTAAAATGTTTACCAGAATAATAATTTAATAAATAATATTATTTAGTATATTATTTATTCCATTAAAAAATAATAATAAAGTTTAAATTTTATTGACTAGGGGTCAGGGTGCACAAATTGTTTACATTAAGAAAAAACTCTCTCTCTCTCTCTCTCTCTTTATATATATATATATATATATATATATAAATATATATATATATATAAATTTTACTGACCAGAGTCCCCAGACCAAGACTAAAAGAACATAGGACACACAATATCAGATGGAAACAACTGGCCTCTTGCTGGAGTGACTCCCCAAACCACTCGTCTGGGAGTTGCAGGCCATGTCCACATCTCTGTTTTATACCACCACACGGTATTTCTGTTGAAAAGATGTAACTGAAATCAAGAGCTGGTAAATATCTGATTCACTACAGTGTTAATTCCCATCACTCACTTATGCTCCCAGAAGCTTCAGGTATTGTTTCTTCACATCCATTAACAGGCAGGTGTAGTTCAGATTGTCTTCAGTGCTGCAACAAACATCAGGACAATTTCAAATGAAGGTCCAGAACTCATTGGCTTTATTGAAGTCCACTCAACGCACAGGGTGCAGGGTGGAGGGAGTAGAGTAGGTGCACGGAGGATCGAGCAGATTTAAACAGGGAGACCACACTTCGCAATTTCTGATTAAACAAGAAAAATCATCTGGCTTTAACCTCAAAGCACAAATGAATTAAAGAAGGCCTACTAACACTGACCAGACACAAAGCTTTGTTCTTCATACTACTGTACTTAAAGGAACAGTTCACCCAAAAATTCATCCCAAAAATAGTTCACCCCAGAATTCTGTCATCATTTCCTCAGCCTTGAATTTCTTTCTTGCGTGCAACAAAATAAAATCTTCTTAAAAATGTTGGTAAACACACAACTTATGGTCCCTCTTGACTTCCACAGTATGGAAAAAAAGTTCTATGGAGGTCAATGAAGACTAGAAACTCTTTGGTTACCATCATTCTTCAAAATATCTTTGTATTCAGCAGATGAAAGAAACCGCTTGAGTGTCTGTAAATGACCATTTTCAGTTTTGGGTGGAGTATCAAGTACAGACCGTTCATTCGCCCCAAAATATATATATATTGTGACGAGCACTCCCAGAGGAATCAGCGTCGCCCTGGAAACCAAACCAAAACACCTGCACGTCCTCATCACCGGCTGATCGGTCACAGCTGCTCCCCATCAGCCAGCACATTGAAAAGCAGCACATCTTGCACTGAGAAGAGGTTCTCAAACAGAACGCGAAGCTGGACTAACCCCTCTCTCCTATCCCCACAGAAAGCAGCGAGTGACCGACAGCCCACACCCTTTGGAGCACGTCTGGACACCCACTTTCCCCTTGATTGGCACAGAGGAGCACGGGGAGCACCAACCAGCGGAAAGCAGATCAGGACACTTCACCAGGCACCCTTCACTTTTCAATAAACCCACCCTCCGGGGCTTTTGATTTCACGTACCTCTTGTCGAGTGGTTCTTCACCCCGTGACACTGGTGGAGAATGCGGGCAAGGCGGAGCCTAGACAGCGCAGTTGGGAAACACCTGGTGACGTCACTCCCTCTCGCTTGCAAATGTTCATGAGAACCCGGACTGGGACGGATGAAAACTGGGGACAGCCTCCCAGCCACAAAAGGGGTAAGTGACTTCCGTTATTGTCATTTTACCCTGTGGTTGGTTGAGGCTGTCACTAAAACCCGGTTTCTCTGTCCCTGTTCCGGTGCGCTGCGAGAGGGAGGACCGCCCGGAGAGGAATCCCCGCCCACTCCGACCGTTTGGAGTCTGGTTGAGGATGTTAGCACTCCCATGTGGGCAGGGGCGGATTTAGACATTTTGGGGCCCAAGGCAAACACAGACATGGGGCCCTCTACATCTCTTGTTTCCCTCCTTTTGACAATCCTTATTTTAAAAAAAAAAAAAGCCCTACTTGTTACTTCTCTTCAGCAGTCTTCACACAGCAATGATGTATAGACATCTGGAGTTGTAACTGTAAGAAAAAAAGAAGAAAAATAAAAAGGATAAATTCTATCCTTGCTCTGAACTGGGCCTCTCTGCACTATTAAGCAGCGTTCTTTGTCAGTGAGATGTTTTGGCCAGAGTGCTTGGTCATCTTCAAGTTCAAGTGTAACACATTGGTCAGAATAGCCGTGTTTCCACTACCGAGCTAAGACAGGGTGTGCTAGTGCGTGCCAGGGCCAGTCGTGTTTCCAACAGTCACTTCCGGGGCTTGATCGTGCCTCGCCGGGGCTTCCTCGGGGCCAACGGCCAGGGTTTTTTGGCCCGACGAAAACCTTAGGCCAAAGCGGGCCAGCTGGGGCTAGAGGAGGGGTTATGAACAAAGGCAGAGTTTCTGTGTCTAGAGAGCGTCAGCGTGGATAATTTCAGAAAGATAACAGCTTTAACACCAGCATTAACGACGTTTTAAAATAAGTTGAGCTCAAAACTCACTCTTAGTTCGCAGCAAGTGTTTGCTTGATCCGATGTGGATTATAATCACTAAACAAGGCAGAAATATTTATAAGTGATGTAAAAGACTATGCACGCTAACGTTACCATAGTAAACATGGTAAATATGACCGCTTGGATAAATCAGACGTCAGCTTCTTATTCTCTATCACAACTGTGTATTTATTAAGTAACATTTTATCTGTCGTCTCGTTTCAAGAGTTTAGCTCCACGTTGCATATCATCAAAATATAATAATGATTTTTGTTCGGGAGCTTTTATAAAAATAGAGAGTCTGCGCTGAGGATCATTTCAGAAAGATAACAGCTTTAACACCAGCATTAAACACTTTTTTTTAAATAAGTTGAGCTCAAAACTCTCTTTCAGTCAGCAGCGACTGTTTGAAATAACTTGATCCAATGTGGATAATCACCATACAAGGCAGAAATATTTATAAGCGATGAAAAAGATATGCACGCTAAACATATTTCCATAGTAAACATGGTAAATATGACCGCTTGAAGAAATCAGACGTCAGCTTCTCATTCTCTATCACAATCGTGTATTAAGTAACTTATATTATCTTTCACAAGCCTCGTCTCGAGAGTTTATCTCACGTTGCCTATCATAAAAGAATATAGCCTAATAATGTTTTTTGTTCGGGAGCTTTTATAAAAATAGAGAGTCTGCGCTGAGGATCATTTCAGAAAGATAACAGCTTTAACACCAGCATTAAACACTTTTTTTTTTTTAAAATAAGTTGAGCTCAAAACTCTCTTTCAGTCAGCAGCGACTGTTTGAAATAACTTGATCCAATGTGGATAATCACCATACAAGGCAGAAATATTTATAAGCGATGAAAAAGATATGCACGCTAAACATATTTCCATAGTAAACATGGTAAATATGACCGCTTGAAGAAATCAGACGTCAGCTTCTCATTCTCTATCACAATCGTGTATTAAGTAACTTATATTATCTTTCACAAGCCTCGTCTCGAGAGTTTATCTCACGTTGCCTATCATAAAAGAATATAGCCTAATAATGTTTTTTGTTCGGGAGCTTTTATAAAAATAGAGATATTATCATTCATTCTAAATGTGACGACTATACTGTGGCTAATAAACAGAAACAGACTCGACTGAATAAGCAGGCTATTTTCATAAGCGTTAAAAATAAATAAATAAAATAGAAATAAGTGTATTTATGTGTGATTAATTTTGAGTCCTGATAAATTAAATCAATTCTATAGTTAAAACATCGATGATTTTGAATTTGAATATATAACAAAGCATGCAAACAAACGGCCTCTTTTAAGCCCTGGCTCGCACTGGGCCGACAGTGGAAATGCGGCTAGTGACTGCTAGTACTCATTACTCATCAATTTTGCTAAAAACTTTTTGCTTTCCTCCTGTTTCTTCCTTTTTTCAGCACCGCTTGGGTAGCTTCGCTTCATTTTTACTGTCAACACTCTCTCTCTGTACACAATGTCTATCACTGTCAATCACTTCTTCTTCGTCAGTTTTTTAGCGCATTACAGCCTTGTCACTTTCGCAGATGCGCAGTAAGTGAAATAATGGAATAGTCCAATGTAGTGAGGTGGGGGGGGGGGCTCCTGTCTGCGACACTAATGATTTGATGCCATTTTTCGCAAATGGAGTTTTAGAAATATATATTTTGCACGAAGTAAAAAAAAATAAAAAATCTTTAAGCAAGTTAATGGGGCATTTTGGGGGCCCCTAGGTAGCTCGGGGCCCAAGGCAATTGCCGACCTTTGCCTAATGGTAAAGTCCGCCCCTGCATGTGGGTGGCGCTCTGGGGACGGGGATGTCGCTTGGGAGGGGGAATGTGACGAGTCAGCTGCCTCCTCCCTGATTGTCACCGGCACCCCGTCCTAAATCGCCGCCCTTCACCAGGCTCCCGACTGGAGTGGGTGTGTGAGAGGAGGGGCGCTGGACGAGTCAGGGCTGGCGGCGTGTGATGGGGCACACCTGATGTGAATGGAGCCTCATCCCCGCCGCTGTTTAAAAGCCCAACGCGCCTCTCCTCGGGAGACCGGTCTCTTCCCCGTGCATGCACGCTGGTGTCCTCGTGGGTCCAGGAAGGGTGCGTTGAGGGACTCCCGCGCCACAAGAGACGTGAGCAGCCGGACCCGCGATCCGGAGGAGAACCGCACCCGTTTACACGGCCGACGGGCCAGGATGCCGGGCCGTCCATCCCCTACTAGCGCCGCGGCCGTCGAGAGAGATGCGGCCGCTAGAGGAAGCCGCCGCCCCTCGCGCCCCGGACCAAGGAGGGGAGCGCGTGCGGCCGCCGGACTCCGCCCCTTGCCTGGACCCTTCCTCCATGAACACTGCCCGACCCACACGAACCCCGAAGCACAACGAGGACACCAGATCCCCTGTTATTTTGGACACTTTCCCCCTTTGGCCACTTTTATTCCCTGTTATTTTATGATTTCTGTTAATAAAAGCCTCTCCGAGGCCTGACGCCACGCCCACTGTGTCTGTCTTGTGCTCCTACCGTGACTATATATATATATATTTTAAAACATTTGCATATTCAAACTGGAGTTTTGTATTTGGTTACGAGAGGGTGAAACAAGGCAGAATTTGAATATGCAAATAAAATGAAAGCGCTGCCATGAATGGTGATATATATTCAATGTATTAAAATCAAAAGTATAACTTTCATCGTGTGGAAATGAGCATCAAAATAGCTAAAACATAATCTTGTGTTTACAGTTTTGAGACAACAAACTGAAGTCAGTAATGAGAGAGTGAAAATTTTGGTTTTCGTTCCGAGTGAAGTTTGCAGTCCAAAGCAGCACATGAATTGGTTTCTCTACCTTGTTCTGTGCTTTGGAGTAAGGATGGTTCACGAAGTGATGGCCCAGGTCTCGAATCACAAACTGGCCGTTTTCAATGTTGGTTTCAGAAGAGCAGAATGACACTGGAACGTCTTCATATGAACTGACATTGAACAGTTACTCCACATAACTGATCCAAGCTCACCTGACTCTCTGCTGAACTCCTTATAGGTTAAACATGTTCAGTCCAGACTGGTAGACTATAACTTGAACTGTAGTGAGCTAAAGAGTGTCAGAAAGGTAAGAAAAGATAAGTAAATAATCTATGACATCTTAAGCCATTAGTGGAAAACTGTTTAACTTACACAACACAAGCAGTTCACATCCTGGTTATAGTAGAAGTTACACACTCCATCTTTGCAGCAAAATTTCTGCAGGTCATTCCTCAAGCTATATATACATTAAAAATAATAATAATAATAATACACAGTTATGCAAATACATAAAACGAAAATACACAAATAAAATGCACAAATAATTTTTTTAACAATGCATTTTTTTATTTACAATTGACATTTTATACTGTTTGCCAATGCTGACCCATGCAAATTAAATGTATAAAAGAGTGCATGTTAAATGGAGTGACATGAAAAAAGTCATGTCTTGCTGAACTCCGGAAACAACCTGAAAAACTCTTTCAGGGCCAAGTAGTTGTTTGTTGCCACCTGGAAAGTCAGCGATTATTATACGGGTAGGATTTAGGTTTTTTTTTTAAAATCACATAGAGTTCAATGTATATGTGCTATGCAATTAAACTTACATTCAATTACACTCCTGTCTGTACAATACATGCATTTCTGAATCTTATGATATATGTACCTAGTATAAACATTATGATAATGCAACACAAGCAAAGATATATTTTTATTTTACAAATGTGTGTGCATGCATATATATATTTATTTTTATGTCGCTTTTGTTCGATTTCTGTTTTCTTTTGTTTTGGGAGGTGTTTGTGAGTCTTGGTCCAGGAAGAAGACTGATTGGTTCCTGTAGTGGTCAGCTGACTTGAATATGAATATGATATGATTTCAATCATACCTCTGTGTCATTGGTAGTGTACTTCTTGTCATCAGAGTAGGAGAAGCCGACACCTGCTGGTGACTCTGGATATAAGACATTTGCAATCTGGAAATACAGGCCATGTTTAAAGGAACACTCCACCGTTTTTTGAAATAGGGCTTATTCACATTATTTCCTGCATTTAGATAGGTGGGCAAATGCATTTTTGTGTCAGTGCATGCATTGTTTTAGTTTGACTGGGTCAGCGTTAGCTTAGCTTAGCACAATGAATGGAATCCTTTGTTGCCAGCTAGCATGGCCTGAGTAAAAGTGATAAAAAAATTAAAAAAACCCCACCTAATTACTTCTTGTGGCCTGCGTATTCACAACGAGTACAAATAGCGATCCAGATTAACACTAGGCGATTTCTTATGCAGATATTGACTTGGGACTATATTATGGGGAAGCACAGGCGAAGCACTGCTGCTTAGGCGAAGCACTGCTACTTCGGCGCAGAGATATCACGCAACACATGAAATCCCACGACTTCCGTCAACACACCGGCGTGAACAGTAGCTGCCTGGCTATTTTCCTTACAGTACACGAATGGCGATGAACATGGCTGATTTTGAGAGAGACGAAGAGGGTGACTTCTCAGACAGTCAAGAACCAGAACCATACCTATTTGAACCAGAGTTTACAGAAGACGAGCTGCGTGCTTTGGAAATAGAACGACTGGAGGAGGAGGTTGCGATCGCTCAACAGCCTGAGGACGTGAGGATGAGAGCCAACATGAACTGGTGGTGTGAATGTGGGGGAATATGCCAATCTATAACCGACGGAAATAGAGTGTCTGTGCTGTAGAGAGTGGGACATGTTTTTGCCATTGATGACCAGGCTCAACACGTCAGATCAAGATGAGCGTGCCCGAAGTTGTGTCACATCTACAGAGGATTTCACGGCGCTGATCCATTCTGCAGTACTCGATTTTTTTTTCCGGTGTGACAAAGTGAACTGGAAAAAACGCCCCACGCCGAATGGACCAAATGGACAGCTGTCCACAGAGTAAGTGATTATTTTAATCATGACGCATGTATAGATCGACCCATATTATACCTGTATTCACATAGAGTTGATGTTTTCATGTGTTGCGTGATATCTCTGCGCCGAAGTAGCAGTGCTTCGCCTGTGCTTCCCCATAATATAGTCCCAAGTCAATATCTGCCTAGGAAATCGCCTAGTGTTAATCTGGATCGCTATTTGTACTCGTTGTGAATACGCAGGCCACAAGAAGTAATTAGGTGGGGTTTTTTAAATTTTTTTATCACTTTTACTCAGGCCATGCTAGCTGGCAACAAAGGATTCCATTCATTGTGCTAAGCTAAGCTAACGCCGACCCAGTCAAACTAAAACAATGCATGCACTGACACAAAAATGCATTTGCCCACCTATCTAAATGCAGGAAATAATGTGAATAAGCCCTATTTAAAAAAACGGTGGAGTGTTCCTTTAATGCTGGTTTGCTACAGCCAAGAATAAATGAGGATAAAAGCATATAACCGGCTTAAGAAAGTGTCATAGTCCAGTTACCGAAACTGCTGTTATAGGATGAAAACTGGCCCTGTAACATTTCACACCACATTTACATTTAGCAGCAGACACTATTATTTAAAGCGTCCTTACAAACGAGGACAATGGAATCAATCAAAATCAACAAAAGAGCAATGAATTAATACAAAAAAATTAAAATAAAGACAGAATCCATACCTTGTTCCAAAAATAAGGATTAAATTCTAGATTTGCACCATCGTCTTGGATCTGTGATTAACCAGAAAGAAGGGATAATGCACATCATTTAAAGCCTTTATTTAACTTAAGTTAATTGTGAACCATCAGAATAATTTAAACCTGTTCACTGTCACTCATATTTTGAACATAGACTTAAAAGTGCATAATCCAAACCTAAATTTGTATAATCCATGACTGAAAACATTTTGTAACATGATTTCGGTGTAGCATTTTCACGGTTTTGCAATGTTTGAATTTAAAATGGGTTTAAAGGATGAATTTTCAGATTTTATGTTTTCAAGTGATATACAATTTCTGATGATTTCTAAAGTGTGAAAGAGAAAAGGCAACAAAGAAGACTTTTTTTTTTTTATTTGACAAAGGTCAGAACTCCTTTTATTATGTAGGTTTTTGGGGTGCACTCTTGCCATAATTTAATCTATTTATTTTCCTACAAAATTTTTAACAAAAAAGATTGGTAAAAATATTACTATAGGAGTCTTAGACCTTTCCAACGTTATATAGTTTGTCATGATGAGATTAGGATTTAATTGTAATATAGTGAAGTAAACGTAGCTGGCCCACAGAGGGGGCAAGGTGGCAGTTAACAGGTTAAATAAAGGAGTCTTCTGAGTTTTCACCAGGAAAGGTCCGTGCTCTGTGAGCAAACCTGACTCTATTGGGCCCCTGAAGCATGGACTGATATTATTCAGCAAAATAGAGATTAAAATTGTTCACATCGTTATTTTATTAGCATTACCTTTTCGGGCGAGGGAGAGTAATTATGTGACTCCAACATTCTTGTGATGACGTCACATTGTGTTTATCGTCCGCTCTGTCAAAATAAAAGCACACGGCTGCCAAGCATTCTTAAAACAAAGAAAGCAAAATTTTTAAACATAAAATCATAATTAATTGATTTATAAATGATAAATGGTAAATATACAATCACTTTTTATCTGAATTATATAATTATCTGAATGTAAGGCAACGACAAACAAAATGAATAGGTTTATGCATTTGAACACAAATTAATACTTGTACTTCTAAATGTAGCTTATTATTTTTATTGTGTATTTGCAAATAGGTCTTAACGGAAATTAATGACTTTTTTTAAACAGATAATTATTTGTACGTTATCACAACCGTTTGCTACAATGGAACTTTAGAACTGGAAACCTTTATTTTGAAAACACCGTCAGCTCAGCTCGCAGTTTTTCCGCACAGGAACATCGCAAGGTTGAGGCAGTTTTGCAGCGCGGCTTTCACTTGTAACGTTAGTTGTTCGCACAAACGGCACGCCACGAAGAAAATCAAAGGATACTTTCCCGGTTCCCATGGTAACGGTAAGGTTTCGCTTCCATGATCTGACAAAACTCAGGTTTCGAAGATTTTGGCGCTCCAACGGCGTTCGTTGTTATAAATGTTAGCTAGCTTGTTAGCCGCCGTGTGGATCGTAGCATGGATTGTTCTTTTCGATTGTTGGAAACCGTAACGTTTGATGTAGTTTTGGTAGTAACGTATGCAATGTTTGAATCGTTCAACTGGAACACGAACACATTCGAGTGAAAATGATTTAAAATAAAAAACACACGAGCGAATTTTCGGGGGAACATGGCGTCTGATCGAATCCCACATTAGACGAAGTGTAACGTTACGCGGTTTTCCATACAGCGTTCAAACCCACGGAATAAGGACGATATGGATTGCTTTTTGCCACAGGAATACGCGGTGTCTGTTGTTTGTAGTTGTTTTCGGGTTCTTTTACAGGGTTTCATTTTGCGTGACGTCACGAGACTGTCTCAAAATGGCTGAAGGGTTGGTGCGGCGCCAGGGTTGCCAGGTTTTCACAAAACCCTCCCAATCGCGTTTCGAGGGGTTCCGTGTTAAAAACCGTGACACGGGTTGTAAAATACAAATCCCAGTGACTACATATCACCTTATTGGGGTCACTTCAACCCTTGGACATGAAAAACAACCACCGTCAAACTTGTTAAAGTCGTCCAATTCCACGAGAAAACCTTGAACTTGGCAACACTGTTTGCTGAGCACAAGGATATTATGCTTGTGCATTTTCACCTGCTGGTCGTTTTCATGGTCTCTACCTTTTGAATAATAAACAGCACTGTAAATATGACAGTACAAGCTGATAGACAGTGTAACAAAGTATTATCATACTAAATCACACGATATTCTATCATAGCAGTTAACTGTTTTGAGCCTTAGAACAATGTGAGACATGAATTGGTGTGTCTTTCAGGCCTTACTTGTTGAACATGTAATATTAGAGTTATTCATGTTTTAAAAATTGTAATCTACTGTCAAAATCCTAAATAATAAGAAATGTACACCACGGTTCAAAAGTTTGGAATCAGTAAGATTTTAAATGTGTTTTAAGGCTGCATTTATTTGACAAAAAAACTATTTTGAAATATTATTGCAGTTTAAAATAATGGTTTTATATTTTAATATAGAATTAAGGTGATGCAAAGCTGAGTTTTTATCATCATTACAAAATTTCACTACATTTCTGATCAAATAAATGCAGCATTGATGAGCAGAAGAGACTAAAAGCATTACACATCTTAATGATCCCAAACCTTTTAAATGCAACACTAAGATGCATTTAACTTGAATAAAGTCCTGTTTTTTTATATTTACTGTAAATGCTGTCAAAACATTCCTATTGTTACACACTTGATGTCTCAATCAAATCTTTCAGAGTATAGTGTATATAATACCTTGTAATCTGATTAAATATTATAATCCAAAATTGTCACTGTCAGCTCTTTCAGATATTGATATTCTTGAGGTAGAGTCTTATGAAAACAGTGAAAAATAGTTTAAGTGGAATGACCAGCGGTCGTCTGGTAAGGTGTTGAGGAGCTTTGGAAACTCGGGGTATGGTGATAAAGCTTTGCAACTTACCAAAATATCACCATGATGCCGAAGTGGACCACAGAGACTACAGATGTACAGATGGCAAAAAGATGTACAATAACAAGCGGCACGAGAAACTGCGTTGTTGTGGAAAATTAGATTTGGTCAATTCAATGCTTATTTGATGATGATTTGATGACCCCTTGAACCATGATGTCCAGTGTCCACAATGTTTTTGTTGACTGACTGACTTGGGTCCATAATTTTCTTCAAGCGTCACCTTTGTTGTGGATACCGAGTTTTTAAACTTTGGATAACTTTCAAGTTGTTTTTGGGGAGCATTTTATGTTCATCCATCCCCAAGAACTACACTTTCAGGTCTATTCGAGATTTGATGTTATCTTCATGGACAAGCTCTCGTATTTTCCGTTGCGTGATCCGTGGAAACCTGTTTGTGGTCAGTTCTTCCAACAGTTTTCCTTTTCACCTGCATCAAAAACTTCAGAAATGTGTTAAATTTAAAAAGCATCTTCTTCTTTGCGAGGGAGCATTGTAGGCTTCAAGTGCAGCTGCAAAATCCAAGGCCTCCTGCAATCAAGGCCTCACCAAGCCAAAAGTTAATTATTTTCAACATTTTATTTGGTGTGAATGATTAAAAAGTGTTCATATTTCACTTGAACAGGCGACAAAATACAGCATATGAATTTAAACTATACTTGGACATTCTGATTGTTGTGAAGTTTCTCAAGTTTCTTTCGTCAACATGAAACTTCTATTGACACAATATTTTAGGATGATGGAATATTCAATAAGATAATAAATGTCTAATCAATCAATCTACATTTTTACATGAGTGCTATAATTTGTAGGGATGCACCGATACCATTTTTTTCAGAGCCGATCCAAAACCGATAATTCTGAGTATCGACCGATACAGATCCGATACCAGAGCAGTAACTTTTTTTATTCTAAGCTAAATTTCGATACCTCTTCGTTGACCTGATCTTTTGCGTGTTAAACACAATCTACTAAATATGGACAACTTTATTATACAGGAAAATAACAAATTAAAAAATATATAATCATAATCTATGACAAAAATACTATCAAATACTAGGTTAGAGGACAATTCAGCAGCAAAATTTACTAAAAAAAAAAAAAAACACCCACAATTTTGTACAATTTAATCAAAATTCATTATTTAGTGAGGAACAAATAAAAGTGACTACATATGACTAAATCTGGTAAAATGGGACACATTGATGCGTAGTGTATTATATCTGTTAACGTTGTCCGCGTTAAGAACAGTACAGTGTAGTAGAAAGTAGCATGATTTAGAAACAGCACTAAACTCCAGCAAGATAGTCATTTCATGCAAAACCACTGATCTTTATCTACAGATCAAGTGTAATAATCGGAACATTGAATCATCTTGGAGAGCGATTCATCGTCTTGACTGTCATAACCGAACATGACATGCATTTGTATGCTAAATGGAGGATGACCAACATCTGTAAATATTAATCTGTACCTCACATTAAACTGCTTTAGAAGACTCGGAATATAGTGCAAGAAAACCTTATGGTGCTTCATAATGTTTTTGTGGAGCTTCACAATAACACAGAGGAGTATACGCACAATATCGGATTTGGATCGGTCTCGTTTGACCGATACCCGATCTGGCAGAAAATTTTAGCATTGGAGCCGATACCAATACTGAGTATCGGTGCATCCCTATATATATATATATATATATATGATGATCTGTATTAAGTTTTCATGGTGACTTTAAGACTTCTGCGGTGTTTTTTTTTTTTTACTTTGCCCAGTCATTTTACCTTTGGAATCTCTCTTTTCTTACATGTCGATGCATCATCAATTTCAAGACCTTGGGGGAAATATAGCTAATCAAATAGTCTTGTAACTAAAATCATCTGCAAGCGTTCCTTGAAAACGGGCCGTTGAACCTAAAGCTCATAGAGGCATGTCGCACCGAAGAAGCCGGAGTAGTTCACCACCATCGCACACCACCAACAGCAATGACCCTCGTGAGCTGGAGCGAAGGATTTTTGTTGGAAATTTGCCCACGGCACACATGGCGAAGAAGGACATGGAGGATCTGTTCAGGCCATATGGGAAAATACAGGGTTAGTAGCGTCAAAGACTTAATTAGACGTTTCGGTATTTTTTTTATAGTGTTCGCTATCGCTACAATTGGTTTTAAATGATTTGAGCCACAGTTCTTTAGACTTTGGTTTGAAGACTATGGTTGCGATTTACTGAAAGTAAGGGAAGCTTAGGCCAGAAATCCACCAATAAGCGCCTTTTTGCGTAAAACGAAATGATTGTTCCTTTTTCCAGCTTTGTCCCTGTTTCGTGGGTATGGATTTGTGCAGTTTGAGCGAGTGGAAGATGCTGAGGCCGCTAAAGCCGGACAAAACGGTCGAATTTATAAAGGTTATAAACTAGGTAAGGTGTTATTTAGTATTAAACACTGGAGTGATTTGGGGAGTTGTTACTTGTTACATCAATTTTTAAAGTAAATCATAGGACCAGTTAATTGTATAACTGTAATTTTAATGTAATAACCACAATGTGGTGAATCTAATAAAGCCAAACTAACTTAAAGATGATCCTCATTCAAATTGAGTTTTTTTTTCTCCACTCTCAGCGTTTTCGTTTATGTTAATTTATTAAAAGTTATTTATCTAATAGAGCGTTTCACAAATAGGTTACATATTGGTATCCTTTGACATTTTGAAATGAATTAATATGCAAATCCCATGTTTTCCCACCTCACTCATCTTGACTGAAATTATAATCTTCCTGATGGTAATTAAAAGGACACAATAGTATATTGGGAAAATGCTTTATTTTAATTTGTACTTATTTTTTAAAGGATTCATTGGGGCTGCACAATTAATTGAATTTCCAATCGCCATTACAATAACATAAGCCACAATTATATTAATTGTAATGAGACCACTTATGTTATTCTGAGTGCTTGTGGGTTTTCTTTGTCTACAGGTTATCATACATTTTTTTCCCCATTGTTTTAATTTCAGTTTTAGTATAACATTTAAATATCACGCATATTTTTTTTACTTATTATTTAAAGAAAAAACAATTCAGTGTATAGTTGACATTTGAGACTTTATGCTATAAGAAAACATGAAGTTTTTTCAGTAAGAGCATTGTCAGCTTGCTTATTTTCATATAAAAATATATCACAATTAGAATTTCAAGGGAATATTGGAAAATTATGGTTTTTGTCTTAATCGTGCAGCCCTAAGATCCATGGTGTATTATACCCTATTTGTGTAAAGCACCACTTATTGTTAGTGGTCTATAAAGTCTAATTCAAGAGCTGTTTAATAAGTGTTTACAGCTGGGGAATATCAAATACTGATGTAAACATGATGCATAGGATCATAAGATCCTTTGCTGCTTTTTTCACCTACATTGTTTAATTTTTAACTGCCATTGACATTTTGGAAATGCTTAAAATTTAGACACAACTTGTTTTAGATTCATACAATGCAGAATGTAAAATGTTGGTTCTCAGTAAAAGAGAAAGAAAAAACCAAAACCAAAAAACGTTTGGCTCTGAAATATTCCCATCTTTTGTCATATTGAACGTTTGGATTGGTTTATTTGCAGATGTAAATATGGCAGCGGAGAGACGACAGAATAAATCCAGGTCAAGCCCTCCACGCAGGTAAAGTATCGCTGGGATTTTTGCTAATGAAGACGTCCTCTATCGAGAATTTTGGTAAACGTTTTTCCCTCCACAATGGAATTCATCGAAAGTTCTAAAATGCATCAATATCATTGTCGAGCGCGCAAAAACTGTTCGATCTATACTTCTCGTGGCTCTTCGGTTTTTAGTTTGTTCTAAATATTTTATTTCCATTTTTCCTCACTTTTAGTTGTGTCAGAATTAACTGAAATAAAGTTGAAAGGGTAATTTGAGTACATTTCCCTTGGTGTGTCTTTGTCTAAACGGTGTGTTACTCATTCTGTTCACATACGATGCACGGTTTTCAAAATCGTCCACCGACAATCGCTGCTTCCAATCGAGCCTTCTTCGACAGTTAACACTAAAAACATATTATTTAATGCACTCAACAAGTAAAATGGAAACAATTAAAACGAATTCATGCAGTTGATCCAATCCAGTTTTATTTATATTTAGAGGTTGGTGTTTTTCTCTCCAGTCCATTCATCGTCACCACCGCAGTTTAAAAAAGGAAAATTATTTGGGACTAGTTATTTTGCAGTCGTGGAACAGTGCATTTCATGCTTTGGTTTATCTTAAAGCTGTTTTAATATTAAAAACTCATGCTTGCTTAAAAACCAAACTGACGAACAAAAAAAAATAATAATCCTGAAACCTGCCGTTCATTTCAATTAAATTTGCCTTTTGGAAACTATAAAAATGGACCCTGGTTTTCATGGTTACCTCAAAAAGCAATGTTCCCACAACATTTGTTTTTGGAGAGCTATATTCGCAGTTTGCAAAGGTTTTATAAGAGAAAAGAAGCGAATTTCGCGATTGATTTTCGGCACCACCCAAAACATGACTCTGAAACTAACTCTGAAAGTGCTTAATTGAATGATATTTTCTGGTAAAAAATAACTTGTTACATCTGCTGATTTTTTTTTTTTTTACCATTTCACTAACATAATGTCTTCTAAGTACTTGATGGCAAGATTCGGTCTCGTTGAGGGGTATAATAGAGCTGTTATTGTTTGGGGTGAAGTGTTTAGTTGGCATGCGTTAACTGAGTGTATTTTGTCTGTTCAGGCCAGCCAGCTCTTACGGGGACAGTCGAGATCCCCGTCCCCGTTCTCGGTCCCCGGTGCATGGGCGAGATTCTCGAGACCACCGTGACAGTCGAGATATGAGGGGCGAGAGCCGTGAGCTGCGTCCCGGTCCACCTCGAGAGCATGATGCTAGAGGGCCACCCGATGAGCGATACAGGGGCTCAACGAGCAGAGAGAAAGATCCTTCCTACAGGTGCACTCACAATGCATTTGAGCTCTTCTGTAGTTTTGCATTTGTAGCTATGTTGTAACATCATCTAAACAACATTTCTGTGCTTCTACAGAGAGGAAGGGTATGATCGTTATTACCGCGGAGGAGAGTACGACTATTATCGGAAGAAAGATGAGCCGTATCCTGAGCGTTATAGGGAACCCTGGAATGGCAGGAGAGAGTCGGAGGGTTGGTTTGATTGATTACAACTATAAAATAAAGCTGATTACTATCATAATGAAAATTTTATCTATTTAGGAATTTACATTTTTTCATTGTGTCCAGTTTATTATAACTAACTTAATTTAAAAACAAATAATAAAACAAATTTCATCTTTATTTCAGATAGTTATACTATTTTCAGTTTTACAAAAATTACGTAAAAAAAAAAATGTATATATAAATTTTAAACAAACATAATAAAATTGACAAATTGCTAAATTACAATTTAATAAAATTACTAAAACTATCTGAAAGTGAAAACAGAAAATATAAATTAAAATATTGAAAAATTAAAACTGAAAGTTAAATATCATAAAATACTAAAATAACACTGATTTTGACAGTTTTTAGAAAAAACTTTATTGTAATGCCCCTGTACAGTATAACTTTTTTTATTATTGAAAAATGTATCTTATCTATTTATATAAGCAATAGTGAAAAGTGGTATAACATACTACTGAAACTTTTTTTTTTTTTTTTTTTGTAATGGGAATTTTGTGTTAATGAAAATATAAATGCAAAAATCTTAGTGTTCTTGTAGTCATTGTCAGCAGCATTGTTAATTCAGTGGTTAGTTTAAAGCAAACCAAAGTTAAACACATGCACACAGTTTTTGTTGTAGAGGAGGAGGTTACTTGAAAACTTTAAAGTGTTTGATTCTTAATTTACAGAGGAGCGAGTGCCTCCTGAAGAGCGCCGGAGGAACGAACTTTACCGGCAATATTATGAAGAGCTGCAGAAGCGCTATGATGCTGAGAGACCAGTGGACTGCTCCGTCATAGTCGTCAACAAGCTGCAAAAGTGAGTCTTGAAGACTGCGTAAAGCATCAGATGTTTTAATGCAGAAACCAGTAAGGTTTTCAGCTCCGTGTTTGCGTGCAGGGAATATGCCGAGACGGTGGGCAGGCAGGTTCGGGATCTGGGAATGGTGGTGGATCTCATCTTCCTGAATACAGAAGTGTCACTGACCCAAGCTCTGGAGGATGTGAGTCGTGCTCGTACGCCTTTTGCCATCATCATCACCCAGCAGCACCAAGTACACCGTTCCTGTACAGTCAACATCCTCTTCGGGACTCCGCAAGGTGTGTGTCCTTCCACTAAGAGTTTGATAATTTAAGCAAATTTACTTGCTCGTCAGCTTTAAGCTGAAAAATCCAATGCAGTACAACACAGCAGCTACTCAAAACCAGCCCAACGTTGATATAAGATCACCGACCGTAATATGTTCACACAGCACTATAGAAGCCATAATCAACATTTTAGATGACCACAGCATACTCTTGTTGCAGAGCACAGGAACATGCCCATGCAGGATGCCATGGTGCTGGTGGCCCACAACTTTGACTCCTTTAAAGTTGAACACCTTGCTAAAGAAAGGGACGAGCTCGTGAGGAAGGCGGCAAAGATGGCCGATGAGGTGTTGATGAGGGAGCCTGACAGAGAGAGTCACCCTGCCTCCGTCCTGACCCACATCACGCTGTTGTCCGAGGGCAGGTAGGTCAACAAAAAATATTTTTTTGCTGTATTTTTTAATTTGGCATTGAAGCTCATGATATTTTACTGGTGTTAAGTGTCAAATATAACTGATGGTCTTTGCATCTCTCAGGTATATGACTCCAGATGAGTTGGCCAGGCTAATTGAATATCTAAGAGACAAACGTGATCGTCTTGTCCGAGGCAGTACTGACACTGGTAACTCCACTTGGTGTTTTAAACTCAATGTTGTGTTATGCGTTACCCATCAAGCCTTACCTTTCACTGTTTCTGTTCTCTCTAGTCGCACACCCTCCACCAGCGTCCCACGAACCCTCTCAGCCCACACAGCCTCTATCTGCTCCAGCTCAGCCCGCGTACACTAGCCTGGGCCTTCATTCCACCCACCTGACCACTGCGTCCGCCTCCACCGCCACCAACCAACAGCAGGAGCTCCAGGCTAAGATCCTCAGCATCTTCAACAGCGGCAGCGGCTCATCCTCAGTGTCTGGTCCTGCTCCGGCAGCCCAAACACTGGGTTACAGCTCCAGCCTCGGCCCTCAGACCGCCGGGCTCCAGTCTTCTCACGGCGCCCCTGGAGGCATGCCCAAAATCGCTGCCGTCCAGCCACAGAGCAGCATGATGAATCCTAGGGCTGCCATGAGGCCTCCTGGAGCTCGTATGGCCGGGCCGCCAGGTCACCAGAGACCAGCGGGCAACACAGGCACCGGGATCAACTTTGACAACCCCAGCGTTCAGAAAGCCTTGGATACGCTCATCCAGAGCGGACCCATTAACCACTTGGTGAATATGGGATCTGTGGGTCAAGGGAGCCGGTCAGCACAGGGAATGGGTCAAAGCATGGATCCATCGCCCATGTCGCATTATTCCCGCCATTACTGAAATAAATCCGAATTGAGAAGTCAGCATTGCTCTGAATTATCATAAATTATTTTTTGCTCCTGTGTAATTTGTGATAAAAAAACGAGTTTTTTTGTGAAGTCATAGTTTTCTGGTTTTACGGTTTCGTTTATTTTTTACTTTAGTGTGTTAGATGGAAACAGGGCATGATTGATTGTTTAATGCTGCATCAATTGATAAGTTTGTTTTATATGGAATTGGAGCATTGTATATACAAGCCACTTCTGACTTAATAAATTCATTTTTAGATACAGAAATTTTTGTCTCTTGAATTTATTTCTCCAGAATAGTTGTGTCCTACCTATAAAGGCTGAAATGCAATACACTGATATTGTGCATACAGATACTGAAGACTATGACTTTTTTCAAGTCATCTCCATCAGGTGATAAAGTATATGAACAATGCAGTGCTAACTGACAGTATTTATTACAGTATAAAAACTATTCTGCCTTATTTGATAACTTTTTTTTTGTAGTATCTAAAATCATTGTTATTGTCCAGCAGTTATAGATTTCTAAGACAATTAAAAGCTAGGAATTGGAGAAAAATGTAAGTTTCCTATAACGGTCAAAAGTTTTTGAACAGTAAGCTTGTTTCATGTTTTTTTTTTAGAGAAGTCTCTTCTGTTCACCAAGCCTGCATTTATTTGATCCAAAGTAGATCAAAACAGTAAAATGTTTAAATATTTTACAAGCCTATTTAAAATCATTTTTTCAGTTGAATATATTTCAAAATGTAGACTGAGATTTCAAAGCTGATTTTTGTTTTGTTGCATCATTACTCCAGTCACACAATCCTTGAGAATTTATTCTGATATTCTAATTTGCTGCTCCAAAAAAAAAAAAAAAACACCATGATAATGTTGAAAACAGCGGAGTATAATTTTTTTTTTTTCAGGTTTCTTTGATGAATAGATCGTTCAGAAGAACAGCATTTATCTGAAATGGAAATCTTTTGTACAATGATGTCTTTAACATCACTTTTAATGCATTTAAAGAATACTTGCTAAATAGAAGTATTCATTTCCATAATTTATTTTCCAAAAAAAAAAAAAAAGTAAATTATACTGACTCTAAGCTTTTTAATGATATAGTGTATCATTATTGCAAAAGCTTTTTATTTCAAATAAATGCTAATCTTTGGATTCTTCTATTCACCAAAGAATGCTGAAAAAAATGTACCCATCTGTTTTAAATATTGATAATCAGCAAATTAGAATGATTTCTGAAGGATGTGACAGTAAAGACGGAAATAATGATGCTGAAAATACAGCTTTGATCACAGGAATAAATTACATTTTAAATAATATTCAAATAAAAAACTGTTATTTTAAATAGTAAAAATATTTCAAAATATAACTGCTTTCGCTGTACTTTGCAGGCTTGGTGAGCAGAAGAGACTTTTATTATATTGTAATGGTGTATATATATATATATATATATATATATATATATATATATATATATATATATATATATATATATATATATATATATATATATATATGCTGGAATCTCAGTTAACAGTCCTGCTCCACGTGACCTTATATTAAATCAAATCAATTCTGATTAGCCTTGCTGTTTAAAGGTAAGCAAAAGTTGGCATCTTTAAAACACCATTACTAGAATGTGAATCTATTTAGAGAAGTATAAATGTATTTCATTTAGAGTGGAAGATCATAACTCTTACCATCTCTGCTCCAAAATCTTGACTTCTGTCAACATTTTCATGTGACAACGTTGCACCAATAAACCAATAAATATTTCAAAAGAACTGACTTTAATGTTTGTTTCAATATTTTATAGCAATTTCAGTGCTTTAGCTGACAGTTTTCACAGTAAACCTCTTCAGAAATGTATTTAAATCACAACCAAGTCTTGGAGTCTCTACTAATGAGCACATGATATCATTCAGGTGTGTAGTATAAATGACATCCAAATGTGGACCAGGATTAAGATTTTGAGCTTTTGAAAACCTGCTCCGAATGAAGACTAGATGATATAATCCATTATAAAATGGTATTCGTTTATTGCATTTTGTGCTGACAATTCTATAAAGTGGAATGGGAGTTTTGTAGAAGCCATAGAGATAAAGCATTTGAAATGTAAGATAAAACTACATTATTTTCTTTATGTACCATGAAACACAATAGATTATATTCATTTTTAATCTTTTTAAAATATTCAACTTACACTGACACAAAAAATAAACACCTCAACACTAACTAGTTCTGCTATATTTACATGAGCACATCTGCTGTGTGTACATCACTGTACACACACACTCTCTCACACATACAACTGAAAAACACACTAATATGACCATAAAATCCCAGAACAGAGAAAAAAGGGAAAAAGAAAATCGGCTTTTCTCCACTACATTCCCTTTCAAATGTTCATACAAAGTGTTTTCATTTCAAATGAATCAAAAACAAGCCTGAGGGATTTTGTCATTTTCCATGTAAAACTAATGTTCTGATCTAGAATTAATTGCGCTATCGTCTGCAAACCGTGAAATCAGTGAATTGCCCAAAGCGAGTGATTCAATAACTCCTTTCAGAGAAGCAAAGCCAAGACAAAAGTAGGATTTGGTTAGTATATTTTTCTCATAGTCGTCTCAATTTGTTTACTTACAGCTGTGCTGTAAAAAAAGCAATAAGCCGTCAAATCTGCTTTTACAATCAAATTAGTAGGGGACTTAAAAAATAAAAAATGCATATGCATTTTTAGAGAGTCAAATTACATGTATTTTTGAGCTATATATTTTTATATTTTAGTGAATAACCACTTTAAAATATTGCGTCCTTTTAGCTTAATTTGTGTGCTTGAAATCGGCCCTAGAGTTAAAAAGTTGATTTTTATGATAATATTAAATAAATAACAAAGAAAATATGCATAACATAAGCATTGCACTTTTTTGTTAACATATAGCCACTCATTTGTGTGTTAAAGTACAAACCGGTGTAAATGGTTTTTACTGCTAAACAAAACAAACCCTCAGGTTTCTTTTTAATTCATTCAGAATGACAGTAGACTAAACACATACCCAGGTTAACATAAATAACTTTGGTAATCAGTTCTTCTTTAAATAAATTAATACACTGATAATTGTAGTAAAAGCTAAATGGTCTTCGCCTTGGCTAAACTATCTATAGTAAAAATAGACTTCTTTAACCAATCAATATTCATTCACACTAAGATACTATTTGAAACCGTTGTGTACAACAAGAACACCAAACATCTGATAAAAATAACACATTTACAATTAAAAGTACTGAAATAAACTGGTGTGAACATAACAATCAGCTCGTTCAGGATAATGTGCATGCGTTGAACAGGACAACGGACCCAGGTCCTGGCTCTATTTCAACTGGTTCAGATGGATTTGATTCAGATTTCAACATTTGGACTTTCACAGAGCTTCACATGTTCATCGCTCACATGCATGAAGAGCTGCACAGTTTCCACCAAAGCTACTGGAATGTCAAGCAAAACAAATAACACGCCTTCTGGTGACTTTAGAGGTAAACGTCATGGGAGCAAACTCTCAAAAATAAAGGTTTTTAAACTTTATATTCTGGTGCTTTAAAGAACCTAGAAACCAAAACCGATCTGGGGTGCGTTTCCCAAAACCATAGTTGCTAAGTTAGCAACTTTGTTGGTTGCAATGCAATTTCCCATTGCAACTATGGTTTTGGGAAATGCAACCCTGATCTGAAGAATCAGCATAACTTTTTCAAACAGCAAGAACCTAAAATACAGCGAGCAACCTTTATTTCTAAGAGTGCAGGATTAATCCAATTAAGCAAGATTTCCAATTTTTTTTTGTTTTTCAAGAACATCCAGTGGCGTGGGTCAAACTTCAGAACCGAGTTTAGACTGTTATTCAGAGCCCTTTTTTTCCCAAGATGTGTTGAATGCCTCAGTATTCCTTGGCGAAGGAATACACATGATTTCCTTTATGCTACACACAAGCCAGGTATTCATTGAGAGATGTTGAAGAAAGGAAAAAAGACTGGGAATGTGATGAGTCCACTGTCAGTTTGAATAGAGCCAAGCCCAGCAATGGAAGCGCTTGTTTATAGTCTTTTTATACTGTGATCACATTAAAACAGTGCTTGTAGGTTTGGAAATGACATAGGGATTGAAAAGTTGGAGGAATGGAAATGTCAAGAAAGTGTTACCACATCAACTCAGTGATTCGTATTAGAAATATATCTTTTTTAACATCTATGTATACTCTTTTCATCATTAATTACAAGAAATGCTAGAAATTCATGCCAAATAAACAGCAAACACACTTTTTTTTTGTTTTACAGCATAATAAAATCAATCTTCAGGTAGTATGCTACCACAGCGAACAAAACTGTCTGGTCTTCGTTGACGTGGCCCTACGGCCGATGCAGTACACACTCTCGCCACAAGAGGCATCAGTGCCGAAATGGATCTGGCATGCTCATGATTCTGGCAACCCAATCGTCACTGTCGCCATTGACTTAAATAACGTAAACTTGTATAAAGTGCATTTCTATCTCAGCCACCATAGAACAGATGTGACGCACACTCTAGCATACAAAGCATGCCGATGAACTCTACAAGAAGCAGAATTGTGGGCAAACTAGCAACTTAAAATCTGCCGTACATACTGTTTTCTGTGGAAATCAATATTGCACGTTACCATTGAAAACAAAAAAGTTGTTTATACCGTGTGTACTAAAAGCATCCTAAAAAACACAACAGGGAACGACAACCCTGTAGCTACAGTGTCTTCAGAGCGATATTATGTACAAAGCCAAAAACAACGCACAGTATCCCGCCACTCTAAGTGTATACCTAAGAATGCTAAGTTAAACATTTTGCCGTTGAGTCGCGACAACAATCTGAAAAAGCTGCCTTGACATTATTCCAGAAACTGCTCTTTTCACATTTACGAAAATTACATTTTTACAACACACACCATGCAAACGAAGCGTATCATAAGTGTTTGTTAAAAAAATATCGTTAAGTGAACCTATTGTCGAAACGTCATCAGAGGCTCAGTCTACGCAGGCAGTATTATGTTAAAAACTGCGTCTCGTTTTGACGCACGTTTTGCGTTTTGTTCAGATTCAGTGAACATTGTCGTCACTTGAAATGGAAAATAAACAAAATAAAACATGTTAAAGTTGATCATATAAGGCTGAAGTCGTTTTCAATACAAACGTTAAAAGTGGTATGCAATCTCAGCATCAACACCTCCCCTCGTTAATATGCCTTTAAATATTTAATCTTTCGCTTTATGTACACGCACAATCCATATCTATTCATACACTAGCAGCAGCATTCATATCTTATGAGAGGTTTTGCCATGTTTAAACATAGAATAATCAGTACTATCTTCATAAACTACTGTATATACTTTCTTACCAGTGAGATTAAAGTTTTATATATATATATATATATATATATATAGTGTATATCTATATATTCGTGTTATATATATATACGTATATTTGTATGTGTGTGTATGCAGTTATTGGTATTTCTGCTAAAGAAAAAGATTGTATAAAATAGCCTATATCTCTACAAAAATAAATAATGCAATGAATATATGATTTCCCAATTAATGCTCTAAAAAATACACTTTCTGATCTATTTTTCTATGGTCAAAACATAATTTTGCAAACAATCTCTGGTTAATTTTGCATCTCAAATATAATTTCGTGATTTGGTTAATGCATTACAGTCACGCTGCATAGAGTTCAGATTTCTGGGTGCTATTTAATTTATAATGCTTTATAACCTTTGCTGCGTTCACGTCACGTCAGAATTACTGTAATTACCAAACGACAACCGAAAGTCTATTCTGAGGTGTTTATGGACTCAGAAATGATTAGTTTCTGTGGTGACGCCCCCAAAATGGATCCATATGCAGCTTTATTGATAACGACAGCAATCTACTTCTTTAAAATCACACAAATTCACTTCTTGCAATTGCACAGTAACAAAAAAATCACATCTCAAAAAAGCATGCAACTACTGAAGCCGCTGCCAATTCGGATGTTTTTATATAAAGTCTCTCAATTATATAATTCAGAGTTTCCAACTTTGACACGATGTCACAGTTAAAGAAATCAAGTTTCAAAGTTAGAAACTTTGAGGTGAGTGCAGCATTTGTGTTTAAAGTGACATTGTTATCAATATTGGTTTCTATTGACAATTCACATATTCATTCACATGGCACGAGTGAAATCGAAGTTTGGCAATACAATCAGATACTATAATACTCTATATATAGCTCTGTGACTTTCCGGTGCAATATAATATAGATTTTGTCGATGATATAGCTAATCCATACAAATCTGTCTGTAAATGCAACAAACATAGAGGATTTCTTTATAGCAAAATGGGGAAAAAAATAAATAAATGGGTAACTTCCATTTGCTCAAGGATGCAATTTGCTCATTCAGTCACTCACACACACACACACACACACACACACGTTCATTTAATGAATCCACAGACTCATTAAATCATTTGTTACACAGTGGCTGTCAGTGCAGTTTGAGTGCTTTTTGGGGAGGGGAGGTTCGGTATAATACACTTCAAGCTGCTAAAGTGAAGCCTGTAGCCACCCAAAACACCCTGACCCTGTAAGACAACAGCGTTTCTTCACCAGAATCTTCGGTTATTTCACAACATAAATACTACACCGATATTTAATAATGCCTTGTACACTATTTACACTACTTCAGACTGGCTGAGTACTTTTTTCATTTTTTTTTCTAGCTCGTTCTTTTGTTATTTACAGTGTCGGTTGCACCGATAGACTCTCACTCGCTGCTTTGCTGTCAAACAGCAAGTCGCACGCCCTGCCAGCCTTGTTTTTTGGCACATATTGTGACTGTATTTGGCAGGGGGGATAGCAAGGAACAAATAAAAACATGGAGGAGGTTGATGAGACAAAACAAAAACAAAAGACGAACCCGCTTAAAGTCAACGTGAAATGCCGTTCGCAAACCATTTTACTTCAGTGATGCAAGCATTCAGGAAGATAACCAAAAAATGGAAGATAGATTTGATTGGGGGTTAAAAAACAAGATGGATTGGATATGTTTCAGAGGTTTTCAGGAGCAATTTCTATATTTTGATTATAAAAACAATTCTTTCTTTGCAATAACATGCAATGATGTTTTTTCTTTTTTTTAACGAAAAGTAAAAAGGTCTAAGTTTCATTTCATGCTGACTTTAAACTTCACATTTCACAGTTCACATTATAGCATTAACTCATTATTATTTCACATTTGACCAATCTGCAGACCAAAGCGATCGAGCTCAAACCATTAAAATCTTTTCCCAAGGTTGTCAGTCTTTTCCAGAGCAGAAGTATTTCTCTGACGTAGTTTTGAACGTCGAATCCTTGTCGTTGCACATTCTTTTCTGGATCCTCTTCCTCGAAACAAATAAATAAAATCAAATAAATCCCAACCCACCCACTTCTCCTGATTGGGTGAAAGTAGTGATTGACAGATAATGTAGGAAAGCTACAGCAGACGGGGCATTGAACAAATACCCACTGACATCAACAGTGCACTTCATAGAACAGTGAAGTGTAGATCACGTCCATCATGAACGAGAGTAACGCCAAGAACGATGTTTGGCCAGTGAGAGCTTGGCAGACCAGTAGAATGGGATTTTCTGTTGGACGAATGACGCTGGTTGATGGAAGGGAATTCTGGGATATTGCTTGGGCCACACTGGGGAAGGAGGGCAAATGGGATGGGTCGAAGTCGACTAGTTTCTTAAGAGTAGATGGTGATGACCTCGCGACCTCCACCACGCACGAGGAGGACCCGGTTGAGACCTTCGGTTAAAACCTCCATGAATTCCATGTCTGATTGATAGTGTCAAGGAAATGAGATCATTTGGAGTATGTACTATATATGGTGAACAGTATGCAAATGTGTAAAAAAACAAATTGGTGTCAGTTAGTGTGTCATGCTTACCAAGGCTATTGTGAAATATTATTACAATTTCAAAAAGTTGGTTTCTATTTGTACATGTTGTGAGTCAAAGCTGAATTTACTCCAGTCTTCAGCGTCACATGATCCTTCAGAAATCATTCTAATATGCTGCATATAAGAGACATTATTAGTGTTGAAAACATGGTGCTGCTTAATATTTTTGTGGAAACTTTGATACTTTTTTATTTTCAGGATTCTTTGATGAACAGAAAAGTACTGCATTTATTCCGAATAGAAACATTTGTAACATTAGGAATATATTTAAAATCACATTTGATAAACTGAATGTATAATTTCTGGTTAAAAGCATTCATTTCTTTCATTAAAAATAAAGTCATTTCCCATAATGCAATGCACTCTATGTGGCCATCTAAAAACAAATGTTATTTTAAAATCTGTCTTGACCCATTATTTTTTTGGACTACCAAACTGGAATAAAAATGAATAATAACCATAATTTTCTAAAGGAAGACAACAACAAAATAAAACACAAACAATAATCAGGATACAGTTCTCGTCGCCGCTCCTGTTTTTGGGCGGTCCGGGCATGTTGAGCAGGACTAGTCTGGCCTCCTGGGATTTCTTTACGATAACTTCATTGAGTCTGAGTGCAGTGTGCATGCGCCTCAAGTTGGACTGGTTTCTAAACACAAAACCATCAAGCGTAAGCTCATAAACATTCATCAACATCAGTGTGAACGTGCATCACTGACAGAGATACTCACAGATTTTCCCACTCTCTGTGGCATGACAAAAAAGGAATGAAAGACGAGTGTAAAAGCATGCAATGCAAAACTGAACCTGAATTCAAACATGTTTTTAAATCAAGTGATTGTTTGGTGCATGCTGCACTCACGGTTTCATGTTGAAGAGGTCTTTGATGGCCTCTGGTGTCGTGGCTCCTATAGGTTTGGCTTGCTCTCCATCACACTTGGCTTCGGTCCATGTCATCTGAACAGCCGTGCCGGGGGTCTCTGCATCTGCGCTGGGGGACTGCGGTGTGGCAGGGGTCGGTGGGTTGGTACTCTGGTCATGAATGAGCTGTTCCTGTTGGGATGTGGACACAGGGACAGACTGAGAGGGCAGGACCGGCACAAACGCACATATGGAGAATGTCAGGGCGAAAGAGAAGGAAAAGAAAACATTAATGTTCAGATTAAAAGAGTTCAAAAATTAAAATAATTTTAAATAGATAAATCATAAATTATGATGTAAAAATAATAAACAATGAAATTAAATGAGATTATGATTACAATCACTATAAAATGACGATGCTTTATAATTAATATTATATAATAAATCATTATTAAATTAAAAATTACTAATAAAAATAAAATTTATTGATGATTACTTTCATTTTAATTATATTTCATTTTTTGAGATTACAATCACAAACTGACAATGCTTTAAATTGGATAATGGTTACACTTTAGAACACATTCACAGTTAATTTTCCCTCCATAAACTGCTAATTTGCTGTTTATTAATAGTTTGTAAGATAGCTGTTAAGTAGAAATAAAATATGACATTCATATTTGCTTTATAAGTACTAATAAACAGCTACGAATATGCATGCTAATAAGCAGCTAATAATAAGAATTGGTCCTTACCAAAATAATTAATAAATATAACATGACAAGTAATTTATTTATTGACAGATTATTTTCATTTTAATTATATTTCATTGTTTTGACTTCTGGAATTAAAGAATTAAAACACAAGTTATGAAACTAAATAAAAATGCCATATTAAAATTAAATGTATGCTCAATAAAATTAAGAAATAAATGTAAAATAATATATATAAATAAAAACAATAAATAATGATACAATTAAATAATTAAAATAACATTTATTATAACTAAAAATATTTAAAATAAAGGACTTTTGAGAGAGAGAGAGAGAGAGCGCTGGATTCTGCCGTGTCCATTACTCTGAAAGGCATCACATAAACACTGATATCAGACCAAACGCTGAAGCTGAGATCACAGCATCAACACGAGCGATGTGGCCATGTTATTGCCATATAAGATGAAAGCTGGCTCGGTCCGTCCTGCTGTACCTCCTCTTCTGGTTTCTCCTCTTTTTTGCAGGCCACCGGTTCCTCAGTCACAGTCAGATGGGTCGTGACAGCGGCCGGGTTCTTACGGCGAATCGACCCGCGAGAACTGTCAGTGATGCTCTGGATCTGAAGGGAGAGGAACGGTGGTAATTATAATGAGAGGCCCCGCCCACATGCAGTGATGTCATGCATAATGAGAGCCAACATCCAGCCTTGTTGTTATTTTGCATTATATACTGTGATGTAATATTATTACATCAAAGAGATATTTTCCATAAAGTACAATACTGAAGTTAAAGTATTTTTACTCTTTAGTATGAAAAGTATCCAAGCCAAACATAAACATTGCCGGGTTTAAACGAATCGAATGATTTTGACATTAACTTTGATGCACGGCTTGGTAAAGTAACGTGTGTAGTCTTAAGCAGAGGTTGTACCTCACGTTCACGCTCAGTCTTGGTGAGGTTGATCTGCTTCAGGATCTGAGATCTCTGCTCCATCATCAGGGTCTTCTCATACGTGTACGCGGAGATATCGCTCTCATGCTGAAGATACAGTTTAAAATTAAGTTAAAAATTATATTGCATTATATATATATATATATATATATATATATATATATGAAATTCTTATCATTTGGAACAGCCTTTACTGAATATTTTAACAATTTTAAAAAATTATATATATATATATATATATATATATATATATATATATATATATATATATATATGGGTGGGTGTGTAGACTGTATTCTTAGTTATTTAATTCTAAAACTAAGTTATTAACAATTCTTAATGTAATTCTAAGTTATTAATTTAAAATCAAATTTATTTTCACACACACATCCAAAGAAAAAATTTTTGGAGTAAATGTTTGGCCAATATTTAGGCTCTAATGTTGTCAAATATTTTAAATCCATAAACGGCAATCAATTGGATTTGATCATTTGAAAAATGATAGCAAATATTATAAAATGTTACACTAGATGTTTAACACAGCATCAGTTTTTGGCCAACTTTTAAAATATTTATTTCAATATTAAATATATATAACCCTGGTTCATTTCCGACCTTGATGACCTCCCCTTCATTTCTCAAGAAGATTAAGATTTTTAACTTTTCAACTCAAATGTCATCTGGTCCCTCTCTCTAACCTGCGTTTGAGCACGAGTAGTACAAGTGAGTGCATTACCATCTCCACCACCTCCACTGCGGCGTCTATGCGCAGGTGATACAGGAAGGTGGTCAGGTCCTTCTTCATCTGGATGCTGTTATCGTCCATCTGGGCAACAGTGAAGATGCGCATCTTGCACTTCCTCCAAACCTACAGAACATCATCCACAGATATCCACATGTGAGCTGCAGTGACCTAGCTACACGTCATTCTGAGAGAAATGAAGCGTTAAGGCGTGCACCTTGTGCTGGCGGAGGAGGAAGGGCAGCAGCATCAGCATGCCTCCATCATGAACGATCCACCAGACGTCAATGTGACCCTCTGTGAAACGCTCTCCGTTTGACGGGAAGGCAGAGATGTTTTTGGGCACCATCAGGGCTTTACTGGCAGCAGTGGTTTCTCTTACCAGCTCTATAATGAAGACACGTTTATATTTCTTACTTACACATATGAATATATTATTTTTACTGATTTGAGACTTTTTTTTGTTGGTGTTTTATAATGTGAAGTTGTTTTTGCACTGATTTCAGACTTATCATTAATTTCTTATGCATAATCTAGTTATTCAGCTTGTATCCATTAAGTTCCAAATAGAAAGAAATTTAAATTCTTTGTCGAATTAAATATAAATCTGAAGTATTAAATACAATTAATAATATTTAATAAAAAACTATATATTTTACTTCTTGTTGTTTAATATTTGAAATTAAATTAAATTAAATTATTAAATTAAATAAAAAATATTTAACAATACGAAGTAAAATATACTATTTTTTTATTAAATATTATTAATTGTATTTAACTCTTTGGATTTATATTTAATTCTACAAGGATCTATGAAGACTATTTTTCCATCACTGATCCAAAAGTAAACAGGAAAGTTGCTGGTCAAAACTTTAAATAGATTAATTGTGTACGATAAGACCAAGAGAAAATAAATAGAAATATAATTAGGAATATATGTATATTGACTTACAATTATAGGAAAAACTGAATATTATAATTAAAATTATAGTTTAAATAAAAATTTGAATTAATTTATATAAACGTGAATCTATTTTGTATGTGTTAATATAAATAAATGTACACTAATAAATATGCATATTGACATATGTAACAATAACTGAATAAAATAAATCAGACCAGAATTGCAGGATATAAACTCAGAATTGTGAGGAACAAACTGAGAAAATTTTGAGATGGTAACACAATTCTATTTGTGAATTTTTTTATACCTCACTTTTTTCCCTATTATTTTTCCTTATTTATATCTCACAATTAGATTTTATTTATATTCCACTATTCTCAAAGCTGCAAAAAAGTGTGATTAGTGAAATATGAACTAAATAAATAACTGGAATTATCCAAGTCTTCAGGCTTATTTGAAAACCTTTTGAGGAAAGTAAAGCTTCAATGGTTGTTAATCTTCATCAATCATCAACCTTTAGAAATGTCTCTCACCGATGAAGTTCCTCCAGCTCTGATGATCCTCGGCCTG